>NC_069718.1:10643881-10953881 GCF_027358585.1 Pangasianodon hypophthalmus | reverse complement strand
AGATCTCACATATAAAGTTCAGACACATGCTAAATTTGACTTTGAATTTCATACAAAGTTTGTGTTTATACTGATTGTTTCTCATATAGTTGATATTATTAATTGTGTATTAGGGTGGCCTGGTGGTACAGCGGGTAGAAGATTTGATTTAGAGACTCATTGGCTTTATGATTCACATTCAGAGATGTACTGACGCTAAGATTTGATTCAGAGACTCATTGGCTTTATTATTTAGATTCCCAGACCTTACAAATCTCAGATTCAATTCAGAGACTCACTGACTATATGATTCAGATTCTGAGACTTATTGACTCCAAGACTGGATTCAGAAACTCCTTGAATGCATGATTCACATTGTTATTCAGAGACTTATTGACTATATTTTAAGGATTCATTGGTTGCATGATAGAGAATCCAAGGAGATTCGAGGCTCATCGACTATATTATTTAAATTCAGAGACTCATTGGTTCTCTGATTCAGATTCAAGGCTCATTCACTCTACAGTTCAGATTCAGAGGCTCATTGAATATATGATTTAAATTCAGAGACTCATTGGCTAAACGATTCAGATTCAAGATTCATTGACTATATGGTTTAAATTCAGAGACTTATTGGCTCTATGATTCAGAGGCTTTGTGATTCAGATTAGAGGTTCAATATCTCTACAGTTCAGACTGAGAGGCTCACTGAATATCCATCCATCCATTCTCTGTACCACTTATCCTTCAAGGGGAGTCTGGACCCTATCCCAGGGGACTCAGAGCACAAGGCAGGGGACACGCTGGATGGGGTGCTAACCCATCACAGGGCACAATCGTGCACACACACACTACGGACTCACACACCCATTCACACACTTGGACAATTTAGGGATGCCAATCAGCCTACAACACATGTCTTTGGAACAGGGAAGGAAACCAGAGTACCCAGAGGAAACTCCTGAAGCAAGGGGAGAACATGCAAACTCTGCACACAGAATAGAGGCAGGAATCAAACCCCAAACCCGGAGGTGCAAGGCAACCATGGTAACCGCTAAGCCACCGTGCCCTTGTTCATTGAATATATGATTTTAATTTAGAGACTCATTTGCTCTATGAGTCAGAGACTCTGGCTCTGATTCCGATTCAAGGCTCATTCACTCTACAGTTCAGATTCAAAGACTCATTGTCTCTATGATTCACATTCAGAGGTTAATTGTCTGTATGATTCAGAGGCATTATGCCATGATGGCTCTATAAGTCATAACACAGTACTGAAGAACTGCAGACCAATGGGCGTTACTTGCAACTTGCAACTTGCAGTTCTTCATAAAGAAATTTCCATAAAGAATCGTTTTTATATTGTTATGTATGCAGTGAATGATGACATTTTGGTCTGACAGTGAGTGTTAGACTCTTTTTTCAGAATACCACTATACATGGCTGAGATATTGCATGTCATTGTATATTCAGATTTCTATTTGTCTCTCTCATGAACAGTACGGAGATGTTGTAGATATTTATTAGTTCTCACTCTTTTACAAATCTCCATCTCTCTCTTTCTTTCTCTAACACTCCTGTGCTGATACAGATGTAGAAAAGGCAGCAGATAATTGTTTAGGGAATAAAAGAAGAGACATGATGGTTGACTGTTTTTTGTGTCTTATTTCATCTCTATGATTGACTTTTCATTACCTGGTACAGATGCATCACTATATACAGCATGGGGAAATGTTTACAGACACACATCCTTAAAAGCAAACAAGAAGTAAATCACCAATTCAGGTAAACACACACACACACACACACAGTGAGAAAACATCAATTTCCAGCCTCAGCGGGAGGTAAATTCTCAGAGGAATGGGACTTGAGGGCTGAAATCTTAATCTTTAGCAAAATCACATGCGTCCTACATGTAGGCAGAATACGTTTGGCAGGAACTTGTGAAGGATAAAAAGAAAAATAGATAAATAAAATAAAAATACATTGGTCTCCCTGCATTGAAACAACCATAAAATCTCAAGGAAAAAGAAACTTGTCAGCTAAGACTTTTCACTTCTTAGAACAACACATCTACAAGGCTCGCATCCCTCAGGGAAGAAAATGAGGAGAGGAATTTAAAGCTGACATAAACTTTAGATTTAGACACCAAAGGAGTCCAGCTTTCTCTCTGAACCTGTTTCATTCCTCTAAATAAATGGGTGTACACAGTGCAATTGAAAGAAAAGATTGAAGAGAAGAGTAGCCATGTTTTTCTTCCTTGCAAGCAGTTACACACCTGTTTGCAGATCACACAAAACAGATTGAATTTGTAGAATTAGATTATAGTGCAGCTGCTTGGATGGAGTAAATGTCTGCACTCAAATTGGTGTTTTGAAAGCTAGATCTGAGCAAATGACAGTCACAATTATCCAATCAGCCAATCATGTGGCAGCACTGAAACGCATAAAATCATGCAGATACATATGAAGACTAAATCCGAGTAGATCAGCTGTTTCTGAAATACTCAAACCATCCCATCCGATGGGGGACCAACAAATGGAATGGTTTGAGTAGTTCAGAAACCGCTGATCTACTCGGATTTTAACACACAGCAGCATTCTGATCAGAGAGGATTAAGACCACATGAGGTTTCACCTCTGTCAGGAATCTGAGGCTACAGTGGACTCATCAAAACTGGAGGGTTGAAGATTGGAACAGTGTCTAAGCAACTATTCTGGTCTTGGCTATCAGCGTATATGGACAGTTCAGTCAAACTGTTCTTACAGAACCTTTAAGGTGACAAATATTCTCAGACTATATATAGATTATGAAGTGTATTACACCTAAGCAAATATTCCCTCATAAGGATCAAATATATAAGAGCAGATATTAGATGGTCATGCATATTAGAACTTGCGAGTTCCCTGTAACATTTACAGTAATTAATTTCTTCCATATGGCACGAAGAGATTTGGATCATTGACACTGTAGTTATAGATAGAAATAGGGATCAGAGGCTATTTTCCTCTGCAACACTGCCACAGGCTTCATCCACATTAATAGAAGTGTTGCAGAGAAGCTGTCTTGGCTCTTCACACTACTGCATAGTTTTATACATAATCCAAGAATTCATTGATCGCTTCACTTCGGAGTTTTTCTACTAATAATCATAACTTTAGCTAATGGTTGAGCGAAGAGGTGTCAAAGGGGGAAGAACATATCTGTAGACTATTACTTAAAGCTACACAAATTTACATTTCTGCAGATATCTCTTTAAAATATCTGATTGGAGAAAAGGCTATTTTCATGTTCACACCAGCATCATTTGCTGATTAACGGTTAGCAGGTGATAAAGACTACACAGTGAAAATGGTCTTGTATAGGCTGTTGTTTAGATAGACCTTAGATAGTTCTTAGAAAATGATTAAACAAATTATACAACCTACCTAAAATCTCCAAATTCTGCCATATAATATTCTAGTCTATGTATGTGCGTGTGTAGTTTATTAAGGCATATCTTATTTGCATTCAGACCCACTTTCCTGAACAAAATCGAATCGGTCAAATTGGAGACCTGATTCATTGAAACGGACAGTTGGAACGAATCGGCTCAGTAAACTAAATCGATCTTTCCATCACTGCTGTGCTTCACTGCACATATTCCGTTTTTTTTTGTTTTTTTTTTTTTTAAAAAAGACTGAGAGGAGATGACTATATTGGATATTGTAACAGCAAACCTAACCATACCTCTTAATAAAGTAATGATTCAAATCCAGCCAGGTTTTTTATTTGGGCTGCTTTGTGTCATGTCACTATCTACATCAAAATAGTCACAAAAATACAAAAAAACTACAAAAAACTACAACGCCTCAATCTTGTGCCTTGTTCTTGTGTGGACACCACAATCATGGAAATCAAAATCATTTAAAATCATTTATTTTCAATTATTTTTGATTCTTTGAAAAACGTATTATTTGCATTATGATCTCCAAGCAATAAGTCATACAAGGTCATACACTTTTTAACTTTTTTATGAGTGCTGACTAGATTACATTATTATTCACATATTAAATGCGATGAAGTGCCCTCTAAGGTGCAATTACACTGAAGAAAACTTAAGGAAGTGCCCTAATGGCTGCCCTTGAAATGTAAAAAAAATGCGATTAAGCCTTCTTATATGCCTCCACATATGAGAAAACATTATGATGTCCCCTCCATGGCATCTTTCCAGTGGAGAATATGTGATGCAGTGCCCTATAGGGTTCCCCCACATGTGCGGAAACACGATTAAGTGCTCTATTAAGTGCCCTTCCTTTGTAGAAAATGAGATTCAGTACCCCATAGGCTCCCCTACTCTACATGCAAGAAAATGAACCTCTATGTGCTCCTGAAGTATGTGCAAGAAAATGTGCCCTCGAGGGTGTCTGTATCAATCCCTGGGTTAGGGTCATGGATGTGGTGCTTATCCCGGGAACTCTGGGTATAAGGAGGGAATACACCCTGGATGAGATGATCATCTATCACAGGACACCAAGCACACACACATTCACACACTTGTTTATACTTAGAGTCAATTTATAGTAGCCAGTCTACCTAATGGCATGTCTTTGGAAGGTTGGAGGAAACTGAAGAACCTGAAGGAAATCCACACAGACACAGGGAGAACATGCACAGAAGAATAAAGAAAGTAACCTGAATTCAGGATCGAACCGGAAAACCCTGGTGCTGTGAGATGATAGTGCTTCACCACCCTGGATTATATTAGATCAATATAATAGTAAGGAGTAATTAAAGTGAGATTACATTGAGTAAAAAGTTCTCTCTCTCTCTCTCTCTCTCTCTCTCTCTCTCTCTCTCTCTCTCTCTCTCTGTGTCTCTCTCTCTGTGTCTCTGGAGTGAATGGACTTTCCTATGACTTTTTCACTAACTTCTGTGGGATTACTGTAGTGGATTACTACTGCACGGAGGTGCTTTGATTGTTCCCCTACACACTTCAGAGCTATACTCTCAGCACTACTGCATAACAAGGGACTTTGTAGAATAAGCAGAGATGCACTGCACAGATTAAACGATTTTATCCCAGCGCTTCACAAACAGACTTAATGCCTCCATGGAGGTGATCATTCACAGAGGAGGATCGTTTTTCCTGATAAGGCAGGACTATCGCACCTCAGCTAATGTGTTACACATTTTTCTGTATTTGCAGTGGATTACAAGCTTTAAAATATCAACAGGGGAGATGAGATCAGGGCAGTCAGCCGATGGAAAATCTTTTTTTTTATTTTATACGTATATTTTCAACATCTCTGTGTTTTTGAGAGACGTAATGGAAGAAGTGCTAGCTTTAGTTGTGGTTTGGAATCACATGTACAGTTTATGATGCACCATTCATCAGCATGCGTTGTTATGGATCTAAATTAATTCTTTTTCTATACCATTAGATTTGTTTAGCTTGTTTTATTTTTTTTTCATGGACATTTTTAATTGTTTTATTTCATTTGCTCTTTTAATTATTGTAATAACCGCATTCTTAGCTCATTCCAGTGCCGAGATTTCAGTCTTAAAGACCCGTCACTGACAAGCTAACTGTTGTGGAGAATTGATGGTGACTCTCTAGAGAATGACATAAAACCCAGCATTTGAAAAAATATAGAGGCGTCACTACTCCACAGTCCTGCTCTGATTTTAAAGAGCCTGAAATCTGTCATCTTTTTTCCCAAACTGGCTGTTTTACTGCTTAGAGGGTGTTAATAATATGGAAAGCACCTAGTTTTATATACGTAGCTCAGCACTCACGGTAAGAATTTCTTATCTATTCTTACAGACACCATGCCAGAGTTGGGGCTATTGAGGGATCCAGTGAACCATATTACCACCGGTTTATTAATGAAAAGCTTAAAAATAACAACATCTGTGAACTGTATTTCCATACACAACACAAAGGTAGTGCCATAGACAGCAATTACATGAGATCCACATACAGTATGTATTGCTTTTATAGCTACTTATACATTGTAGCTCCTCAAATTACATGTTGTAAGGATTAACATTAGCAATGTAGCTCCTTTGCAGTTGTACTCATCAGTGATTCATTGTTGGTTTATCAATAGTGATACTGGTTTATCCTAATAGTGATTATAATTTGCTCAAGCCTCTGGCATCACTTGGCTGACAACAGGCTTTGCAGTGAAAACACACAGAACAGTTTTAAGTTACCCTTAAAGGTTGAACGCTATAACAATGGGTTTCCTTTTCAGAGAAAGTCCTGAGTATTCAATTAAATTTATTCCCACATAGCAGTGAAAGCTTGTAAACCATGTTTACGAATAATTCGACATAGATATAATGTATATAAGGAAAAAGGCAGTGGTCCCAAAACATAGCCATGTGGAACACCAATTTTATTAACATTTACACACTGATAAACAGACAAAAACAGAGTTGTTCTCTTAACCCCAACATATTCTCTAATCTATCTAAAAGAATATTGTGATATATGGTATCAAAGGCTGCACTGAGATCAATTAATACAAGCGAAGAGATTGGAAACTAGTTTAATCATCGCTGTCTCAGTGCTGTGGTGAGGCCGAAATCCTAACTGAAATATACGCTTAGATGCAGAGCTATAACCTTTTCTAGGATACCAGTCTAACAGTGTTACTCTTATGTTTCTGCACATTAGAGCTAAAGGGATTAAAAAAAAAAAAAAGGCCATATAACAGAGGTAAAGGTGAGCTCAGTTTTCACCTCAGAGATGGGAGTTAGAAGTCTGAGTGAATGAGGACATACTTGTTCCTGACAAATCTTTGTATAAAAGCTCTACCGAGAAAAGAACTGTGCCCATAATGCCTGACCATTCACACAGGGTTCAAGTCATTGATTGCAAACAGACCTGAAGCCAAGTGTCAGAGTCAGAGGCTCCATTTTTGTTTTCTAATTCACACTCTACTCTGTCTGTTCACTAGCCAAGTCAGAAGCACTATTCCAGAAGTTAAGATGATGGTTTAATAGAGCAGTGATTAACATTTTATGTCCTGTTTGACTAAGGCTCCACTTAGGAAGCCAAAGCAAATGAGATATTTATATAGTGTATACTCAATATTGCACCATTATTTACACGTTATACTACATACCATTCCTCCTAGTAGCAGAAATAGCCAAGAAATACAAATTGGTATAATATAAATGACTGATGTGATTATCTGTTGTTCAGATTCACTTGTGGATGCGATCCAGAATATTAAGTTTTGTGGTTGCAGCAGAGAAACACTATCAGGCAGTTATTAGCCTTCATTTCAGAGTAGGTATGTAAAATACAGTAATAGCACAACTTGATGACTTTATTTATACCTAGCATTACACCATTACAGTCAGTTAAGTGACTGAAAAAAGGAGAGACTTTATTTTGTACTGGTAAATCACAAAAACAAAAACACACAGTAGGCCAATAAACACACACACACACACACACACACACAATGACAGTGCAATAAAAGACACTTAAAATTCACACTGTCTCTTTGTCATCTCTCTGTCCGTCTGTCTGTCTGTCTCTCTCATCCTCTCTTCTCCACTTCTGTCCTTCAATAGAAGTGAAGAATCATGGAGGAGTGGTATATAAGCTGTAAGAGTCTTTACAGAAAATCTATGACCTTTTGGCCTTCTGCGTTCCATCTACTAGGCTCTCTTCACTTAGAAATCAACAATAAGTAAAACATGGAAGAATATTAAACAAGTCTCGTAACAAAGATCACACTCATGTTTTCAGTCAAACAGTTTCCCGTCCACAAATATGATAGAAAATGATTTAAAACGGCATGCCGTGCAAGCACACTAGGTGTCTAACCCAAGAGCTTTACGTATTTTACACTATGTTTATTTGGAATGAACATAAAACACATTTTCTTGCCCCACCATCACTTGAATACTATAGAAAGCAGTCAAAGATGAAATTAAAATACCTGACACACACAAAAAACACTGCGACGTGGTCTGTCATGTTAAAATTGTGGAGATCATACGGCAATGACCGACTGTTGTCGGGTTTTAAAAGGCTGTTTTCCCTCATTCACACTAAAATGACCTTTTAAAATTTATTTTGGGAAAACCCATCGGATGTCACTGTGAATGAATTCTGGCAAAAAGCCAAAAATGAGCTGAAAAATCAGGTTTTGTCCAATATTTAGATTTTCTGCCCATAATATACTTTGGCATCCCACTTTACCTTTAAGAAACCATTGATGTATTTCACCAAAATGACCTGAAAATTGTTTTATTTACTTGTTAATCTTCTTCAGGCTTCCTGCAAATGCCACTTCATATAGAAGAAAATGTCACAATTTCATCACACATTTATCCACATTGGAGTATGTATTTAAAAAACCTGCATTTTCAATGGTCAAAAGGGTTTGGATTAAAAGGCAAAATAGATAAGAAAAGATGCATTTCTTTAGAGTGTGTTAGTGATGATTACGCCTCAGATTTCAACCTTCAAGGATATTCAAGGAATAGAAAAGTGTACAAAACATATCAGACTCTCTGTGGCTCAGGGGGGGGAAGTGTTTCAGGCAGAGATTACTTCAGCGGTGCTCCTATGATGGTTCCTTTCTATTGATAAATGGGGTAGAAGAGGGCTAGTCCGCAACTGTACCTACAAATGGTGAACATTTAAAGTGTGGTGGCTATACAAGGCAGGTTTATCTAATAAACTCAGTGTGCGTTGGATCACTTGAGATTTTACGCAGATTACAAGTGTGTTATATCTGTGCCTAGTACAAACACACATTTTAAACGCTATACACACAGACACACACACACACACACACACACACATGCTCTCTTGCTTAGTCTTTCACTTTTAGATTCTAAATCAATGTTCATCATCAATTATTTTCAATTCAATTTGTAACTCTTTTACCTTTTTTCCTTTCCTCTGCTTTCTTCTGCAGCTCTTTACTGTTCAACACATCTTCTCAATTCTCAGTAACACCCTTCCTATTTTCTCTTTGTCTATCTGTCTCTTTTTCCCCTTTACTAGTTAAGTATCTCAATTTAAACCAGCCACTGAATTGGATCAGTTGCTCTCTCTCTCTCTCTCTCTCTCTCTCTCTCTCTCTCTCCCCTCTTTACCTTTTCAAATGCACTTGCCATTTTTTACTCACTTTCTGACATTTCAACCACCATTCAATCAAGCAGACACCACAACCTGAAGCTTCAAACCCTCAATCTGACCGTCTCACCCATCTCACTCCCTTGTCCATGATTCATGAGTCTCTCTCTCTTCCTTTCCATTGTATTGTCTTGATGAGCTGCAGCTGCCGCTGTGTTTTTAAAGAAAAACTACAGTGTGTGAGAATGAGAGAGAGAGATAGATAGATAGAGAGAGAGAAAGAGGGAGGGAGGGAGAGAAAGAGAGAGAACTCAGGGGGCTGGTGGCAAAAAAGATGCAGAAAAATTCAGAAAACTTTACAAAAGGAGAACAGCTCATACACATACAATTAACAAAACAGCAGGTGACTGTTCATTTATTATGAATGTTCATGACATATAGCTGCTATACAAGTGACAATTCAATGTCTAATCTCACAGCTTCCTTCCTTTTAATTATTTTTTGCATTAGTTTTGAATGAAAAAATGAAGGAAATACTCCCACACTGGATATGAGGCAGGAATAAACCTGGAATGGGATGCCAGTCCATCACAGGGCACCATGCACACACATATTCACACCTAGGGGTAATTTAGCATATCCAATTCATCGACTAGCATGCTATTGTGAGGTAAAGAGAGACCCAGAAGAAAATAGACACTGGGAGAACATGTAAAACTCCACACAGCTGGTAACCCAAGCTCAGGATTGACCCAGGGACCTTATCGGCTGCCGATATGTAAAAAGTTTAAAACTCTTGGATATACCTATTTTTGAACATTTGAGGCCATTCTGATACATTAAGATAGAAGTTAGTGTAAATTTTAAATATACTGTCAATCTAAAGTAAATATTAAATGCAAATGATAAATATAAATGTAATTGTTAAATATAAATCTAAATGTTAAATACAAGTCAAAATATACAGTATATGTAAATGCTAAATATAAGTTTAAATGTTAAATGTTTCATTCGTATGCTAATTAACCCCACCCTCTTGGAGTGTGTGTCATTTGGAAAACATGCTGTGCTGGTAGGGTTGCCAGTTTTACACCATATTGCAACTGTAAAAACAAGTATTTGAGTGAGTCACCATTCAGGACACTCATTTGAGCCCACAATGTCATCTCTACAACCAGTGTTGTTGTTGTTCCTCTTTCCGCTGCCCCCGTTAGGGGTCGCCACAGCGGATCATTGGTCTGCGTATTTGATTTGGCACAGTTTTTGTGCCAGATGCCCCTCCTGTTGCAACCCTCCCCAATTTTTATCCAGGCTTGGGACCAGCACCGAGAGCGCACTGTTGCACGCAACCCCAGTGACTGGGGTTGGTTTCCTGGCTGGGAATTGAACCCGGACTGCAGAGGTGAGAGCGCTGTGGCCTAACCACTAGTCCTCCAGGGACCCCCATCACTACAACCAGTAAATACTGAAATTAGTCTCTGCAATGAAATTACAGACATATAGAAGTAAGTAGATAACAAGTATACAGATAAAATAGTAAGTGAATTATAAGATAATTTATCTGAAAGCCAATCAATTTCATGATTGACAGGGTGAGTCATGTCCTGTGTTGTAGACAGTCACATCCTTCAATCGGTACGGCATCGGTACGGTAGCGTATACGTGAATAACATGGAGAAGAGTGAAACACTTTACCGTACTGAGAAAATAACAGAAAAGTTGTTTACTCAAAACTCAGGAATAAAGGAAGAACATCTCTTCAGTCAGAGGTGTTTGTAAATTATGCTCTAGATTTATCCTTTCAGAGATGGGACTACTTTTTCAGAGGGAAGAGTGGTTATGTGGTTATGTTACTATATATTTACGTGGGTGTACTTTTCAGAAGACCAACACACAAGTACATAATTATGATCAGAGACACAAACAGAAGCTAATTCACTAGCCGTCACATTAGTGACCCTAATGTCTGCTTTTTCCCAAACTGCATTAATAAGATGTACAAGTGGAAACAAGTGCACTCAGTTCTTATCACCTTCTTTTACATACTCATGAAATTTCACACCAATTTATGACTTGCTAATGTGGGACTTTTTGCCATGCAGCGTCTGATCAGCAGACACATCTAGCTTGTCCAATGGGAATATTATGCGATTTAATTCACAGTAGCACAGACACTCAGCGAGCAATGGCCACATCTGCACCAGCACTCTCCCTCTGTTCACAATCTGGCTCTGCTTCTTCTGCTTGCCTCGGCAGGTCACATTCCCTCTGTCTTCTGTTCTCCTCCTTCTGTTGCAGCTCCTCGTTATTATATTGTGGCTCAAAGAGATAAACACATGCATTTTCTTTTTGTTGATTTTTTTGTTCCAAAAATAATCAACCAGCTAACAATTCTATCTCAAAAGAAATATGCCTATTAATGACAATTACTGACAATTTCTAGAATTATATCTTACTCTAGAAGTTCAGTAAAGTAAAGTTGACACAAGAACAGTTTAGGGGTGGAAAAGAGATTTTGTGCATGTTCCTCCTGTTCGTGTGGGTTTCATCCAGGTTCTGTTTATCCCCCTACCTTTCAAATACACGCAGGCAGGAGGTTAAGTATGCCAAATTGCCCCTAGGTGTGAATAAGTGTGTGTGTGTGTGTGTGTGTGTGTGCATGGTGCCCTGTGATGGATTAGTGCCCCATACAAGGTGTATTCTCCTGCCTGTCACCTAATGATCCTGGGATAGGTTCCAGATCTACTGTGTCTCTGCCCAGAATAAAGTGACTGCAGAAGTTCTGTCAATGATGAAGAACAGTTTTGGTAAGATTTCCTCTCATGTCCGTCTCATCCTAAGATTTTTAGTCTTAGAGTGTAACAATAGTTTTTAATCAGTGTTTAACATATTTTAATAAACATATTGTCTTTCTTTGGAAAACATATTGTCTAGTATTGGGAAACTTGGTCTCTGGTAATCATGTGCACTAGAGATATGGTGTATAGACATTACATTGAAAATCCCTGGAGCATTAACATTCAACTATTTTAGGGGTGTGTCTACTGTTTCACCCTGCTCTCTGATCACAACTCATGTCCAAGTTGGGCTATTTATGATGTTCGATTAAAAAGATTCTCTGAATGCCCCCAAAATTAAAACAACATTTCTAAAGGACTTCACCAGTGAAGAGAGCAGGTCTACATAGTTACACACATGATTAATAGTGATGTGATGATGGAGATGAACCAACCATATCATCTGTTCACTTTCCAAAGGGTGTCTGAAAAGTCAGGAACAAAAGAGTGAAAAGTTGGGAAACCAGAGAGTAAAACTATGTATACTTAATGTTGTATTTATTATTTATAACATATGTTCTATTTGTTTAACCCTATGCTCTGCACATTTTCACAGCTGCTGCATCATATTTTTGCAGATTTCAAAACCCTATTCAGATTGACATATTTGCTCAACATATTCCCACTGGTTCCTGAATTTTTGGACCCCCTGTACTTTTGTGTTTAATTAATTTCGCACATGCTGTAAAATTGCTAACTCTATCAACTTGGTAGTCTTGGGTGGATGGAGGTAGAGGGGCAGAGGCAGGATTTGAGCCCCCAACCCTGGAGGTATGAGGCAAACATACTAACCACTAAGCCACCATGACCCCTGTTAAATGCCCCATCACTAAAATGTCATTAGTGTTCCAGAGGGCTCATCTAACATTATCCAGCAGACCAAAATGTTGAGTTCCTAGTTAATTGATTTGTCCTGTATATGTGTGTTTCTGTGAAACAGCAATAAGGTTGACTTAAATTACATGTACTCAGTTCAGTTTAATTACACCCTGTCAGTGGACTCCATGTTGATGCTGGTAAGAGATTTAATAAATGCTTCAATCCTAACCTGAGCATGATGAACTCAGATGTCCATGTCAAATCCTCACAGGAGATCCTCACACTCACAAATCTCACAGGAGAATAATTGTATTGAATAGCTGTAATTGTATTGAATAACTGTAATTGTATTGAATAACAGGGCTTGATCTTTGTTTCATGTTTGATCATCGGGATGGAAGCCTCTAATAATATCACGCATAAATTTAATTAGGTAAGTTACACTGCAGTGAAGGAAAGAATCTGGCAAACTCTCTCTCTCTCTCTCTCTCTCTCTCTCTCTCTCACACACACACACACACACACAGACACACACACAAACACACACACACACAGACACACACTTGTAGACACAGAATGGAATCCAGATGGCTAATTAACAGACTATAATCTCATATAAGCACATAAAGATCCTGTGTGAAGTCAGTAACAGAGTGAGAGTGCTGGAAAGCAGAAAAGGAAGGAGGAAAAAAAGAAGATAAAATACCCTGGGAAATAAGCTACACTTAACTGGATCAATCATGTGACAAGTTCAAGAGATACTTCTCTTTCTTGATACAATTAATAACATAATTTACTGCATGCTACTAAGTCCATTTACATTTACTGCATTTGGCAGATGCCCTTATCCAGAGTAACTTCTATATAGACTGGAAAGCTACAGTATATAGCTTACGATTATTCTACACATGGAACAAGAGAGCATTTGAATACTCTGAGGGCAAAACGTAAAAAGGCAAAAGTGTAAATTTACACTACAACACTGTGTGAGTATTACTGTGTTAAACTTATGTTAGAATGTTTTGGGGTTTATTACCAGTTTCTATTACAAAAAAAGAGCAAAAGAAGAAATGGGAGCTTGAGCCGCTGCTGGTGGAGGAATACGTATAAATGTAGAGTATTAATGTGAGAGCTGGGACACAGTCTATGTACCATAAACGCTGTGTGGCCACCACACACACCGGCAGAGGTGGAGTGAGGATTACTGGAATCTGATTGTGTGAATAATAGATGGCTGAGCATTAGTTCAAGATGGTGCGTGCACACACGCACACACACACACACACACAATGACAGTGCAATAAAAGACACCTTGTCTCTTTGTCCACCCACACACCCTCAGATTTTTAATACTTGATTCCTATGTATGTACTGTATATGAGAGTCAAAAATAAATAAACAAAAACCTGCAGAAAAAGCAGTTCTTCTAGTGAGGGCTCAGTTTGTTGCCTCTGGCTGTGCATTTTGCATTTCACATTTTGCGCTTGGCTCAGGTTAATCAATTTGGAGAAAGACGAGAGGCAAGACGCCTGGGAGAGAGAAAGACCTAGATAACGTGGTGTAATCGAATCCATTCATTAGCATTGAAGAGGGGAAGCGACCAGAACACTGTCACAGCAAAGAGAGATAAAGAGCAGCTTTCAGGGGACACAGAGAGAGAGAAAGGAGAAGGATGAAGGGGGTGAGAGGATAAAGAAAAGAGGAGAGGAAAGAACAGAACAAATGGGAAGAGAGTGTGTGTATGAGAGAGAGAGAGAGAGAGAGAGAGAGGCAGTGAAGTGCAGGCAAGGGAGAAAGTAGATGATACATGAATATGGGGAGAAAGGAACCAAAAAGATGACGATAGAGGGAAAGATAGATAGAAACAAGAGAGGGAGGAGAAGCAGGAAAGGGAGCGAAAGACAAAAAAAGAGAAGAAAAGGATAAAAAAAAATCCCACATAAAGGTGAGATTCATGGATGTTACATGGTGATACTTCATACTATTTAGCTTGAAGGGCTTCAGCTCTTCACTGCACACCAAAGCTTCAATCCTTTTACTCTGGTTACGAAAGCTGTTTTGATGCTACTTATCCTAATGGCTAAATTTAGGATTGAAGTAGGTGGAACTGCTCCTACATCAACATAAATATCCAACTTCTAGCCAAAGCATACAAATCCAATCACATAGCAGTGAACCTGGGATGAGACAAAAATACACAGAGCTTTTTGAGCTCATTTATAAGGATTGGCTATGAAAAAATGGATAATCCTGCATTAGGTAACTGACTAATTTGCTCAATCATCTGCCTCTCTAACGCAATCTGCAAATTTAACATTGTAAGATTTATTTTTGTTCTCCAGAGTTCCAGTGCCTTGACATGGAAAGGTCTAATGTGTTTATTGCTTTAAATGACCAATTATTCACTTATAGAAGTATGTAATAACTGACTAAGTGCAATTTTAGAATGATTTTATGTCTTCTTCTCAAGTTTGAAAGATTTACATGATACAAAGAAAGTTACACATGCATGATCAGATGAAGTACATGAAGCAGCAGTTTGTAATTTTTAATGCCCTCTGCTGTCTTAAGTCAACTTTCCACATCCCTTCAAACACCCCCACTTCCTCTGTTGAAATTACATATGCCTTGTGAGTTGCTTTTCAGATCAAAATTGGCTGTGCTCCTGAGTGGCACCACAGAAGAGCACTCGACCTGCTGTTATGAGATTGCGAGTTTGGATCTTGACCAGGCTACAGCCTTAGCTGAGAACCATGCTCTCTGGGTGGAAGGGATGGCATACTCTCTACCTCCCTTGTCAATTACAGAGACAATAGCCAATTGTGGGCATCTGTACTCAAGTATGGAGAAGAGGGTAGATAGTTATTTCCTCAGAGTGTGTTTTGCCCTGTGGCGTCGGATGAGTTCAAAAAGATGCAGTTGGCTGGCTTCAGAGCTGGCTGGTGGGTAGGAATTGGCACTTGATCAAATTGGGGAGAAAATTGGGAGGAAAATGGGTAGAGCTAAACAACTCTGTTCCTGCTGGACACGACTTTCCATGCTGGTAAAATGTAAACAGCAGCCTGAAATGAAGACACTATCCAAAACCATTGCAATATTGTCAGTATTGTACTGTAAATCAGTTTTCAGAAGCATTTCAAAATAACAAACATCACCTTTCCGATGCTAGATGTGTATCTGGCTTGAATGTGCATTTAGCTCATTTGTTTACAAATTGACACAATGCCAACATATAACAACTGTCATACGCTACCACAAGCAAACACAGTCTATTGTCCAGCCAGTGACCTACTACCTATGACTTTTCAGTGACCTGGAAACAGTTTGGGTCAGGGTTAATTTGCATTTCAGTTCAGGACACGCAGAGTCTCGGGAAAACAAGTAGAGATACAGTACGTAAGAATTGTCTTGATACTATGAAAGTTTACACGTTTACAGATTTCCCCGAAGAAGCCACCAAAACATGTTCCTCATGGTCAATTTCATTATTTATAACATGATGGCTAGAAACAAAATCCAATCTAAAGGCAAGATTCTCCCTCTGCTTAAAGCAATAGATATTACATATTATACCAGAAAGAGATACTCCATCACATCACTATGACTGCCAACAAGGACTTCATTAGCTCCTACAAACACTTGGTTCTCCAATTAGATCCTGCTGAAAACACCTGCTGATGAAATTACCTTAGCTACATATTTCAGTGTAATAACACAAAGCTGTACTATATAGAGCACTGCTGCCTCACTACTCCAAGCTTGAGCTGGAGCTCAGGTTACTGTGAAACCAGATGGACTTTCTCCCACTGTCTAGTGTTCTTAGAATAGGATCCAAATCAATCCTGAACAGGATAAAGTGGTTACTGAAGGTGAATGAATGAATGTACCATATAATGTGATTATTCATTTGAGAACCCAAGAAGAGACAAATTACATATAGACTTTTACTGAAATATGCTAGAACCAGACACTTTCTGATAAGGGAAAATAGAAATCTACTCATTTTATTTATCGTGTGTGTGTGTGTGTGTGTGTTTTTTAATGTCTTTCGCTATCTCTGTTTTTCTGTTGGGGAAGGAACTCTGATCCACACAGAGGAGAGAAAATTGGAAAAGAAAAATCAATGCCTTCTGCTAAACTGCAATTTACAGATGTTAATAAACATTTCCACAAGAGAGAGAAGGACCTGTCATGGTCACTTGACTAACAAATGTGAGCAAGATTGCCAGGACTGGATTTTTCCCCACAGATTTTTGACTACTTTTGATTTGCTCATGCTTGTTTTTTGTAATGCAAGCAGTAAATGCCTAGTCTATATTACAGCTATTCTTTAATTGTGAAATTATATCTAAAAATATAGGACAATTTAAGGACTTGGATGAAAGGACTGTTCAGGAAAATTGCAAGGGTTTATGACTTTATCCTGGCCATAGTCATGGTGGATCTGATGCCTATCCCAGGAGTACTGTGTGAGAGGTATTATTACTGCTTCATTAAAATGCAGTGTACAATTCTACCTTGTAAATATTGCAATATATTCAGCAATGGTGGTTATGATTTCGGTGGGTGCATAAGGTTTTGTTATGCAGACCTGGCAACCCTGGTTGTCAGTGAAATGCTGAGGGTAGTTACCTGTTTGTGTGAACATGTGTGCTGGAGCATGATGGGAGTAACGGCCTTCCTTAATACAGAGTCTGATGATAATTAACACAGAAAAAGAAAAGAAGCTTTTTCGTCCCCCCCTTCAAGTATATAAAACAGTACTGTTCTTAATGAGGACTCTGGGGACAAAACCACAGATCGAGCTGTGCTGTTATTGATGTTGAAGTTAATGATGATGTCACACTATCCGTTGTTATTCAGGGCAGCAGGTAACTACAGCAGCTTTCCCCAGAGGAACCAACAGAGGAGCCACTTCAAGAATGTCACACTGACATCTTAATCCAACACAACTTCACACATGAGCAGCACGAGTGATGCTTGATTAGTCAAATCCTGCCAAATCCTGGGGAATCCTGCGAAACTCTTGATCAGTCCGACTTTAATTGTTCAGCTGGAAATAGTCAAGTGAGTGGAAGTTGAAACTAAAACTCTGAACTCTCCAAATATTGACATTTGTGCAAGACGTAACTCAGCTGAACATGCTGTGGTTGATGCTTCTATTATGATCTGATACAAAGGAGAATGTCTAAGAGTGACCTGAGTGACTGTGTGAGTTAGATCACCTTTTGTTTGTATCACAAAGATGCACCAATTACCAAGATGCACCAAGGAATTACAAATCTGTGATCTAAGAGCAGTTTACACACCAAATGTAATTCAAAACACCAGCCTGTGTCTCAATATTTGTGTGTTGTTGGAAATAGAGAACCAGCAAACTGCACTCATAAGCTGTGCTTTTGTGCTTTTACTGTTTGAATTGAATTTGATTTGAAACCTGGTGTGTTTCCCTCATTGGTGAGGTTCATGTAAGGAAGTAAGAACACAGCAATCACTCTCCAGTTTGGACCAACGCATCTGAGAGGCATGGTCTCGGTTCAGTTCCAACTCTAGTGCTAACTCTAGTTCAATTGCAGTGAGAAAGTGATACGATCCTGAGTTGACTCAGCTGCAGATTGTGTATTTTGGGTTGGAGGCAGCTGCTAAACTGGCATGAGGAGCTCTGGATATTTGGACCAACAAACAAAAAGAGAAATTAAACTCTGAATACACCAAATTTTGTAAACATTGCTTGTTTATCTAAATGTTCACTTGGCAAAGGTTTGAAGTGTCTTTTTCCACTGACATTTTTCAAACCAATTAAAGATTTTTTAGCTGTAGATGGCCCTCAGCTTTTTTTTTTAATTTATTTTTTTCCCCTCAACTTTTTTTTTTTTTTTTTTTTTTTTTTTTTTGGTTTTCGGTTTGTTTAATTTTGTGCAAGTTCTCAAAAACCTGGGAAATGCGCTTCATGGGATTTGAATACATCTGTTTTAAGAGTTCCTTAAAACGTCCCTAAGGAACCCCCAAAGGGATATATAGAAGAACCCTTTAAGCAGCCAGTTTAACAAACATGTTGTTAAAAACAGTCTTGCTAATGATGTTTAAAACTATGCTAGCAAAGTGATATATTCTCACATGGTGAATGTCAGGCTTTGGATAGCTATGGGGTGGAGTGAAATAGACATAAGACTATTCTATTCAGTTTGTAATTAGATACCAGCTGTCAAAATGTCTGTGATGCTGCTGCACCGCAGTCAGAATTAAATCATTAAATGTAATTTTTTTCCTTTTTACTTTTAGGTGTAAGCAGACTTTAACATGCGGGAATTTCTGGTTGAGCTTTGTGCAAAAAAGAAACATGTTTCAGTTCAAGAAAGCCTGTATGTAGTTAAGTCACATATGTAATAATAAAACAGATGACTATTTTAATTCACTCTGTGCTGTTTTCTCTCTCTCTCTTGCTCTCCATCTCTCTCTCTCTCTCTCTCTCTCTCTCTCTCTCTCTCTCTCTCTGAATAAATCTGTCAGTGGAACACTTCAATGTCACTTTCTCCAAGCACCCAAACATCATCTATCATCATGACTGACATCTGTCCTCTTCTCCTGTTAGATTCTGATGTATAAAATCTCCCAGCTATAAATGAACAGATGAACCATGCTTTGCAGAGGAGGCTGTTTCTTTCTACTATTTATTCTCCATTGACCTTCACTTTATCTAAGAGAAACAGCAAAGTGTAGGTTCCTTGCAGCACAGAAAAATTGGCACCAAAGCATTTCAGTCAAAATATTCGAAATGCAGCCCTAGATGCTTGTGTTGAATATTAGGTGTCGTGATATGTGTGATTTTCTGAAAATGAAAAACTACTGGCTGAAATTCAGTTGAAGTACGTGTCAAGATCCCCTGAACAATTCCTATGAAGACCAACTTAACTGAAGAAGTGAGTTGATGATTGAAGCAGCTAGTGTCAACTCCCCCAAAAATGAAATTGCATGTTGACACTGACATTGTGTATTTCTGCTGGTGTGACTAATATTTGAGCTGTTGAATTTGATTTGAGTCTGTGAAAGAGTAAAAGTGTCTTTTGGGGTAAAATCTTGAGTGAGCGATGAACGGTGAACTCTTGGTGAATGAAAATACCACTCGTGCTCTTCCACAGAGTGAAAGCTGGAGGGGCTGGGATGATTCAGATGTGACAATCTGGAAGATGACAGGAAGTCCCACAGCCTCACTGCAATCTCCCACACCACATGTCATAGTTTTATAGCCTTCAACTACACAAAAAACAGCCTTCACAACAGTATTAGATGTGCAAGTAGTGAATGTAAATTGGACTGAATGTTGTACTGCTGTCAGACTTAAAGAAATCAAATCACCTATTTTCTTACCCTCAGGCAGGAACTTAAGACAACAGATACTCATGAGAGCTATCAACAAGTGATCGCAAATAATCTGATGTTATTCTCTAGAACTGTCGAACATCTCTCTGAATTTCATACTGCAACTGATGATCTGCTTAATACAGTCTATAGCTTTAAGGTAACATTAACAGCAGCTTCAGTAATAAGTAGAACTTGGTATGGACCTTTTTACCTAGATTCTGCTGTTTGAGGCTTATGAACCATAACCTATTGACCAGGTATTACACTGATTTCCCCCTACTATTCCTACACATCCCTGACAAGCCGTGCAGTTAATCAGACTTGTTTATAGTCTTTACTACTAGCACTACTATGGCCAGCATGAGCTACTTTGACATCAGAGGATGTATAAGTTATAGATACTATATATATGCTTAATTTTTATTTTAACACTAGCTAGAAAACATGAGCCAACTTGACAGGATTTTTCTTTTACCGCTAATGCTGTAAACATGGCTAACATGAGCTAAGCTAAAATTAGCTCATGTTTCTAAGAGTTTCAATTCTGAAACTCTCTCTCCTCTTTTCTAGCACTTACAAGCTAGGAAGGATGGTCTACCAGCTGTCTTTAGGCAGCCAACTTGGAATTTTCAGCAGGGCTGATAATGCTAGTCAGCTAGTTAACATGAATTTCTGACAGGATTTTAAAAGTATAGTCTTCTCTGATATTGCTAGAGCTATTATATATTTAAATATTTAAAACCAGTTCTAAAAAATAGAGTTAAAAGACAGGAATTCTGAGGGGAATTTAAAATATAAACATTCATAATCTTCACTGTTAAACCTAGTCAGCTAGCCAAAATGAGCTAACCTGACAGGACTTCTGAGGGGATTTTAAAATATAAGCTTTCATAGTTTTCTCTAATATGGCTAGCTAGCTAACAGTTAAACTGACAGGACATCTGAGGGGATTTTAAAATATAAGCTTTCATAGTTTTCTCTAATATTGCGAGCGTGCTAGCAGTTAAACTGACAGGGCATCTGAGGAGATTTTTAAATATAAACATTCATAGTCTATTATATAATGATAGTCAGTTAGTTAACATGAACCAATCTCTCAGGATATCTGTTGAAATTTTAAGATATATTGCCCATACTTTTCACTGAAAATGCTAGTCAGTTAACACTAGCTAATCTTGTAGGATTTCTGATGGGATTTTAACATGTAATCATTCTTTTCTCTGATAATGCTGCTCAGCTTGCTAACATGAGCTAACCTGACAGGATTTCTGAGGGGATTTTAGGACATAGCCATTCATAATGGTTATGATATTTAGTCAGTTGGCTACCAGTGAATCCGACAGGGTTTCCGAGGGGATTTTAAAATATGGTCTTCACTGATAATGCTAGTCAGCTGGTTATCATGAGCTAAGCTGAAAGGATTTTGAGCTAATTGTATAGAAATAGCAATAATGGTCTTCACTGATAATGCTAACATTATTTTTTTTTTTTCCAAATTCATAAATGTCCGTAATCTTTACTGTTAATGCTCCACTAGCTGGCTAACATAAGAAGTCATAATAATTCATATTTATACCTGTTTATAATGTTCACATCCTATGCGAGCTAGCTGTCCGTCATCTTTTCTCACATGTACATCAGCTTTTCTCAGGTTGATTGTGCCTGAAAGAGACACAGGCTGAGATGTGAAGACCAAATTGGCTTATCAAGTCTCTCTGTATAATTCACACAGCTCAGATGCTACAAAGTACAGCAGGTAGAGCTTCAGGCCACGAAAATCCTTCCTGATGTATTTTTGATGGCTGTTCCTTGATGACACGCTTCATTTATGCAGTTTGATCTGAGGCTTGTAGTCAATAACAGCAACAGAAAATACATCCAGGATTTGACTCACTTCAATGCACACTCATGGGGTGAAACATGTTCTTTGGTTAGAATTGATTTGTTTCAGCAAACTCTGTCTTGGAATTATTGCTTGAGAATTTGTCCAGCACGTTAAAAACCAACCTGAGGAGTTGAGAAGTTGTCTTTATTCCATGTGGAGAAATGATTCATGTTTCACTTGGGCTGGGAACAAACTATACTTGCTTAAATTATTGGACTATTTTATCCTCACCAGTATGTCCTATTAGGTTTGTGTTTACTAGGTTTGGCAAAAGGCATTCATGAACCTAGCTGTGTTTGTATAGCTCTCAAGCCCTTTTTTCCCTCAGTATCATTATTACTGAAATTCTCAAGTCTAAGGTATCGCAACTTTTAAAACTGACAGGAAAAATCACTATGCCATATTGTGGACATAGTTTGTTGCTGCGTCAAGCTCTATCAAGAACTTCCCATGGTTTACTTCATTGCTTATAACCATTGGGTCATTCATGTACCCATTTTCAATCTCATCCAGAGTGGTATCTTTGATGAAATGGGTTGGATACTTGGGCCTTCATTTCTTCATTGCTTCAGTTTCTTCTTTTCTCTCAAGTGACAGTAGTCTTTTCTCGTTTAGTGGCAAATGGGGCAGAACATTATTACTCTGGAGTGCTTTGCAGTTTCATCATTACTTGAACTGAAGTTCACATTCTCCTCCTCAGCATCAGCATTGCTGTAAGCTATCTCTCCCATTATATGGCATCGTTATGACTTTTCAGCTAGATGGATCTCTTTAATTGGAAGGAGTTTTGCAGATTGTGTTTGTAAATCTCCTCCCTCTGAGGGTTCAGAGGAAGCAGCACAGTTCAGCCTCACTTTAGATACTGGATCAATCAGGAGCACTTCTATTTTCTCTTTTTCCAGAGGCTCTGATTTGCAATTCAATTTGCAAGGCTTCATAAAAATGCAAAGTTATACAAAGATACTTTGCCTAGTTGCTCTCTGACCTCTCTGTCTACTCCCTAAGCCAAGCCATAGACTGTGATTCTTAATACTAGGCTTGTTACACATTGTAGATGTAACCCTACAGCTTACTGAGCTTAAAGCACACACAGAATGTAAATCTCAGAGCAAAAAAAAAAAAAACAAAACCAAAGAATTATCTCTCAAAGAAAGAACTAAGCTGTTTCTTTAGCTGGAAAAGGGGCAGAAAAACCAGTAAACACAAAACTAAACGCAGAACTTTTTTTTTTTTTTTTACATGCAACCACACACACACACACACACACAGGAGTATATTAAGGCTATGAATCAAAACAGCCACTGCAATAAAAAAGACAGATTAAATCTCTTAGATAAAATATAAACCTGAAATCATTTATAGTAAAGCAGGTTTTCAAATAGACCTCCACAGACAACCCATTTTTTGAGTAATATGCTCTCAGCTCAGTGATTTATCTACCACACTATTTGTTCTCAGCTGTCAGGAGTTTGAGAAATTCAGCAAATACAGTGAGTCTGGAGACTGAACTGGAGTTTTCAAATTTTCATTTATTAGGCACACACAGAAGATCAATACAGAAACCTAGCCATCAGTCAGACTAACATTTACACACAAGTTTTTAAAGGGTGTGTAAGAGAGAGAATTAAAGCGGGGGCTGATATGGGACAGAGTCTTTCAAATCTTTGGCCCACACACATATACATAATTTTTACATCTATGGGGTGTAATATGTATGGTATTTTGGCTAAATAATGTTATGCCTACATCATAACCCTAATCTGTAACTCAATTAGTATAAAAAGGGCTGAAGGCTAGGTTTACAGTTAGGTGCAGAGTTGTGTTCTTATAATATTTTCTTATAATTTTACTGAAATTATGAAATTATGACATAAAATTGAAACTCAAAAGAGGTCATGTCACAGCCTCTTAGTGTGATTTTACTTTCATCAAAAAGACCACCAGGAAAATGTCAAGATGCAAACTTGCAGCTCCTTCACCTTTACATCATCAACACTCAGTTCATTCACTGAGATTCAAATTCATAACTACACATTACTTCCCTCGTACAGGTCCCCAGATCGATCCTGAGCTCAGGTTACTGTCTGTGTGGACTTTCTGTGCATGTTCTCCCAGTGTCCACCTGCTAAAAATATGCCAGTAGGTGGATTGAGTACACTAAATTGACCTTAGGTGTGAATGTGTGTGCACGGTGTCCCACCTAGGGTGTATTCCTGTCTCATGTCCAGTGTTCCCAAGATAGATTCTGGATCCACTGCAATAAAGTGCTTACTGAAGATGAATGACTGAACGAATAAATAAATGAATTTATGAAGCTTGATTAGGATTAAAAATGATTAGGATTAAAATTGATAATAGAAAACAAAATAGTTGTTCTATATTTAATATATATTGTTCCTCTATATTTCATGTATATTGGTCTTCTATATTTAATATAGCTATATGTAAAAACACATCAACAGTAATCACTATCTTGTCTTCTAGCTATGACCGAGTCTCACTGTGATTATAACAAATTTACATCATTTATTATTACTGGACAGTTTTCCCTGTGTACACTTGTTATTGTCCGTGATCACTCCTGCATGCTTAGTAAACATGAGCTGTTAGGAAATTTAGAGAACACCTCAGGCTCTGCACTTTCATGCTCCCACTAACAGACATGGTTTCTAATTTAACCTGTACCAACCTTCAAAGCCACGACACGGCGACTGAAACTAATAGAATTATTACTCGTCTCCTCTTTCCTCTTCCAATGCTGTTTCTCATCGCACCACTCCATCCGTCTTACTTTGTTTTCTCCCTCAGTCTGTCCTCTCTTCTCCCATCCTCTTCTCCTGCCAAGGCTCTCACTCAGAATGCAGAGTTTCTACCTTCAGTGTGTCCTTCATTTTCCTGTTTACCCTTCAAGTTACCCCCCCTCTCTCTCTCTTTCTCTCTCTCTCTTTCTGTATAACTGGCAGTTATGCAGAAAGAGAGATTAGTTTGGTCATGTAAATGCAGGGCTGATGCCATGCAGAGAATGCTAACGCGATTAGCTTGAGGACAGCTTAATCAAACCTTCCAAATCAGACCTAGCATAGCCTGGTCTGAACTAAAGAAGAAACAGAGGGTTTACCCTAAAGCATAAGAGTATACACACACACACACACACACACACAAAGTCTTCTCTTGCACACTAAAATAATGAAAAGCCAAAATAAATCTCTGCCTGTAGCGTATATTTGAGAGTGACAGCATTTTCCCCGCTGTTGCTACTGAAGTCAAGCTCATGCTGAATGTTAATAGCACCACAGATAGCTACAGTCCCTCAGCATCCTAACCAAGGCCAAACAGAAAGCACTTAATATCCAGACACCAAAGAGTCCAATTCATGGCAATTATACAGTGTTTAAATACAAGAAGCAATGGGAAATTAATCCATATCATAAAAAGATTAACAATAAGAAGTACAGTTAAAAAAAACTGCATAGACTGATTTATTCATGCAGGTGAATTTTATCTGGAATGATTCCTGATTTTTATCAGGCGATTTTCACAGCTGCAGTTGCTGATTCTGCTTTTAGAGAGATACACCAAATCCATTTGGGAATGTAATGTTTAGCTGAATAGTGAGCTCAGCAGGCCAGTTTCCATCCTGTCTTGGCCGTACTGTGAAGCCTTCATACATTTACATACTGTATGCAACAAAGTACCACAAGCATCTAGCTAAACCTCAGAGCTTTGGAGGTTTATGATTGAATTGAAAAATATATGGTATGTCCATATCAATAAAAAAAGATTATTCCTGAGTCGGAATGGTCATCATTTCATCTTATTCATCTTATCTATTCAACCAAGTCTTAATACAGGCTGTTAGCTTATTATTATTATTACAGACAGGACATTTGATGAGTCACAGCCTCAGTCATTTACAGTTTATTTAAGCTTCATAATCACTCTGATAATCACTCAGATGAGGAGGGAGGTAAAGCTGATAGCTTGGATAAAGGTAAAGAAGCCCAGATTGGCGTTTTAGGTGACTATATTGTCCGCATTCTCAGTAATGAGGGGTGAACTTGAGGTACAGCGAGAATTTTTTTTTTCTTTAATACTAAGCGTAACAAGCATTATTAAAGTTAATCATAGAGTTATTAGGAGTGAAAATTGCAGGACCTTGAAAACTAAACAACATAAGAAGGAGCATAACAGAGACAGTTTTCTTTCATCACTCCTTCAGATAAGTGACAAAGAGACAGAAGGATGAAGAAGGAGTCCTTGAAGTAACATCTGTCAAAAAACAACAGATCAATCCATGACAAAAACAGAATGGCAAGGAGAGAGAAAAGAGATACTCGTTAAATACTTGTTATCCATCATGTTCATAAAAACAGAAGCAAAAGGCTCCCCTACTGAGCCAAACACGCACGCATGCATGCAAGCATGCACGCGCACACACACACACACACACACACTAAACATCACACTAAGGGTTGTTTCTTATCATTTGGGGGCCCTATGTGACAAATTACTCAGGGGACCCCCACCCGCACCACTCATTATTTTACATGCAAGAATGAACAGAATTAATACCTAAAACAGAATTAATGTCTTCCCTCATCTATGATAATTAAGTATTCACTACATTGAATGAGGAATTACCATACTAGATGTTCTACTTGGATATATTTTAATTTCTGTTCAGGAAATTCAGCCCAAGATTGTTATACTCTGCTTATTGTAGAACTAAATTACTTGCTAAATATCAGAGAAGAAATTACAGGTTTTTTAGTTGTCTACACATACTTCAGGACACAGCATCTCAGCTTTTAAATTCCCCAAACACATTTTTACACAAAAATCCATACATTTTGTAAATCTTCATATATCATGAGCTAAATGAAATGATGCTTTCAAAACATGAGCAAGCATCCATCCATTTTCTGTACTGCTTATCCTACCCAGGGTTGAGTGAAGCCTATCCCAGGGGACTTGGGGTACAAGGCAGGGGACACCCTGGAGGGGATGCCAGTCCATCACAGGGCACAATCGCACAAACACCCATTCACTCACTACAGATCATTTAGAGATGCCTATCAACCTCCAATGCATGTCTTTGGACTAGGGGAGGAAGCTGGAGTACCTGAAGGAAACCACCAAAGCACGGGAAGAACATGCAAACTTCACGCACACAGGGTGGAGATAGAATCAAACCCCCAACCCCAGAGGTGCAAGGCAAATGTGTTAGCTACTAATCCACTGTGCCCCCAACATGTCAAACACATATGAATTTCTACAGCACATCATATTTTTGACACTACACTGATCAGTGGGGAGCATAGTGTGTAAACTGCAGTGTGCATCCTGCTGTACATCAAGCAATGGAAATAGAGCAGGCATGTAATGAGTTGTTCACTGGTGTATGTATTTACTGTATTTAGATAGTAGTTAATGAGACTGGAGGAATAAAATGATCATAGACGTAATAACTTATGTAATATTTAGATTCTCTAAGAAGTATAAAGAATGTGATTACTTTTGAACTACTTCTGATTTAATAGGAACTTTAATCCTTTAAACTCCCGGGACCCATCAGCGGGTCTAGACTCTTCTCACACATGTAACTACATATGTTTTCCATTAGTTTCACTGTACTTACTGAATAATTCATAGTACCACGGAATAACATGCTTCAATATGAATAACTGAATAATAATTAAGGAATAAAATACCACTGGGCATGCTGCTTTAGGAAAACAATCAGTGATGTGGTGGTGTGATGCAATGTGGTGTGATCACATCCCAAAATTTTATTCTCTTATACCACATCAATTTGCTAACAATTATATTTTCATTAGTTAAAAGTTAGTTAAAACTAACTACATTAGTTTGTAGTTCATTTTAATGTAGTGGAGCAGCCACAAAACAAGTTAGTTCCTGCTATCACTTATGTTATAGCAGCTATAAACTGTCATTCCAATCACTACCCTCTCTTTTTTTCTTTAACTTGAAGGTTAGTGTGACAAAAAAACACATCCTTTTTTACGTCATATTACTGAAAAACCACAAAACTCTCCGCCCTGAAGACTTTCTCATGGCGAAAAACTTAATGACCATTACTAAACGCTGACACTGGAGACTCCTATGATAAATCTCCTTACAGAAAGATTCAACATATCTAATCATTGATAGGAATCACTGAATCATTGGCTACGATTACATGCACATCAAATTCCATTTAAGGTCTATATTCAGGTATAAGATGTTTATATGCATACAGGCATCAGAATATTCCTGTATATGTGGTTGTTGTAAGTATGCCTGAGTTGCCATTCCTAAATACCTAGCCAAAAGCTAAGCATCTGTTAGCACCCACAATTCCTTGCAGACTGAGCATGCTCATATATCTCCTTTCAGTGGATTTTCTGAATAAGGTGTTTACCTGCAACAATTTTCTGATTAAAACAGGCATATTCTAGGGGTGGGAATCAGAATTTGGGGAATATTGTCCTAATCTGAATCAGGCAATTGGATTGCGACATTTACATGACTCAATACTAATTAGAATATTACCAGATTCTGATTAATATCAGAATATTGATGTGCATGTAATCATAGCCATTGATTGATGGGCAGTTATGTATCTTCTTCTTTCTTGCTGTTTTAATGCTAGGTAATGGTGTGTTAAATGATGGCTGAATCAGTAAAAACTGAATTTACTTAATAAGTAGAGATCTCTTTTGGGTCTGTTATTCATTGATGGAAGTATAAAAAAGGCTTTATGATACTTGACTTTTTAATTAGTTTATGTAAGACAGATTGAGGCCCATGATTATCCAACAGTGTTAATAAATTCTATAATCCAATTACAAAAGCAGGACAAAGGCAAAGCCACCGGGAATGCTCCGAAAAATTATGTAACACACTTCACACTGTGTGTGTAGTACTTTAGGACAGTGTAAGTGTGTGAGCATGTAATGATGAGATTCAGAAGGTGTGATATTTCTGAAGTGTGTTTCTCCTCTGCTCTCTGAGGATTCAGGAAGGATGTGGATTTGAACGAGATAGAGGGAGTGCAATAATAACAAGCAGGCAGCAAAGCGTGATCCCTCAGGAGGAGTGTAACACAATGCATAGACATGAGAAATGATCACACACACTGTTTATCTTTGCTCCTGTCTTTTAGGGTCTTTTACACACACACACACACACACACACACACACACACACACACATACACATATATCATTTGAATCATAAACGTGACACAATCATGTTATAAACATGTCATGCCATATGTAATGAGTTATTGCACGTCATATTCAATTCAATTTTATTTGTATATTTCCATGCTAATTTTTGAATAGGTATACAATGTCATAATCTAGTTAGCATGCTTTATGACATACCTTGAGAACATGCCATATTATGTTGTATATTAAAAATCACTACGCATATACAGCATATACAGGGTTTTATGGTAAATGCCGTAAGTACTCAATGATGATGTAATAGACTTGGCAATGATGTGCTATGAACATGTCATATCATGTGATATACATATTTCGATCATCTAACACTAATACATTTTAAAGACATGGTGAAGCATGAAAGTATGTTACACCACATCACATTTTCACACTGAATTCTCATTCCTGATTGGTCAAAACGGTAGCAATGACAGCTACAAAGCAAATCTAGTAATTCTAATAATTATCATTCCTATGCATAGTAACAAATTTTGGATATGATGACGTTTTCTGTGAGCATAACTTTATTTAGCATTTTGGATGGAGTCTCCAGTGTAAATGTTTATAACAGTCAGAGGCAAATCTGTTCTATAAAGTGAAGTGTTTCAACATGAGAAAGGCTTCAAGACAGAAGAGTTTACGTTTTGTGATTTCTCAGTAACACAGCAAGCTGTTTTGTTTTTTTTTTTATCTTAACTTCAAAAAGAGAAAAAGGTCATTAGGGAATGACTGTTTAAAGCTGCTATAACATAAGTGCTAGCAAGAACTCATTTGTTTCACAAACGATCCATAACCATAACTTTAAAAGGATAACAAGTATGACATGTCATTCTTTAATAAATACTAGGATGAGTCAAATGAAAACCTTATCTTTTTTTTTTTTTGCATTGTTTATTGCAAATAGGTATCCGATTTTGTCAGGTTTCCTAACTTATGTCACACTTTTAAGGTTTTTAGGTTTAAAGGGTTAGCAAGATGTGCTGTTATCAGAAAATAATTAGCAGTAACTCTGCTTTGTGCTGGGCTGCATAACATAACCATACCATCTATTATAATACAATATCAGCACAAGGTTTATTCCTTCCTTTATTCCTTTATTCCTTCTTCATTTTAGCACAGACTGAGTGAAACATAACAGCTGTCATGGTATTCACTGATTATAATAAGAAAGACACATATTTTTAATACATAAATTGTCATTATGATAGCTCTACTGACATGTTTAGAACACATGTAGTGTGAACACTTTTAGATGTGAAGGAGCTGACATAATATACACTATAAAAAATCCAACTTGCAAATCGTTAGCTTAGTTTAAAACTGTAAGGCAAGTGGACAAATTTTTGAGCACAGTGTTGAGTTTACTTATAAAAACCATTTAACTGCATGTTGATTACTACTTTGTCCACTGAATATAAACAATTAAGTTGAGAAAGCTTAATATTTTGATTTCTAAGTTCAACCGTTTAACTTCCTGTTATTGCGCACGTGCGGTCTGTCGTCCCGTTAACTTGCACGGGGTTTCCCTCTCCAATCACGCTGACGAAGGGAGTGGATTTCGTCATCTGGTTGAGGTAAGTTTTCTTTTAACGTTATTGTTGAAATTAAGTTAAATAAACTGCACATCTAGATTATAAAGTGCACTGATATGTTCCTAAAAGATTAAACTCATTCTATAGCACGTGGTTATATTTTCAAATGAGCTCAGACAGCGAGTTAGCGATCTTCATACACTGTAAAAAATCAAAAGTTGAGTTAAATTAAAAAAATAAGGCAACCAGCTGCAAAGCTTTTTCGAGTTTACTGAACATCAGGACCTCTGTACTTGTGCTTACTCGCTTCTTTGAGTTGGACTGGTTGTTAGGTGAACTTACTGAGGAAGGTATAATTAACTTAATCAAATAAGTTTAGTGAACTTTAAAAAATTATTTGGCACAACTTCGACCACTGAAGTTGAGTAAACTCAAAAATGTTTTGCAGCTGGTTGCCTTATTTTTTTTTAAGTTAACTCAACTTTTTATTTTTTACAGTGTATGTGCTATCTAGAGAGTAATTAGAAAATATTTGTGGAACAGGCTGTCATGGAAAAGAGTCATGGCAACTACTAATAATGCTAACATGACACTTAATATATCATTGACAAACCAGACCAGTACATGACATCTTATATACCATTTGTGTGTTAAAATAATGTTAAAAAATGAGTTAGTATTACTAAAATGTTATTTATTTGCTGTTATTACTGTTATTTGTAAAATATTATTTATAGGTTTTACACCACAATATTGTGTATTAATGGTGTATTAATGCAGTCAATGTTGTAACATTCAATGAGCAACTGCCAAGACTTCACATAATTAAATCTTACATTGCCAGTAAAACTGATTCTGATGATGAAACAGAGGATTGTTTTCCCATAACAATGTGTGAAAACTCTTCTAATGTCTTTGTAATGAGTTTATTACACACATCATTATCTTTTCATTATTCTGATTATTTTAATCTACATCATGGTACAGCATTTGTGGAATATCACTCACCCTCACACTGACCCTTGAAATCAATACTACACCCAGTAAACTGTAGAGTGTGTGTGTGTGTGTGTGTGTGTGTGTGGGTGTGTGTGTGTGTGCGTGCGTGCATCCTCTGTGTCCTCTGTGCTGACTGTTTGCCCTCCTCTGCCCGGTGTGTTGTAAATAATAGAGCTTGATCCTATTGATCATCTCCTGTTCTCTGTGACTTTTTAATTAACCTTCACACACAAGGTCACACTGACAGTAAACACACACACAGCCATGCTGAATTTAGTTAGCACTGGGGTGAAGTTTTGTTTTTTTTTTTGTATGTGTGTGTGTATTTACATTGCCCAAAACATGTAACATTTTAAGGTGAATTACTGTAACTGGAGTGGACAATTTATTTTAAGATCAGAATCACATGTACAGTTGGGTTCATAAGTTTACATACACCTTACAGAAATGTTAATAATTTTTTAATAATGATAATGAGGGATCATAAAAATTCATTTTGTTTTATATTTAGTCCTGCCCTGAACAAGCTATTTCACATAACAGATACATATAGACCACAAGACACAGTAATAACTGAATTTACACAAATGAACCAGTACAAATGTTTACATACGCTTGATTCTTAATATTGTGTGTTGTTACCTGGATGATCAACGACTGTTTTTATGTTTTGTGATAGTTGTTCATGAGTCCCTTGTTTGTCCTGAGTAGTTAAACTGCCCACTGTTCTTCAGAAAAATCCTCCAGGTCCTGCACATTCTTCACTTTTCCAGCATCTTTTGCATATTTGATCTCTTTACAACAGTGACTATCTTTTCACACTGAGGGCAACTGAGGGACTCAAACACAACTATTGCTCAAGAAGGCAAGATGATACATTAAGAGTTGATGTAAACTTTTGAATAGGATGATAGGTGTAAATTGTTCCTATTTTGTTTAAAGATCTTTTTTTTTTATTTAGTCCTTCCCTTCAAAAGGTATATAAGATATTTACATGTTTCCCAGAAGACAAAATAATAACAATTTACATTGATCATCCAGTTCAAAATTTTATATCCCCCTGGCTCTTTATGTATCATGTTGCCTTCTGCAAGGTGTATGTAAACTTATGACCCCAACTGTAACTGAGAGCCGCCTCTGTATTGGTCAAGCACCAAAATGTGCACACAAATAGAGTATAACTTTCCAAGTCGCATGTAAGTATAGTAATTTAGTATAAATTCCTCATTACAAATAGTTCAACTCAATTCTGTGCATGGTCCAAGGTTAATAAATGCATATGGCCCTAATATCCAACCAGCCAAGAACAGGAATCTCAGGCTACTGAAACTGGACAGTCGTAATAGTCGCCTGGACTTTTTCCCAATCTTCAACTGTCCAGTTTCCTTAAATTCCTGTTCTTGGCTGTCAGGAGTGGTACCTGATGTGGTTTTCTACTTCTGTAGCCTGTCTGCTTCACGGTTCTGGAGTGGATGAGTTAAAATAGAGGTTGTGGTGTGGACTGGTTAAAATGGAAGTTTGCACTTCCGAGTGGTGCAACAGAAAAGCGTTCATCCTAGTATGCCTAGAGTAAGCCACGTCCATGGTATGCCATGGCCAAATATGCTCCCTTGGTTCCTGGCCAGGGAAGGCAGTGACATTGTTGGGAATCAAACTCATGATCTCCCAGCAATGACACAGCCATCAGTGGCCGGAAGCCAAGGGAGCAAAACTGGCTATGCTGTCTGGGTGGGAGGGATGACATACTCAGTCACAGCAACACTGGCCAATCGTAGGCATCTGTGAGTTCGTGTATGTGGAAGAGGGTGGATAGCGCTTTTCTCTGATTGTGTTACACTGCACTGTGACACAGCATGAGCAGCAGTTCGAAAAGGTGCGGCTGGCTGGCTTCACGTGTCTCAGAGGAAGCACGTGTTAGCTTTCACCCTCTCCAGTTGGCCGTTGTTGTGTGAGTGGGGAGAGATGGCTAGCGGGTGGGAACTGGGAGGTGACCAAAACGGGGAAAAAAGTTTGTGTGTGACTAAAGGATGCTACATAAAACCTTTCTTTTCGTCTTTAGTTTAGCCTTTACTAATTGACTCCAAGTTGTTTGTTCTTATTTGTTACAGATTAAATAATGAAGTCTGTACTATTTTGTTCAGTTAGCCTATTTATTTTGAAGTGAGGTGATATAAATATTGAGCATGCACAAAACCAGTTTGTAAAAAATGGAACAAGAATTAAGGCTGCACTTGAAGTCAGAAAATAGTCTGAGACTGGAGCTCATACATGTATTATACGCACATCTATGAACCAAAATGGTTTCGAAAATCTCACTGTCTCACCGAATTTTGGCTGCCACACCCCCATTTACACCACTCCACCCACATCAGTGCATTGCATTAATTCATGACCATGAAAATAACAACAACACACAAACAAAAAATGTGGCTTGCACCAAACCAAAATAGCAATATGCTTTTGTTAACCAGTAAATTATGCTTGATCAGCATAAAATTATAGTCCATCGTCTCTTGTCAGCATTTGGTCCAACAGTGACCCCTTGTGGGACCACCAGTTCTCACACACACACACACACACACACACACACACACAAACACACACACACACCTAAATGAACTAGCAGAAAGGAATAAGCACAGAAGTCAAACCCGATTACCTTCTTCACCAAACACAAAGGAAGTGAGAGAGGGAGAGAGAGAAAGAGAGAAAGACCGGAGGAGCAAGCTTTAAGGAAGCGGTACAGAACAAAAAAGTGTGTGTGCGTGTGTGTGTGTGTGTATGTGTATACGAGAGAGTGTTTGTATCCTGTGTCTTGTGCATCACATGTTGATGATGGAACCCCCTGCAGAAGGGAACCGTGTCTGCCTCTAATTTGATTCGAGACGCAATATTTGGACCCATGACAGGAAGTCAACATCATGCCATCCACTGTCTTTCCACTTGCCTGTCTGTCACCCTGCATTTCCTGTCAGCTGAAGAAGTCATAACTGCAATCTCGTCTTCTCTCTTTCTTATCTCTCTGTCACATACACATGAGCGTCTGTCTGGGACAAAAACACAACTCAAACAGTCTGTGTCCACATTTACTTCGAAGAACTGATAACCTCTATCAGAATAATCAACAGCGACTCTGACCTTGAACTGAAGTCTGTTTCGCTTGTGCGATATCGACTCCGACAACGAGCTGTATTAAGTCCAGTAAAACAGTGTGACCGTTGTAACAACAATAGCTCACCTTAAAATTCATGTTTAGGCTGAATTTAATACATGCAAATACACTGAATATGATATGAATATGTACATATATGTATATGTATAAGTATACAGTAAATAAGTGTATAAATTTTTCACACTTTTGCTGCAAGAGCAGTTTCACCCCTGAGCTCCATGTTTGCTGTGTCATTTAAATCATATATCATATACAGAGCTGCGAATTAAGCACATAAGTGATATCCATGAGTGTGCAAACACTGTAGGGCTCAGTGGTGAAGTACTTTATCATGTGAAGAAAATAGCTTTTCTTTGTGTGGTATGGATCTAATGTTATATACTAATGCGGTGTCAAACTGCTATTTTATAGACTATCAGCCACTTAATGTCTTTCTGAAAATCAGCCTCAATACAGGCTATTTACAGTAAATTCACCTACATATTTATTGGAATCTTTGCCTTTTTATAATTGTATATGGTCATATTAGTCTAAATATATCTTTTATATATCATTTTCATGTAACATTGTTGCAATTTATATGGGAAAAAATTTAGTCAGCCTTATCTGCCTGCATTTTTTTATTTATTTTATTTTATTTTATCAGTTCTTATTTTCTTATTTTCTGTCTCCCTGTTTTTTCTGGCTTAAATGCAAGTATTTGTTTTAAATGGTTTTAAAAATGGTGGTCAACATTTTAGTACTTTCAAACTTAAGTTGCCAACAAGAAATATGGAAAAATGTGCTAGAATAATGATACTTATTCTTTCTCATTCTCTCTCTCTCTCTCTCTTTCTCTCTCTTTCTCAGGAGAAATTTCCTCAACAGTAATTTGTCCCTCCATGGTCCCCATGTCTCCAGGTATACACATACCTCTTTATTTGCCAATTTTAGCCCTTGTCTTCTAACAGGCTCCCACTGTTTTTCCATTTCCACTCTCAGTGGAAAAAAAAAAGTGCTTGTATCTTCGTGTGTGTGTGTGTGGGTGTGTGTGTGTGTATGCCTGTTCTATTTTGTGCAGTGTTCATTCTGCTGCTTGATGAGCTCCTGTTCTGGAAATCTCACCCACCAGCACTTGCATATTTTTAGCCATTATTAAAACTTGATTTCACAATTCCAAAACAAAACTAAGCCTCAATCCAAATACAAAATGTTTTTGATTGGATTATTAAATCCTTTCGTGGTCTGATTAACACTTGCATCATCTGATCAATAGAAATGACATTAATATAGCTTTGTTTGTTTTTTTTAAAAAACTGAAAATTAGTCTTAAAAATTCAAACAATGAGATGAAATATAAGAGTGCGTGTGTGTGTGTGTGTGCGCGCGTGTGTCTGAGTCTTAAATACTGAGGACATTAGTGAACACATTACAACGCATGAATTCTATTAAATATAAAACCTCATTATATATAGACATCCATATACTCACTAAGAGTCTCCTACACTCTCCCCTCTGACCAAAGCTCAGTCACAGTTCAGCTCATCCCTTAAAGCCATTACAAGCCATTCAGGCAGCAAGTGAATGAGATTTCAGAGACACGGTCAGACAGCAGGATAATTAGACAGCTAAGTGTTGAATGTGAGAATAATCTTCAGTGTTAAGAACAAATGACCATGACTCAAAACTCCGGTGTAAATGTGAGAAGGATTCAAGATGACTCTAATAGCACACGGTGCATTTAGGGGGGAAAATGGCAATGACAGACACACACACTGAGAAAGGTCTCAGAGAGCACTAGTGAAAATGCTTCATTTTGCATTATTTTCTAATTTAAAACAATGATTTTCATTACAAATTATTTTACTGACAAAAACATAAGTGAAAAGTAGAATCTTTGAATTATTTGGTATGTCCCCTTTTTGCTTTAATGACAGTGTGCACTCGAGCTGGCATGGACTCCCCAAGTTTGTGCAAAACCTTATGGTACTATTTTAGATCAAATCCATCCATCTGTCAGGCAGGCAGGTACAGGACGGACACAAGTGCAGGTATACAAGACTTTATTAAACTTAGGGATCAGAATAGAGGCGTAATCCAAGAACAAATTCAGGGTGCAAGCAAAGTTAAGGCGATCAACAAACAGCATGAACTAGGCGTGACTATGGGCAAAACCAGAAAGACAATGTAGCAATATAACAGCTTGGTAACAACAGGAACATAAGCATATACTTTGCTAAGTAAATGTGCAGTGACGGTGCTTAAATACTGTGTGTGTGTGTGTGTGATTGAGCCCAGGTGAATGCAATCAGTAGTCAGGTGAATGTGAATGTGGGAGAGTCAGTGATGGCTGTGAGTTGTAGTCCGTGGTGGCCATGTTTGTAGGCCGTGCTGTGTTCTGGGGATTGGAGTTCAACTTGGATTCTGGCCTTGACATGACACCATCCATATTGAACATTTACTTTGTTTGTATTAAATATTTTAAATTCTATTACCTTCTGTTTATTTAGAATTTTACATGAATAAAAATCCCAGATTTTCAGTGTGATCTCAGACTTTTGGACCCCACTGCATGTGTATATTATACTGGACATGGATTACAAATGGAGTTACGGAGCAAGCAACCAGTTCCAGTGTTACTGCATGTCACTGCTAGAGCTTCAGATTTACTTATTGCCCCTTTTTACACCATGTAAAAGGTGTTATAATACAGTTAGTCTCTCTGACACTGTCTCTGACACTCTGTGTAGGACAGACAGAATGTCTTTGTGAGGGTGGGCTAATAAAACTATAGCATGAAGATGTTTCTTCTTTGTTTCGTATAAGCAATTAATCCTTGTGGACTTTCTTTCCTTTTTCTCTCACTGCACAGAGGAAAAAATGAGCTGGTGTTTAGTGTCAACCGTTTAGTAACCGTGGGAACGGGGTCAAAGGGCCAATGGGAACACAGCAGGCTACATGTGGAAGCTGCTAACAGGCTACCAAAAGATCACATTGTAAAGAGAGAGAGAAGGAAAAAAACAGCTGAGTGCTTTACATCAAGCCTAAAGAATTCATCACCATTGGCTCTGTTTGTTCTAAGAGCTAATGGTCTGGCAAAAATCACAATTGAGATGAAGTTTTCTAAAATAAATCTAAAGAATCTTTAAATCCTTTCTATAAATGAGACACTATAACAGCTCAGGAATCTTGGGATGTCTACACAGAACAGACTATGAGGACAAACAGTGTGTGCAGGTCATAACACACACTAATATTAGCCCATACAGGGTTTGATCACATTTACTGAAGTCTAGAAGTCATAACCTTGACACTAACCTTGACAACTTACTGAGTAAAGTATTAAGCAGCTCCATTTACAGCTTCACAACAACAAAATAACACACATTTTATAATACATTCAAATCAAAGCAATCTAAATTATCATTTCTGCTTTATCATATCTCAGCATAAACAGGTCATTAAAAAAAACACTAAGCCAATAAGCAAATCAAACAATGACATTGAGATGTGACAGTAATGAAACACATAAAAAAAAAAAACACATTCTGTCAGAAATCATCTAACCGTGTCACTTCCACCATATGGCAGCTCTTCTCTGATTGGCTCCAGTCATCCATCCGCTGTGCGTGTGAAGGAAATCATGCCTCGCCTGTGCTGTTGTCATGGTGACCGAAGGTGACAGAAAGGTTGATGGATGGCCTCTACATTTGCCACATTCACAAAACCACTCACAGAGCATGGCATTGTGGGTACACACACACAGTACTACTGTCAATAAAAGAGACAGTTTGTACACACATGCCTAAATGCAGAAAGTTAACTAAAGATAGTAGGAAATCACTATGATGCCAGGTTGCCTTATGGTAATGAGTCAAGTGATGTTAAGCAACCATGGCTTCCCAAATAAATAAATAAATAAATAAGTAAATAAGGGATCAGAGTGATCACATGTTTTGGCTGTGATTTCTGGAATGGCCAAGTTATCTGTCCCTGTGCATGCTGTTACTATAAAAGTGATAAGGTTTTAGAGCGATCTGTCAACAAGCAAGTTTCTATTCTGTGTGTTGATAAGCTCAGAGAGAGAGTGGGATGGACATACTCCGATCAAGTGTGACAGGAGATGAAGGCAGACACAGGTGTGTATATTCGAGGATACAGAACCAAACATAGACTGAGCTCAAGAAGTTGTGTGTGTGTAGTCTGAATGTGTGAGCAAACACACACTAGCTCTGCAGCTTGAACTTCCATCATATGTGTGAATAACACACTCAGTATCCTGATCCACTCTGCTTGTGGAGTGTGTTATCATGCACACTAAAAGGATGAGCATGTGGGAGTGACACTTCCTAGGAATCCAGTGTTCCTAAAGCGTTATAAACACAGTTTATGTATAATGTGTAATATGGTGTACATCCATTCATTTTCCGTACCTCTTATCCTACACAGGGTCACGGGGAGTCTGGAGCCTATCCCCGGGAACTCGGGGCACAAGGCAGGGGGGCACCCTGGACAGGGTACCAACCCATTGCAGGGCACAAACACACACACTTTCACACACCACAGACAATTTGAAAATGCCAGTCAGCCTACAACGCATGTCTTTGGACTGGGGGAGGAAACCGGAGTACCCATTCGAACCTCCAACCTTGTAGGTGCGAGGCAAACGTGCTAACCAAGTATATGAAGATATGAAGTATATGAAGTATATGAAGTATATGAAGATAGTATGTGAAGAAGATATACTACATACGTCCTAGTATATGAAGATATACTATGCATATGTGTGTGTGTGTGTGTGTTTATAGGTGAGTGTGTAACTGAGAGTGTGTCAGAACAACATTCCTGGCCCTTCAAATATTTAAGATGCAGTGAGATCGCTCAGCCCAGAGGGAGGGCAAAATCATTTTCCACTGTCAAACACCTACACTACAGAAGAGCTAGAGAGACAAAGAGCTAGAGCGGGACAAAGAAGACGAGATAAACAGAAGAAGAATTGAGAAAGGAACTTCTTGTGTGAGAACTTCAGTATCACATCCATCCTGCTACAGCGAACTGCTTTCACAGACATTGCAAAGTAAATATGAACAGATTAAAAAGTATGATGTGTTCTTAAAGAAATATAATATTGTAACTGTTGGCAAAGGAGGAATGAAACACTTGGACATGTTGTCATAGGAAGATAATCAACATTGGGGTGGTAACAGTAACTCGATTCATAACACATACACACACACACACACACACACACACAGCTGCAAATTTGTACATAAAGCATACATATACCACATAATCACAGTGCACACATAACCAATTATCACCCTCACAGCGTTTTCTCCCAGACTGACTTGATTGCAGTTTAGAGTGAGGAAAAGACAAAGCAAAGCAATGAAACGTCCTCCTCTTAATGAATTAACCTGTAATTACCACACATCTTTCACATTTTCTCTCATCGTATTCTTTTCTCTTTTCTGTTTCGCTCTTCCGCTACAGAAACCAGCAAGTGTGTGCCTACAGAAAAGAAAATCGCAGTGTGTGGTGACTGCACACACCAATTATACACACCTAGAGCAAGAGTCTCTTCAGTTTAATGGGTTCTCCTCAACAGCACAGATTTTCACAAAAACTCTTTACCGGATCGAAGCCAGATTGCCGAATTTATAGAAAACAGCTCAGCTGGGGCATAGAGAGGCCCTCTGCTGCCGTTCCACACTGACACACACACACACACACACACACACATACACACACACACGACTGCTATAAAATGCTCTTATGTTCAGAGAGCTCTCTATGAGCTGAGTGGCCTGTGGGCTGTTAATTGTTCAGCTACTTTCCTTCATGCACTTGAGCATTCATCAGTTTTACATCTTCAGTAGCCTCACTGACCTGGAGCTTCATTTACAAAACATTTCTACAATCTAATTTGATTTTAAATTGATTTTTGATTCTATAGCCTTGATCTTTAAAAACATGCCTGATGTCTTGGAACATTTATGAAGGTTTATGAAACCTGAAACTGACATGACAATGTTCTAATAAGGGTGAAACACAGTTCTACAATCTGTGTCTGCATCTGATTAAACTTGAAGTAGGTGTGGACTAAAAAAAAAAAAAACCCTCTCACTAAGCCATCAAAAACACTGGAAAAAACCAGCACAGTCAATGTGGTCTCTTAATTCTAACGCACATAAGTATTTATCAGTAATTGCAATTAATTGCTTAAAATATTAAACATCAAGGTCATTTGAATCTTAAGTTGTCTGTAATTTGATATCAATAGCTCTACACTATGCGTTTGTATTAATCTATGTATAAATGATGGAAGATGAAATTGTGACGCAAGGAAAATCACAAGGCAAATCCATAAAGTGTTTAGAAATTTTAATGCTTCATATTATTTATGCCAGATATACACATTTACCGCAAAAATCCCTTCAGTTTAACATTTCAGTAATATTTTCTGTTGCTGATATTTAATTAGCTTTTATAATTCTTAGTAGACAGTATTTTAAAGGTCTGAATTTCTTATTTTTTAAGACTGAATCTCACTATATAGAGTTAAACTTAATGGTATTCTAGAGCCTTCTAGAGCACTGTTCCAGAAACATTCTTCAGTGTCCCTCTGGGGGAAGACGTATATTTTAAACCCTTTAGATTTTGAATCACATGGGTGCATGCACGCAGCTCTTTGTGTGCTTAAACATGATCAACGCCCCTTGAGTCAGTGAATTGTTCTGGTCACATCTGGGATTCACGCTTGTCTTGTTCAGCGGGTCAATATTTAAATCGATGAATCTCCTTCCCACAAACAAGATTTCCTCCTCTCCCATTCATCGCATCAGTGCTTGAATCAGCAAATCTTTCTGTCATTATTTTTTTTTAATTGTATGTCATCTGTCGTTGTTTATGAATCATTCATGAATTATGTAAATCATATTTGCAATTGCGTGTGTGTGTGTGTGTGTAAACCAAATCTGATCCACGCCCCGTGAGTCAATCCTTTCAGTGACCAGGATTTACTCCTCTCTTTAGTGAGTCAGTGAATCATTTGGTCAGGGCCAAGAATCGCATCAATCTCATTTAGAGGATCAGTTGAATCAGTGAGTCCCATTTGGAATATTCTCAGCCATTTTGGTGCAAACAATGGTAAAGTGTGTGTTTGGCTGTGTGAAAAATCATTCATCTAGAAACAGACATACAAGCATGTTAAAATAACACACAAAACAACGGTTATATTAAGCTGTTTTTTTGTCTGCTTTTGATGGCAGCATGACAACCATTCAGCACTGATTATGTATTTATTCAGATATTTGCTAAATGTTCAGGAAGCATGTAATTAGGGCAATTTCAAGGAAAACATGGGATCTTAGATATTTATGCATTAAAATTGTTGCCGTTGGATACTTAAATATTACTGAAATGCATTTGAATAGCATTCAAAACACGATTCTTTTTGACAGCACTAATTCCCCTTGTAACAATGTTTTTTCATATTTAATTTCACGTTATATTATGTATCACAGTATCGTACAATACAATCCTGACATTCATACTGGTGATTCAGTAAACCCCAAATCCCCTTATAACATTGACGTTCCATCACTGAGTTAGAATAATGTACCAGTTGTAAATATAACACCGTATGCAAAGTCTGTGAAATGTTTTCACCCAGCATTGCAACCATTACAGCGAGCTTCAGCGCCCACACAGTGTCCATGCTGTTCCTTTATCAGTGTGGGTGGAAAATGGCTGTCATTAGCCTGAAAAGCTCAACAGTGTCACACCATCGGCGTCCAATCGATGATGCAGAGGGAGACGCAGTCATTATAAACAAGCCGGGCAATCACCGCTAACGTTCAGCATGGAGGAATCAATAACTGTAATCTCCACCAGCAGTGTCGCTCAGAGTGAACACTGTCATTGCAGCAAGATCAGGATCTACACCGTTTCAGAGAATAAAGGCCAATCAGTGGGTGATTATTACAGCTGAAGGCTGATGTTCACTTTTGATTTAATCACCAGGTGCACTCTAGTGTTGGCTATTGCTACAATCTTTTTTTTTTTTTTTTTTTTTTTAATAAAAAGTTCGAATGAATTATTTAAGTTGATTTTACTAAAAATCCCCTGCTGCAAATGAGTCAAAACAACATTTCAAATTCAACTACATTTTAATAATTTATCATACAGAGAACGGAAACATTTCACATGCACGCCTCCATCTGCATACAGAGCAGATATCAATCATTCAGAACAAGTGGCAGTTTATTATAAACAGTTTCTGTTGCAGTGCTTTAATAGCTGAGCCTGAAATAACACCTTATTAGATCTTTCAAAAAAAAAAAAAGTAATAATCCGTCCAAACAAACAGACTGTTTTTTCCCAGGCCATAGAACAGTTCTAAATGACAACCATATTTCATGTTTAAGCCCACGGAGCACATAACTGCTCATGTTGTGGAAATCTGATATGAAACTCGAGGCCAAAAGCAGCACTCGATATCAGATGGACTCAATAATTGCAGCAGTTACTATAGAAAACCTTAAAGACCTTGAAGTTCATGAAACTACCTCAAATAATCAGACTATACACTGTACTGTATACATAATGCATGAGAAACGGCACACACACTGTTCACTGCTGATCAATCAGGTGATGTGTTTCACTCGTTCATGAATTCGGTAATATGTAATAATGACAGCGGTCACATACAGGAATAATGAAATAATTCACTCCCTCACTCTGTCTCTCTCCTGAGAAAACAGCACAGCTGCTTACTGAATTATTAAAGCTGTTACAAACCTACAAACTCTCACACACACACACACGTGCATATACACACCACACGTACACACCACACACAGATAGCTATCCATATATCTGAGGCCTTAGGGATCAGGAAATACGATGACCAATACAATCTGACATGGTTACAGATGCAATAAACGTCAGAGAGAGAGAGAGAGAGAGAGAGAGAGAGAGAGAGAGAGAGAGACAGAAATGAAGCATTGCATTATGGACAGAATGGTGAAAAGTAAAGAAGGAGGAAGAAAAAGAAAAAAAGGAAGACTAGAAAGGTAGACAGAAATAAAAAACAACAATTACGGTGTTTGAATTTGTTTGATTTGCTCTTCTCACACACACACACACACACACACTTTATATTTATGATGTATTTGCCAGTATGTATAGTGGATTTTTTTTAATCACTGCATAGAATTTCTGTAATTTCTACAATAAAATACTGTGTTTAAAATTTAAACGTATTTAAAGTTTGATCCTGTAAGCCTCTTTGTTGTTCTGGAGGAATATTTATGCTTTTTGCAGTTTACACTGAAGAATCTTACTGTATAGCTCCAGCAACACCACCATGAAGGAAGGAATTTACACATTTGAGGCCATGCTGTTATAGGAAAACAATCCACACTGGGGTGGCATGATATCAATGATTACAAGTTTTAATTTATTAATAAAAAAACACATCCCATTTTTATCTATTTATAGTTGGATCACTAGTCTTTCCCTCATTTTTTTGTTTCAAGTTAGTAATACCAAAAAAATGCAATTCGTCAAATTAGCAAGAAACCAGAAAGTGTGAACTCCTCTGTCCTGAAGACTTTCACATGGCGGAAAACGTATTAACAGTTAGAAAGTGCTGACTCGGGAGACTTTTTCCATAAATGTTAAATAAACATCTCCTTACAGAAAACTTCACCATATCAACAATTATACACTTTTGTTTGGTAAATAGCAACAATTTTTTTACATAGATCATGTGGCATGTTTGATAACGTATTAGAACATGAGCATTAATTTAAACCTTAATCTTTTATGTTACAGCCAGAATTACTGTCAGAGTTCTTTTCCACACCTTCTGATTCGAGAACAACAAAAGAATGTTAACTTTACTATAAAATCAGGCACCAAAGTTACTTATCTGAAGTCAGCAAGGAAATCTCATCCGGAAATAGAAAAAAAAAGCTTCACAACCAACTAGGAACCTGTTTGTTTTCCCATGTTGTGTTAGTTTAACTATAATATACCTGCTTGGTTGTTAGCAGGTTTGCAAAACCATTTTTTTCTCTGACAAAAACAGAGCTGACATTCAGGCTTCAGCTTTATGATAACATTAGCAGTGAACATTTTAAATACTAATAAAAAAATATTCTAAAAATTATTTTTGAAATCCTGACAAGTTAGCTCATGTTCGGTAAGCTGTGCTAGCTGTGATGATATAAACATTTACAAGTATGTACTGCAATTCTTTCACACTTCCTGTCAGTGTTGTAGTGGAATACAGTGTTACAGAAACAGGATCAATTATTTTAGCCATTTTGTGAACCCTATTTTTTGGGGAAATGTTGCCTTGCATGGAGAAGCTGTACTAAAAGTATTTGAAACATGGCTGCTTGTACAATACATGCTAATATGCAGGTAAGCTCCTTTTCTCAGTGAGATGATACTGGAGAATTGTTTTTTTTTTTCTTTTTTTCATCATTTTTTAAAAATATGGTTATTAGGAACAGATGTATTACGCTACTAAAAGGCCACTTCACTTATGATTATATTGATAGTGTGAAATGTTCATCCTACTGATGCCAAAGAGGAACTTGGGCTGAGGCTTCAACTACACAAAAAAGTTGTACCTTTTCAATCATCCATTGTCTCTAAGCGCTTTGACCTAGTCATGTTAAGAAGAAGCCTTTATTGTCACAGATACATCACAGCACAGTGAAATTATTTTCCTCACATATCCCAGTTTGTTGGGAAGCTGGCGTCTCTGAGGGTCACAGGGTCAGGCATGATACAGCACCCCTGGAACAGAGAGGGTTAAGGGCCTTGCTCAGCTTAGCAGTACTGGGGCTTGAACCTCTGACCTTCTGATCAGAAGCCCAGCCCCTTAAACCTTGAGGCACCACTGCCCCAGCTGGTTGTATCAGGACCCTATCCCAGGAATACTGAGTGTGAGGCAGGACTACATCCCGGACCTGTTCTATTCCATGGAAAGTTTATTTATTTATTTATTTATTTAAAATATGACTATAACATACCTGTATTAAGTTGTATGTATTATGTAATTTCTAAGGCTTGTCAATACCTTAAATACTAAAAAAGCTGTTTAAAACATTGATATTATATTTACAATTGAAATAAATTATTCCTTGTTTTGAACATGCATATAATAATATTTTTGTTTAACAATGTATTTATTGTGTGTATGATTTGCATTACCAAATAATACAAATTGTTAGGTGTAGAGCTACATACAATACATCACCGACAATTTAATCACTAGCTATTTCAAATGAACTTCTCTCTTTGGCATGAGCACGTTGGAAAGGGAGATGGGATGAGAACAGCAAGTGGCACTTGACTGCCTGCAGAGAATGCTGTGTTTTTGATTACTTTTCTTTGAGTGTGTTTATAATATTCACACAAATCAAGCTAGAAAGTGTGTGACACAGCAGCAGGCCTCAGTAAGCTGGGGTTTGGCTTTAGCTGAGACTGACAGCAGAGCAGAGCTTTTAGTTCAGAGCTTTGGAGCTCAGCTGTGTGTTTTACTGCATTGAATCCACACCACTCTAAGCACAGCGCCTGAGGGGGGAAAAAACTCAAAACATGGCTCACCGCTCTGAAACACTCTCTCTCTCTCTCTCTCTCTCTCTCTCTCTCTCTCTGCGCACAGCTCAAAAAGTTCACATGGTGCAATTATTAAATTGGCAAAATTTTTCATCGCACTAACCCAATAGTAATGTATTAATAATGTATTAGCCTCACTTGTTGACTTTTAATTTCATAAAGGACATTAACATATTTAGATGATGAGTGTGTGTTTTGCTTTCCTGAATATAGACTCGTTAATGTTCATTTCATTTACAATGTGGTTAAAGCACTCTAGGGAGGAGTTACAATTTCATGATTTAACCTAGATGATTTTCATCTTTTATGTTATGACAGTCTATTAAGAGCAAACCATTTTTTTGAAACATCAAATTTAATTACATAAAATCTCTCTCTTATATCCCTCCTCTATCAGGTATGATGTCTTTTATTTGCTTCCACTAAGGCGGGGAAGTATCTCATTAAACTCAACATGTAAACCATTCAGATAAGAGCAAACACAAAGACACATATGTGTGTAATGAGATGCTTTAGGAAGAAGACAATAAGAGCAAACACAAATACATGTGTTTGTAATGAGAGGCTTTAGAAAGAAAGAAGTCACCCCACTAGTTCTATCTGAAGGTGCTCTCACTGTTAAATGTTCCATTACCATAACAAATCTCCCATGCTGCTTTGCAGACCAGAAATGTCAACTCATTATCAGAGTCTATCCAGCTGCTCCATTGCCCCGATAGAGCAAACCCAATATCCTCCTCTCTCCATACACACACACACGCACACACACACATGCACAAACACGCACACCAACTGCATACGGCAATGCCAAAGCACTCAGTTTAACCTTCACTTAAAGCAAGGGCTCTCTCTTTTTGCAACTTTAACTGTATTATAACAGTACATATGTGTTTTATGAACATAATCCAACTAATAAAATATTAGGCTCATTATTTAAATGTGTAAAATAATACGGCTATTCAATGACAGAGCTTTTTATTCCTGAGCTTTCCAAGATGACATTATTTATAGGTTACATGTTTTCGAGTTACTGAGATTTAGATTAAATCCATTCAGTTCAAGCAATCAGTCTAATTGGCCAATAATTATACAAACTCCATAATAAACATAATGAAGTCAATTCCTCCACTTGAGAACCATTAACTAACAGGACCAACTGGACAGAAAAGATCCACAGACCAGATAAACCTAAAACTTAAGATAAGCCAAACACATTCAGGAGGATTTCTACAGAATCAAAAACTTCCCTATAGAATTTCTCCAAAACTCCAAAAGTACAGGATGAAAAGTCTTCTAAACGGCCTCAAAAGGTATAAAGATACCTTTCTTTGTAGGATCCAGTAAATGGTACAAAGAACATCCTTTATTTACAATGTCTTTGCAATGTTTGAAGATCATCTCTTTTTTTATAGAAAGATTTTCAATACATAAGATCAACACACTACCAATATGTACATCACTGAATTTCCTCTCAATGGCAGAATTATTTCAAGGCATATGTAGGATCTGTAGGACAAATCTCCCATGCTGCTTTGCAGAGCAGAAATATCAACTCATTATCAGAGCCTAATGAGCATCTTTATAAAGATACCAGAATGCTCATCTAATCTTTCTAAGGTAACACTTAATATCTGTAACTAATCTCACCAATATCCTTCTCTAGTCTATTAGCATATTGGTTTAAGAATGTAAATACCGTACATATGTTTTATATGTATATACAAATTGCAGTAATTGTAGTCCATTACAGCTTCACCTAAGATGAAAAACATTGAAATAAGTCCATGTGTTTCAGCGTCAGTCTTCATTATTCCAATTAGTGATCTGCCCGAGTTAAAGATTAAGAAAATGAACCAGCTCTAGTTTTAAAAGGCTGTTTCAGTGAGAGTAATGACTTTCTTTTCTGTGCTAGCTTTGCTTTAGTGAAATACCTCCAGTCAGGAGTGCTCAACCCTGTGTTCACACTAGCACACTAGCAATCAAAAGTCACTGTTGTCACATGTAGTTTGTCTCTTGACACTGTTATCCCTTGTGGGTGTGCACTGTGTAACTTTTGTTTTAGTTCTGATAAATAAAAAAAATGGAGTAGCTAGTTCAATATACAGTATATGAGAAGTGGTTGTTTGATTTACATGCTAGGATTTTTACTAGCTTGATTGACAGATGAGCAAAGCAAGCTAAGCTATGTGCACTTACCTGAAGCATGCATATCAGAAATCTCTGAGATGTCCTTCCAAACTTTATTTTCCTCATAATGCCTCTATACTCATTTAATAAGAAGTTGTATATGAAAGGATAAGATGAAACCATAGTTTGCTTCCATTAAGTAAAGGAGAGCTAACTGAAGGTCGTGGAATTGCGTCACTTTGTCACTCGCTAGTGTCAGCTCTGGATTACTTACTTGTGTTTTCACACTTGTTGTAGGGCAACCAGTTATTCAATTCAATTTCATTTCATTTCATTTCACCAGGAAGTCTCTTAAGATTAGCAGTATCTGTTTTGCAAGAGCGTCCTGGCCAACATGGCTCCACCATTACACATAGTTGTTGAGAGTCTACAACAGCTCTTTTTCTGAGACTATTGTAGTTTTTGAGATGTTGCTATAACTCTCTACAAGGTTTGGTGTGACGAAAGTGTATTGTTTTCAGTGAATGTTTCAGTTTCTTGTACTGTCTGTTAGTGTTCTACAAATATCACCCACACACCACTGTGCATGTGAGTAGGTGCCAACAGACTCACACACATACACACACGTACATTATTATGCAGTTTGCTTTGATAAAAAAGTACAATTATTTCACTATGTCTAACTGAAGTCTGCTGCTGAGGCGCCTGTGGCGAACAACACCCGCTACTGACATCCCATAATGATCACACCAGAGGAGCTGCCAATCATTCAACACTCAACCACTCCCACTGAGCATCAAGCCAACTTGAGACGTGAGTGAATATGAGACAGAGAGAGAGAGAGACAGAGACAGAGAGAGAGAGAGAGAGAGAGAGAGAGATTGAGACAGTGATTCGCATCTAATAAATTCTGAAGCGTGAGCAACTACATTATACACTCATAATTTACATATAAATCACAAATCTGTAATCTACACCATGCAGTCAAAATAAATCCAGCTTCCTGTCAGATTAGATGAGAATCTCTGGCACGGAAGGCTTTCTTACGTTCAGCTCATGTCCCAGTGAAGGACACTCTTTCATTCTCAATCTTTCCATTTTCCATCCTCCACACATTCACAACACAGGACCGTGACACGTGAAGAGAGAGAACGACAAAGCGAAAAAACAGAAGCACAACTGAAGGAAGCTGTAATAAAGTGCAAGAGATGGTGTGAGAAAGGAGAACATATTCAACGCTCAGCTGTCTTTATCACCTGAAAATATTAATAACTCACTGTCAGGTAGTGAAGAGCTTCCTAACAAAGAGACTGTGTGCACAGAGTATCATGTTACTCATTAGCTGATTGAAATCCCACATCAATTAGTGAATGCAAATACTGTGTGAACAGTATGAGTACACACATCGAGACCTTGGAATGATAAGGTTCTAGCTGACAAGATATTGAGGTTTTGACCCTCAGTATGTTCAAAGCAAATAAATATTTTAGATTTTTTTATACTTAATTAATAATTAGTGTAATATATTCAGTGGCTTGTAAAGAACATACTGAAAAAAAATCAATTAGAACCTTATAATTTTAGGTCTTGACATGTTCACACACAAACACCTCCAGTAATATTCAATTTAATTCAGTTCAATGTTATTCATATATGACTTTTAACAAGAGACACTGTTGCAAAGCTGCTGTATAGAAATCTGGATGTACATTTACTGACCAATGAGTAATCATATCATTACTCTTCTAAAATTGAGTACTATAAACAGGCATCACTACATGGCGGACTGCAGAATGGACCTGGACCAAGTGATGGTCTTAACAGAGCTCTGATGAATTCACGATAATGTATAATCATCATATTCACAGGGTGTTTTTTTTTTTTTTTTTTTGCATATACAATCATATGCATCTACTTCAATCTTCACTCAACTGAGTCAATCAATCAGTGTTTACAGTGCAAACTAATACTATCTGTAGACTGTCAATAACCAGCATCGTACTGGATTTATTCAGAGCAAACACATGTGTAGTAAAATTGTTTTCAGCTAGGCATCGCATTAATTTCACATTTTCACATTAAAACCCACTCCTTCACAAAGAATGATTTTGCTCTATGTCATAAACTCACAAAGCACAGAGAAGAGATACAAAAAAGATATGAAAGAAATACAAAGGTAGCTAGGAAGGACAATAGCATGGCTTGCTCCAAAATAAGAAAAGTAGATGCAGAAAATCTTTCAAAGATGAGTGGATGGAACAATACTTGTTCATCCTTTCTACAACAAACACTAAACTACTGTGTCTCATGTTCGGAAACCTTGGCAATAATCAAAAGCAGGAATGTGAAGCACCATTATGAGACAAAGCACAGATCTTTTGAGCAAAAGAATCCACAGTAGTCTGAGAAAAGGGCATGCAAAATAACCAAACAGAATCCAGTATGATAGATCCACCTCAGTCCTCTCCCATTCTTTTATGGCCCAATAACATGCAAACAAATGTTCACTAAAGGTAGCATGGATTGTATGGTAACAAATGAGTTCTGTAAAAAATAAATAAATAAATAAATAATCCCAATGTCAGTTTCAACAACAACAAAAAAGACTGAAATATTAACAGAGGATGTACTAGAACAGCATGATGTGGCTATTCACTGCAGTACGTACTGTACTATATTATCCTTAGCTATTGATGAATCAATAGATGTAATGGTTATTGCCCAACGTTTGGTGCATGCGAGATTTCTGTGAGGACTTGTTAGGAGTAACAACATTTGACACATACAAGAGGAGAGGACATACTGTATATGAGGTTATAAAGGAGATACTGAGAAAGTGGAGGATAGCTGTGAAAAGGTGGTGTCGGACATTACAAACTGAGCCCCTGCCATGGTAAGAAAGAGAGAGGAGCATCTTCTCAGGACATCTTCATCCCATCAACATCGCCTGTGAGAGAATTCCTCGGAGATGTTGAGGCACACACAAATGACTTGTTACTGCACAACAATGTAAAATGGCTGAGTAAACACCGAGTGTTGGAATGCTTTCGGGCCATTTGAAAGGAAATAGCAGCTTTTTTCAGTGCAGCTTAAGAGTCAGAAGACAACACAGTTTTATTTATTTATTTATTTTGCAAAATGAGAGCAAAATGCATGCTGCTGCATTTTGGTAAACATCATGTCACACCTTAATGAACTCAATTTAAAGCTGCGAGGCAAGAACAATTCAGTTTGTGATTTGATAACAACCACTCCTTCCAGAGGAAAATGGAAGGGTTCAACGAAGCTATTCAAAGAGAGTGTGTGTATTTCCCAAAAGTGCAGGAACAGATTCAGAAAGTGTATTGTTGTCACCATAGACAAGCTGATTAGGAACAGTAAAAGGTTTGACCATGTCAGTATTGGACTGCAGTTCCTCCTGCTCATCCACAATCCATTCCTCAGAGAAGGAATGTCAGAGAAGTTTCAAAAGAGGTGACACAGACCTTGGAGTGGGCTAATGCTGGATCTCTGCAGAGGGAACTGATTGATCTGCAAGCAAACATTGCACTAAAAGAGCATTTTGGAGTAACCAGCCCTGCTGCTTTCTGGCTGCAAACTGTACATGAGACTGTTTTCCCTGGTCTAAGCAAAGCAGCACTCCAAACCTTGATCATGTTTGGATCCACTTACGGATGTAAGTCAGCTTTCTCCACTATGAACATTATTAAAACTGAATATCATTCCAGACTCACCAATTAGCACCTACATACTGTATGTGCATGAGAATGGCACTAACTCCATTCAAACCGAGAGTCAAACTACTGGCAGGACAATCTAAGGCCCATTTCTTTCACTAGAGAGGAAATGTAGATCTAGGTGGGCAAAAATGAAAAGTAGAATGGACTTTACAGATGATCAGTGATATTTGTTCAGAGAAGTGGTCGAGAAGTGAAGAAGTAAATAAATTATATCTATATCTCTGTTTAATTACTTTGTTTATAAGATTATGTCATGGCTCATTAGTTTTTATTTGTATTTAAAATATTCATTCATTTTTATGTCGTTTAAATGTACAATAACCATTATTAGATGCTATGGAAATGCACACTTCATATAAGCAAAGAACAACTGCATTTAGATCTATCTACTAAATCATACCACAATTTAGACATAATCAGGTTTGGAGATTTGTTGGGAGAAAATCTTAGTGATTGGACTTCTTTGAATTTTAATTCAATACCTTTGCTATAAAGTTAAATAGTACTAAGTGTGTAGAAAGGATGTTCAGTGTGAGCATGTTGGATATGAGCCCTGGAATGAGCACAGGACAGTCTTTATGATTACAGCAGCAGTTCCTAGGTACAAAGAATTGAGCAGGTTCTAAGATGCGGCTGCGATGTCTTAAAAGTAACATTTATGCAGATAAAGCAATTGCAGCAACATTATAGGACCATCTACAAATGTTATATACAACTAGGAGTGCTACTATCTGTATTTGTTTAGTGTTACAAATATTTGTATATGTATCTGTATTTTCACCATTACAGTTTTTTTTTTTTTTTTTTTTTTTTTAATTAAATATGAACCTACCCCTGGAAACGCAGGAAAACACTGAAAAAAAAACACAGCAAATCACTAGAGTTCATAATTGGTCTCAGCTAGAGATCTGTGTGAGGCTGTTTTTTCAATTCTTAGAATTATTATTTAGTTTATATCAGTCCATAATATTTTATTTGATTTTCAAATTTAGTAAACAGATTTAAACCACCGCAACCCTGACCAGGCAGTTACTAAGGATTAATGAATGAATGTTGTATGTTTGTGTTAATAACCATGGTCTTTATTTGTCCCACAAGCTTCATATCTAGCCACTCGCTTGCACTTGCATGAAAAATGAAAACTTCCCACTCCTGTGACTTTGTTGCATCCAGTGGAAACCCAGTCCCAATGCATACTTCTAGTCTCAACCAGATGCCCTGTGAAGCTTTCTGCCAAGCTTTCAAAAAAATAAACAAATAAAAATAGTGCACTTCAGATTCTTATCTGTATTTGTATCTGTTTAGAACATGTTATCTGTTCATTCTGAATAATGAATTTATATTCGGTTACATCCTTAATAAAAACATTCTCAGAAAACTCAGAACAACCTAATAATTGAGTGTTCTTTGAATCAAAGCTCCTAGAAAATATTATGCTAACCTTACTACCTGTTAGCAGCCCTTGAACTACTACTGAAACACACGGTTATTATAATTTGCAAAATCATACTAACACTACCTTGGAGCTTTGCCCAGAAGGAGCTAATCACAACAATGATGAGTGTGTGATGTTTACAATTTTGATATTCCAAAAAGAGCATGAATACTTCAAGATCAGGATCCTTTCACTGCCACACAACAGTGTTGATTGAGTTCAGTGCATCTCAGCAATCAACAACAAACAGTACACTAAAGAATAAAGTGTAGGACAGGACAACACATGCTGACACTATAGAGACGCCATAAGGGTTCTCAGCAACGAGTGATACAGAAATGGCATCAAGGATTGTAAGAATAAAGCACGTAATACTGTGTCAGTGAGTGCAAGTTTAGCAGCTGTACAGATGTTGCAAATAGACTGAAACCAGTAGGTAGATGTGTTACAGGATTAGGAATCAGAATTATTTGTGCAGATTTAACACAGTGATAAAGTATAGTCTTTGCAAACATTACTGAAAGAACCAGGGCTCTACAACAGCCTCTGCCATGCAGTTATGATGGTAAAAGGAAAGAAGCTATTTCACAAACCCATTTTAAATGAAAACCCACAGAATTTCAGTTATACTAGGACATATGTTTGTGTGTTATTTTTTTATATATCACTTACTGCATGTGTGTAGCAGGGTTAGCACTGCATTCACTGTGTTCTCCCAGATAAATGGATTGCTCTAGGTCCCTTTGCCCAGCTTATTAAAGGTCAGGAGGCTTTATCAGGGCCACTGTACTCCTGCAGGAAGTCCAGAAAGCTCTCGTTCCCATCAGCATAGTGCTCTTTGAGCTCAACTAAATGGCAGCCAACATTTAGTGAATCCTGCTATGACAAGAAAGGCAAACAAGGCAAAGGCAAAATTACAGGCCTGCCTGCAAAATAGTGATTGGAGCAAGCTAGCAGCCAACAATGTGGATAAGTACACTGACACGGTGACATCTTACATCAGTTTTTGTGAAGACATTTGTACAGTATTTCCACCAAAACTGAGAATTAAATACTATAATAACAAATACTCATTTAATGCCAAACCCAAGACAGCTGGGTTTGTCCAAAAATGGACAACATACAGACAGGTGGAGACAGGACCCTTTATAATCGGGCAAGCATTACACTGACAAGAGACATTACAGCAGTCTGAAAAAAAGCTACTCTAGTAAGATGAAAGCTATTAGGAGTGCAAGAAATCATCAGGACATCCTCTCACACAATGGAGGCACCACCAGACAAGCTAACGATGCACATCTGATGAGCAGCACCAACCATCACAACCATGTTGAAGCAATAATGGTGTAACATGCATGACATGAGGACCTTGAGAAAGAAATCAGTGTGTTATTTACTGAGGCCAAACCAAGACTCATTATCATAGTCAAAGCAGGGGTCAAATAACAGGCAGGTAGTACCAAACAAGGAGTATGCATCATAAACCAGAACACAGGCGATGGTCAAAACCAGGAAATACCATACAAATAATGAGAACTAGGAAACACAGAACTAGAAACAAATAATGCAGTAAGGCATTGTAATAAAACACAATAACAAAGTATGATGACATCGAGAAGACTTCACGATGAAAGGATAAGATTAGAATGCACATGACCACACACAAGTACATGACATAAACTCAAAACAAAACATCAGACATAAGGACAAGGACATAAGGATCCACTTGTTAGTTTTTAGCAAAATATTTAATAATAATGGCAAAAGTGCTTTTGGAAAAAACTTTTGTGGTGCTCTGATAAGAGTAATGTTGAGCTATTTGGTAAGCAAAGCATTATGATTAGCACAGAACAAACACAGCCCAACACCAAGTTCACACCATTCGTCCCATCAAGCATGGTGGTGGTAGCATCATGCTCTGGGGTTGCTTTTCGGCAAGAGGAGCTAGAAATCTTGTTGCCATCAAGAGCAACATGGATAGAGCCAAATACAAGCAAATTCTTTAGGAGACCCTGTTCCAGTCAGCCAGAAATCTTTGTCGTGGGGGAAATTTTACGTTTCAACAGGTCAAGCCAAAGCACAAGGCCAACACTATAAAGGAATGTCTTGAACAAAAATGAAGGTTGTGTGATAGTATGTGTGATAAGACTACTGGAATGGATGATATAATGAAAGTGATTTTTTTTTCTTACAGAGACAAATTAAACTAATGTTAATGTACCTGTCCAAAAAAAATGGATAACATGTATAATAGTATCTTCTAAAGCTTTAAATGACACATCTAAGGCAGACTTCCTCACACTGACATTAAGTACAGGTACATATTATATCTCAGACAGTGTGGAGCATTTGAGTGACGCACTCAGTCTTTCTACCTCTCCCTATAATCAAAATCATAGATAACTAACTTCATCCTGTTAGCCAAGGTAACTACACAGGCCTGTTATTGTGCTGCGCTGACTAATTACACATTCTGAATAGAGGAAAAGACTCACTCACAATGCAGAATAATTGCATCAATTATACTGGAGTTGATCATGCATTATACTGCCTCTTTGTGAGTGGGTAAGGGTGAGAGAATGAGAGATGAGAGAAAAGACCTGATTCTATTTAACTAAAAAGCACAACATGTTATTCCTTCTTCATCAAGTTGAGTGTCATCTCAGTTACCCTTGTACTGTATCTCAGCCTGTGTGAATTATGTAATGAGCTTTCTACAATAGAGCTGGAACAAAATAAACATAAGGCTTGACTGAATAACTAGAGGTGAAATCTCGAGTTTTAAATGTGTTTAGCTAAAAGATTTGTTCACATTCATTCGCTGATTCAGTTCTGTGGACAGCACGTATATGCCTTTTTGTATTTGGTAAGCATACTACTTTTATAATCATGCAAACATGCAAACAAACAATTAAAGAAATGTAAAAACAATATTCGTATAATTAGAGCAGTGTTCAAAAGCATATAAACGTGTCTGAATATTTAGCTTAAAATTCTATGTTTTGTTATATTGTTAAACTATATTAAACTCCTTTTTTTTTTTTTTTTTTTTTTTTTTTTAACAATTCAGCAAAAACACCTTGCTGTCCATAAAGTACTTTTATAATTTACAACACAGAGCTGTTGAATTATTCAATCTGATTGATCAGAAGGTGTGAATTAATTTTCTATAACACCAATTTTGACAGTAGCTCTGGCTTCAAGGAATATCAATCTATTTGTTTGAATACATTATGGTTTCTATAGTAACAGCTTAAACAGGGACTTGCAGATGCTCCACATAAAAAAATTAAAACCCTGTGTAATTGTTGATAGAGTGAAGTTTTCTGTGAGGAGATGCTTATTTAGCATTTATGGAAGGAGTCTCCAGTGTCAGCACTGGTTATCAGTCAGAGGTAAAGCTGTGCCTTTAAGATTTATGTATGCTATATGTTTATCTCTGTGTGGTTTTTTTTAAACATCTGTAAATTGTCATTTGTAATTGAGCATTTCGTCATACTCTGAACTGTATGTGCCGCATCTCTTATATATTATTTCTCGGAGATTTATAACCAGAGTAAAGTAAGAAGGCAGTTCAATAATGCTTGGATTGGATTTAAAAATGAATGCCTCAGAGGTACTACTCAGAAGAATAAAGTCTCAGAATGCCTTCAAACTCTCCAACACAGCAACAATGACAAACTCAGCACTCAAAGTCAAAATGATTTTATTTTAATTATTATTTTAGCATGCTAGTGTAAAACAGCTCTGAGGTGCAGACAAATCCAGAATAAAACATACGTAAATGTTTCATCTGGCCTATTCATAAAAAATGACACTACATATTGGATTGGATCAGATTTCATGTCATCCACACTGGTCTATACAAAGTTGTCTAATTAATAGGTAACAATGTGTATCTTTTCTTTGTGAACAGTTCGTATTTCTACGCACTGCACCATGAAAACACACCATAAAGGCAAAAAAGACATTGCTACGATGGGTTTATTTAAAAAAAAAAATATCTGAATTAACCTTAACAGTGGCATTATATTAGTATAATAAATTTAACAAGTGAAATGTTTGATAAAAATATCTTACAGCCCATCCTCACATTACGATTTCATGACCTTTATTTAATGTTATGGCTTCATCAATTAACTAGTAAAAAAGTAAAATAATATGATGCGGCTGGATCATGTGCTGGATCAAGTGCTATTTTATAAGCTGTTCAATTATAGTGATTAATGTGATAAAAAATACCCAATAAGCTGTTGAATAATAGTGATAAATACAAAAAAGACCCAACACATTGTTTTTTAAAACATTCGTTAGTAAAGAGTTTATTTATTTATTTTTTTTAATGTTAGGCTATTTATTATATTTCATTATGTTATGTTTCTATCAAAAAATATTATGTTTTATTTGTTGTTTACTGTTTTATATACATGGGCTTCGTGTTTATTTAATGTAGCTGCATTTTTATGTATGAAAGGTGCTATATAAATAAATGAATAAAATATTATTATGTTTTTTTCAGGATTAAAAGTACATCACAGTATTTATTCACAACCATACATTTTCAACATTTTTTTGGATTTTTAAAAATTCATTGTTAAAATATGTAAAGAATATGGCACAACTGAGAGGCCAAGTGAAACTCTTAATGTGATTGCAACCACCACCATGCTTCACTGTGTGGATTGTGTAAAATGCTAAGATTTTATGTGAATACATTTTGTTTTCTAAAAACTTGATACGCGCTAGTTTGACAGGTTGCAGAGTAAATTGTCTAAGTCACATGATTTTTGTGTAACAAAGCAGAAAAAAATTTCCTCTCTCCACCCTGCCAAGATAGAAGATATGTGTCTTTCTAATACATTTGCTGGTCCTCCTCCTGAACCTACTTAGCCAATTATAAAGTGGTAACTCAGGCATGCACGTCCGTGCACATACACACACACACACACACACACACACACACACATACACACTCGTCATTCATGGATACACATTGCTGAACTTCCATATATTTCTTTCCTCTGCTTTGTTTTCTCTCCATCCCTCTTTTCTTTTTCCCACTTTCTGTCTCCTCCTTGAGCATCTCTCCTTCTCTCTCTCTCTCTCTCTCTCTCTCTCTCTCTCTCTCTCTGGCTGTGAGCTGCTTGATAAAAGCTGCCTGGATGACAACTCGTTTCACACATCACTTATTACTGATGAAGCTCTGCTCATACAGAATGATCCCTCTCCTTTACCACCCCATTTTCTCTTTCTTTCTCTTTCTCTCTCTCTCTCCCATGTCCATCAATAAAGCATGAGCATATGTGTGAGAGATGACTCGACACCGGACAGGCGAGAAATCTCCTCACGTCTGAACGTCTGTCAGAGTCATGGAGAAGAGGTGAGTTTTCTGAAAGCTGATTATCCAGACTGTAAACTCTTCATATTTCATTTTTAATTCACTCACCCCACCTCTTCAGAGAGAGAAGAAAATTGCAGTCAGATGCTGAGTGTGTGTTGATGAAACTCTGGAATTGTGTGTGGATGGACAGCAGAGGAGGAAATCAGCCCAAGAGCATGTCTCTGCAGACCGAAGCCTCTATCAGCGAGCACATCGCCCTCACGCCTCCGGCAAGCATGATGGAACAAACAGCCTGCTGTACAGCGAGCACGGTTATTAGATTGCTGTGATGTTGGCCTGCATTTCAGAAAGCATTAATAGAACAGGCACAAGGGAATAAAAGGACAGGGGTGGGTGATGTGGTGGTATTTACAATGAATTAATTGGCAATGACTAAATTGGGAGAAAATTTAATTTAATTTAAATTTAAAAGAAAAATTAATTCTTCTTTTCATTGGGTTTGGATGGTGTACACTACACAAAGCTAACAGACTGATGCGGTCTGACTGCAATATATGAATAGCCACACAGTATGTGTGGGGATGAGATTATATTTCATCTCATCCAGGGTGTATTCCTGCCTTTCACCCAGTGCTCCCAAGATTTCCCATGACCCATTCTGGGAAACCACGCAAGACATTTTCGGATTCTTTTCTCTTTCCTCTCAATTTCACTGTTCTCTTTATTTACAGGACCATCATTCATGTTCCTTTTCCTTCAAAGGTTGTGGTATGTCAAATACCCGAACATGTCCATATGACCAGTATAAGCCTTTTGCAGCATCATTATTTCTACCATAGTACTCAAGCAACACGTTTCAGGTTAAATAAATGACCTCCTTCACAATGCTGACTTTGGTCTTCATAACAACCTTTTCATTTTCAATCTCTCAGCTTTCTATTTTTTTTTTTTATCTTGAATGTCACAGAGGAATCTGCAGTACTGCTTTAGTCTGGCTCGTATCTTACAACACTGACAGACCATATTTTATTATAAGTGACAGGCACAAATCCTATTACAATTCATCAAGGTATCTCACAGGGCTCTGTCCTAGGCCCACTTCTATTTATTATCTATGTGATTAATATTGGGGTGTTTATTCATCAGTATGGTGTACAGATTCATTACTATGCTGATGTCACCAAGATTCATATCTAACTAAGATTTAGTAGTTAAAGGTATTTGTACACCTTCTTGACTAAAATGTTTACAGGACATTAAACATTGGATGGTGGTTCCCTATTGTCAGGAGATTGTGTGTTTGAATCCATTTGAAAGTGAAGATATATATGTGGAAGAGGATGGATAGGAGGGGAATTTCCTACAACTGTGTTACACTGTCATGTAATGCAGCATGAGCAGCAGTTTGAAAAGATACAAAAGTTGGCTTCTCGTGTCTCCGAGGTCTCAGAGAGCTTCCCAGTTGGTAGCTGATGGGGAGAGTTAGTTAGTGGGTGGGAATTAATGAGTGAAACTAAACTAAAATTGATCTAAAAATATGAGAACATTCTAAAGATAACTTCATGCTTGTAGAGTTCAGTGATGTTCTTACATAGGCTGTATAAATGTCTAAACGTCCAAATAACTAAACCACACATAATTTATTTGGCAGCAGTTTGACACCATTACCAGTAGTTGCATCTATCACTGACTATAATCACAATATCCAACAGCTCAGTCTGTGGAAAGGTGATGAACTCTATGCGATGTGGAGTTTTTGAACAAGAAGACAGAAAGAAAGAAAGAAAGAAAGAAAGAGTAACAAAGTGAATTATTTTGGCCTCGTTGAACAATTTTGATTTTTTTTTACAAAATTTCCTCTCATGGTTATATCATGATTCAATTTGTTGTTCATGAACTTTTTTGTGTACCACTATCATTCATTCATTCATTCATTCATTCATTTGTACTGCATTGTGAGTGTGTGTGTTCTCGCAGAAGGAGCACCATATGTGGATAAGTGTGTTGGGATTGAGAAATGGATTCTTTAATAAGATGCACGATCATTTATCTACATGCAATGCACTGATGCATATGTACACACACACAACACACACACACACATTATACACTGGTATCCATGTAGCAGTCAGGCAGGGTCAGTCTCATCCATCAGGGACCTTCATTACAGACCATATGACACTCATCCAAACAATTTGCAGCATTGAGCAAAGATAGATAGATAGATAGATAGAGAGAGAGAGAGAGAGAAAGAGAGAGAGATATGAATACTACATACACTGCTGAAATCAAATAATCAGAACATTGTTTATGTATGTGTAATCATATAGTACATCAATTACAAGCCAACTGCAGGTATGTAAAGGTCTGGAAAACATTCAAGAATACAGTATGTGTGTTCATGTATACATATGTATGTACAACCTGTAGCTACAAGAACAAGGAGTATGGCTTTTTCTGATCAATAGTAAGTAATGAAATAAGAGCGAGGGAGAGAGAGAGGAATGAGAAGCGTTGCTTGAAAAAAAAAGACATGTCTCGGGTGAATTTGTCAAATATTCTTATTGTGATGACCATAGTCTTGAAAGAAAATATTCTTTTGTACCGAGATAGTGATTAGCGGCTTTGCAGGTTAATTGCCCATGCATGTTTAATGGCACAAAACAAAATCCAAAATTTGAAATAATCCAGAAATAAAACCAGGCCTTGTTGTGCATACAGTCACTCAATTACTTAGTGCAACAACACACTGATTTCTGCAGCCTGATTGAGAGTGTGCTGCTAAGAGACTTCTGCTGTGATTTGGCAGGGTTTTGTTTATTGAATAAGTTATTCTTATATATATATATATATATATATATATATATATATATATATACACATACATACATACATACATATAAATATATACACATATATATCATTCCCTCTAACTAATAAAGCAATATTTTATGTCAGGACTTTATGTCTCCAGGAGCAACCTACTACAAATTTGTTTTCTAGGAGAAACTGGGAAATCAGTGTGGAAAATAATGCTTGCCTTTCTCACACTGTGTAATATGCATCACAATGCCAGCGATGTGAGAGACCTCCAGGTTTTAAAATGTTTAAAATTAGCTTATAAGTAGTGAAGATAAGTGAGGTATAGGGCAAATCACTGAAGAACTATTTCTTGACAGAGTAGAGAGAAAAAAACGGTAAGCTAATATTATAAAATCTTTATGTGGTTTGATTTGATTCACAGGAAAAATAGTAGATGAAAAGTAATGGTTAAATAGGACGAGCTGAATTAGTTGATGTGATTTTAATAGGGGTGGAAACCTGAGGCTTCCACGTGGCACGATCCGATTTAAATTCTTAAAGCAACAATATGACGATACCCCTGAATCTGCTATGATACGATATGATATGTTTGACCAGTTTTCTTCAGAGTCTGGGGCAAGCCTACTGATAATTTGGGAATGATGGTGACATAGAAAAGTACTGTGTTAAGTGTCAAAGTTACGAGCAAATCACCTTGCTAGCCTATTTACACATAAGTTTAAAAAAAAAAAGAAATATTTATGAAATAAAATGAAACATAATAGCTGATTTATGATTGTTGCTCTGATTCATTGCCTTTTAAATCAATGCATTGGGTCAAATTAGCCTATTTTTTCCACTAATTAAAATAAATACTAAGGCTAAAATTCTGCTTGTTCTGAGATATTTATGATCCAAACTTGTTTACTTCTCATTTTAACATTTAATTAAATGATTTTTTTAGCAGAATCCACTTTATTTCTCTGTCATACATTTATAGTCATTGGCAGGAACTTATGTTTTTACTTTTTTGTAACTTTTTTTTTTTTTTTAATTTAATAATCACTTCACAGGGTTTAAGGCTATGTTTCATATTCCGTTCAAACAAAGCAGAGCCATCATTTTGGATGTTTAAACTAGGTGCGATTAATTCACCAGTGTAATTTTGTCTCTAATAATACAAATGCATGATTGTACAAATTTAAACACAATGGAATCCATCTACAGTGCTGATCATGGTAGGTAGGTGTACATGTTATGTAATATTGTCATATTACTTATGTGAAAGTCAAATTTTCATTCAAAGCATTCATCAGTGGCTTCATTGACTAAGTCTGTGCCACTCTTGGACATGCCACTACTCATAAGTAAAACAAAGACTAATACTGTGGTCAACTTCAGCTTGTAATTTGGAATTTTAAACCTTTAGCTAGCCTTCTGTCCACACTGAGACGGAGATTTTGTCCAGCAAAAACGCTTTCTCCAGTGGACACATTTGAAAATGCAGTTTTTGCATTGTAGTGTGGAGATATGTGACCCAGTCATGTGACCCATTCGGTTCAAAACAAATAAGATGGTGGAAAATGTTGTACTGTAGTTGTTGTGTCTGCTATCCAGTTTGATAGCATTGTTAAAGATTAATATCACTTTCTACAACCTTCAGATTGCACCCCAAACGTCACAATGTTTTTGGGGCTATAGACTGTTCGCATACTGAAATAAAACAGGCTGCAGTAAACTCCACTGATTACATTAACAGAAAAGGCCATTTTTCCTTGAATGTGCATTGATTAAAAGAGATAGAAAGTAATTACGGTAATGATGGAAGTGACTCGGGCCAAAGCTTCTTACATTTTTACGCATGTGCAGTATAGAGATGTAAGTGTTTCAGTGTGGATGAGCATTTTTTTGGAAAACATCTGAAAATGCCAGTGAAGATGGAGATCGTTTTAAAATGAAAATGCAGTTTTCAGATCAATCCGGATTAATGTGGACGTAGCCTAGGAAAAACCAAAGAAAACCCCCCTCAACTCAGAATTCCTACTCAGATGGCCAAGAAGGTCTTCTCAATCCGAATTCAGCATATGACTCCATGTCAACATGGCTGCTCACACCATTAACAGTAAATAAAATATCACTTTAGAAGCATTTACAGCAGTACCTCCTTTAGATCATTCAATATAGACACAATAGTTGGTTAAATCTATAACATTAACCATGTAATTTGTGTTTCATGAAATTAAATACATCATAAACTTGTGATCGTTAATTCTAGCTGGCTAGCTTGCTGCTAACAAAACACATGCTTCTATGGATGTGTCCACGTTTTTCCCACTTTGTAATTCAAGCTTGAAAATGAAATAAGTTCCTACTCCCTAGTTAAGTTGAACACAGCGTAAGATTTAACACCAGATATTTCAGACTTGGATGCAACCAATCAACACCTGAGCTGTTGCATACAAATGGGAGGATGGTAAAAATATATAATCATGTGACTTATCATGTGGTTGGTGTTCTCACCGTAGAGAATGTTTTCGTCTGGCCATTGGTATGTGATCCTGAGCTGCAAGTACTTGCCTCTATTCCAAATTACTGCAATAAAGTTTACTCAAAAGTGCAAACAGCTATCAGGAAGGCAGACTATCTTTCACTAACCACAGACATGTGACCCAGTGTGCTTTTATAGCCCTACATGTCCATCACAGCTCATTTAATAAACCCCCAGTGGACACTGCAGTTGAAGTGCCTCCCAAACTTAGTCAACTCTTCAAATTCATAAGTGACCTATCATCAGATTCTTTATTAAGGGTTTGGGCTGCAGGGATTTTATATCTTTCAGTTTGACTTTCAGGAACACAGTTAAAAAAAAAAAAAAAAAAAAAAAAAAAAAAACCTGTTCATCTCCACCGTGTGGCCACATTATTAGATGCAGGTTTTTAAAGAGCAATATTATCATCAATTTTGGAAAATTGATGTCTGTTACAGATCCTGTAATGAAACTGGTGATAAACAACCCAATACGTGGAAATACACATATCTCTCATTAATGCATTCTGATTACATTTTCTTGCTTTTTTTTTCTATTTCATGCTGAAAGGCAGTGTGACACTTGAATTTTCATTCCATCTAAAATATTATGCAATAGAATGATGTAATGATCCAGTGTAATACCCTCATTATATTATACTCCATATAATCTAAGAATGATAATGAATGAATTAACAAACATTGTTATTAAAAAAAAGACACAATTGTTGATATGGCGAAGTTTTCTGTATGGTTATGTTTATTTGACATTTATGGAAGGAGTCTCCAGTGTCAATGCTTTATAATTCAGTTTTCCACCAGTTTTTCAGCTTTCTGGTTTGAAATGACAAGTTTTTTTTAATCTTTTTAACTTCAAGAGAGAGAGAGAGAAAAGAGAAGGTGATGTTTAGTACTGTTATAACGTAAGTGATAACATGAACTAACATGTTGTGCAGACATTCCATTACACTAAATGTAACCATATATGGAAAGATTCATTAATAAATGAGAAATTGTAATCATAGGAAAATTGCTTATGCATAAGAGGAATAAAACATTACAGGACATGGTGTTATTGGAACATAATCGACTTTATCTTGGGCTGCACCATACCACCCTGTCACTCATTAACATCATGCCGCATCAGGTTTTACTCCTTACTCCCTGTGTAATTCGAGTCATAGAGAGACAGAAGGCCAATGAGAGAGAGACAGACACAAACAGACAGAAAGACCAAAAAAAGCCAGAGTCCCAGAGGACCAGAGAGAGATAGAAATGGATAGACAGAAATAGAGAACTAGAAACACAGAGACAGACATAGAAACAGAGAGTCGAAGTCCAAGAGACAGAGATAGAAAAAGAGCCTAAGAGACAGTAACACACTCTCTCTCTCTCACACACACACACACACACAAACACACAGAAAGAGAGCGAGAGAGAAGCAGAGATGGTCAGACAGAGGAGGAGACAGAAAGACAAAAAAAGAAAAGAGGGATGGAGAGAAATCATAATGGAGGAAAGAATTATATGGAGGTTCAGTGAAGTGTATGTGATGATTGTGTGTGTGTGTGTGTGTGTGTGTGTGTGTGTGTGTGTGTTTGTACACGAATGCCTGGGCATGTAAGAGGCAAATTAAGAAGAGCACAAGTACATCTATACAGGTATACAAATGTACTATAAAGACACACATCATCCACCTTGGCAGACACATAAATTGTTCTGATTTGTTACACAAAAGTCATGTGACTTAGACATGTCACTCTGTGAAATGTGAAACTATCACCTATCAGGTTTTTTAGAAAAGAAAAGGTATTCACATAAAAGCTTAGCATTTTACACCATCCACACAGTGAAGCATGGTAGTGGTAGCATCATGTTAAGGGTTACCCTTGGCCAGGGTTGTGTTTTTTTTTTTTAAACATAGGGGTTTAAAAATAATAATAATAATAATAATAATAATAATAATAATAATAATAATAAATCTGTATACATGTGGATGGGCTTAAGTCAACTATATCCCTACAAAAGGTGATGATTTTTAAATGTGTCATTTTAAATGTATTGTTAATAATCACTTGATAATATATTTGTTGGGTTGATTTTTCTGCTGTAGGATTTGGAATCACTTTTGTTTGACATTTGTGGATGATTTGTGTCAATAAAGACAAAAGTACAGAAAGTACTTCAAGTACTTCAAGTACTTCACTGTGCATCAAACGGCACAGTGCAGCAAGTGCAGGTATGTGTAGCACAACACAACCTGATTTACACTAACGAGCTTTTCTCCATAATAAAGAGGAAGGATCCAATTAGTGAAGCTGGGGGTTGGGATCCACAGTTGGTACAAATAGAGCTCGACACTGCAGCTCAGCGTGGTGCAGCTGTGGGTAAACTGACTAAAATAACATGCATATATTTGAATTTAAAAATCGGTACCAATATTTCACTTATTAATGATTACACTGAGCCAGTGAGGTCGTCTGCCTTCACGACTGCTCGGACCAATAAAATTTGAATTTAAATTTTATACAAAGTCATATTAATACAGAAAAAAACAGTGATAATGATCTAGACCTGAGAATTAATAGAGTATTATACAAAAAAGGCATGAAATGGACATTAATGATATCAGTGATGCAGAGTGTCCACTATTGTTACTGTCCCAATGTCCAACCCTGCAGTACTCTCCATGCAGGAACTGATACAATTACAGCTGCTGTTATTAACATTTAACATCACTGATTTACTGACATGGGGGGCACAGTGGCTTAGTGGTTGGCATGTGGTTAACACCTCCAGGGTTGGGGGTTCGATTCCCACCTCTGCCCCATGTGAGCGGAGTTTGCATGTTCTCCCCTGTGCTTTGGGGAGTTTAATCCAAGTACTCTGGTTTCCTACACAGTCCAAAGACATGTGTTGTAGACTGACTGGCATCTCTAAATTTTCCACACAGTGTGTGTGTGTGCGATTGTGCCCTGCGATGGGTTGGCACCATGTCCAGGGCATCCCCCACCTTGTGCCCCGAGTTCCCTGGCAAAGGCTCCAGGCTCCCCGTGACCCTATGTAGGATATGTGCTATAGAAATGGATGGATAGATGGATTTACTGATGTATTCAAGTATGTGAGGGGGAAAAGAGAAAGAAACTTACTTAAGAAAAACTAGAAAACCTCCTACATGTTCTTGATTTCAGAGAGGAGACAGAGAGGGGCAACACCCTTTACCCAAACAGTGGAAACCAGTTTAGCTTTGAAGGCAAACAAACAATAAACCAGAATGACAGAGAAGAAATTGTTCCCTCTCTGAACCATCAGAGACAGTCAGGAGAAAAAATAAAGACATCTACATATGGAGAGACAGAGACAGAGAGCCAGTGAAAGAGACAGGCAGACAGAAGCCAAGACAGCTGGAGTTAGAGAGATAGAAATGACATATCTCACATAGAGACACACAGAAAGAGAGCATGAAAGTTCAGGAGACAGATACAGAAATACAGAGACAGAAACAGCGAGACAGTGACACACACACATATGTACAGAGAGAGAGAGAGAGAGGGAGAGAGAGAGCGCCTGGAGACAGAGACAGAAAAACAGTCCAAGAGGCAGACAAACAGGGAAAAAAAAATGAAGGAACCCAAGAAATTTCAGGCAGCAGTGGGTGAGATACTGCATTCTCTCACACATCAGTATTCAGGCCTCAACTAAGTAACTAAACACTTAAGCATTCAAAAAGTTAAGGCAGGGGGAAGTTTGCTGGAATTGAGTTCATTCACTGGTAAGTTTTCAGTTCCTTCAGTTGACCATGGCTGACAACACTAATGTTCTTTTATCTGAGTGTACATTATCAAATTGGTTCGTCTAATATAGATTTAGCTAGTCAGAGCTCAGCGCATGGAGCCACCAAGTAGACTAGCATGGAAATAGCACAAAAATGAAGCCAGGCCAGTAGACCAATGGTCTTAACTCAGGCAGAGAATGTGAGTGAATACAGGACGAGTTGTTAGTGATATGTTTAGTAAGTTGTGTTACAAGTCTATTCCCAACTCTAGTCAAATTCTTAAACCAACCTCACAAATACTGCATTGATAACACAAAAACTTTGAATCAGATGGACCTGTGAACCAGTTCGATCCAGTTCATTAAAAAAAGAATCAGATCAAAAGAATGATTCATTTATGATTCATATGATTCAGTTTTCACTAAAAAAAAATGGAGATACTGTAAGAACCTGGAGGCTGTAGGATTCTACTGTCAGCTCTTTCCCATAATTCATCTCTCTGCTTATTAAAAGTTCATGAAAATGGTTAAAGATGATGAAAACTTAGCCAAATATTAGACTCACTCATAAATTTCATGTATCTCTGTCTCAGTCTCTGTCTTTTTCTGGACTTTTCTTCCTCTATCTCTCCACATTCCCGTGTGTGTTACTGAGTTCAGCTGGGGTCATTTTGGGTTGTGTGTTGCTGAGAAAAGGGAAAGTGAAGGTGCTTGATTCTGCTTGCCTAACTCAGTGACGTAATGAAATGGGAAAGGAAGAATCATCAAACACACACACATACACACACACACACACACACACACCATAAGCAGGAGAGCAGATCACGCAGGTATTTTTAGCTCTCCCCGCTGAAGTAGATGAGGACAGATAGGACATCAGGCCCGGCCTATTTGGAGAAAATTGTCCCCGTCAGGGATGTGCTGATTTAGTCTCAGGGAATCAGATGAGGCTAAGAAGAATTTTTAATTTAGTTGTGGAAATGTGATGCCAGTAATCTGTTAAGACATCTAAGGGGTTGCAGATTTGGTAGGGTGTAAAATATAAGCAGCTAAAATGAAAACCTACTAAATCCACTAAAATACAAACTGCCGATTTATACTTAACGCTGAAATCTGTCAGCTCTTCAGCATACAAACAGAGCAGCCGCTGATTTAAGCAGGTTAACCTGTGTGTGTGTGTGTTTCACAGCTGAGAGAGCACTGTGTTGGAGAGTGTCAGAAAAAACGAAGGAGGAAGACAGATATAGGGGGGTGGAGACCTTCGCCGAAAGATGGTGCAGCTCAGAGTGTGTACAGAGACGAAAAGATTCTGAGAAAGAAAAATCAAAGAAAGACTGATGCAGAGAATGAGAGAGAGAGACATGCAGAGAGAACGAAAGAGGGTGTGAAAGATGCTGATACTTCACTACACTAGAGTTTAAGGACCCTTCATGGTGTTCCACTAACAGGCCTTTTCACTCAAGGAGCGATAAAACATCAAAACACTGAGCCAAATGTCACAGACCTTTCCTCACTGCTCCTCTGCTCTCACTCTCTCTTTCCTTTCTCAGTCTCTCATAATCTGGCAGATTCTGGGTAATGAGCAGCATGGAAGCACAGGCGGCCCAGAGGAACACACACACACACACACACACACACACACAGAATAAGAGATCTTAAATTAACAAAGTTGAGTAACTAAGAATACATGCTTCCTAATTAACATGTGCACACACAGGTTCTTGCTGCAGCTACACACACACACACACACACACACACAAACAGATCTCCTCATTTCAGCCACTTGAAGCTTATTATGACCAGTTGCCCAGAATCCTTCACTGTTCTATTAAATAAAACCCTTCCCACAACCATAACTGTTGTATATGTTATTTAGCTTTACACAACACACTCATTTTAACAAGCCCACAGATCTAGCATTCACACACACACAACAGAGTTCAAGACATTTCAAGTCATAATTATACCATTTTTGTGTTATTTAAAGCTATCTTTTCCCAAAATCTCCTGGTCTTGCCCATAAAGAGAGTAATAAAGTTTGAATGATTCACACAGAACCTCAACTGCAGTAAATGTGCTAAATGGAGGTTAGCAAAACTTCTACACCGATGTTTGCTTTTAGCTAACTCTTTCAGTAACAAATAACATGGAAGTTCAGTTAAAAAAAAAGTTTTCACCATACACACATTTAATCTATATCAGTACAGTTACTACTTTCTGTTAACTCTTTTGATGAAAAGTCAGCCTTTTGATATCTATTCTGTGGAAGGTGCTGACGTTGATTTCTTGCAGGAATGTTTTCGTGAGTGCTTATTCAAATTTCCTCTCTCTCTCCTCTCACACCAGTGCACGCCTAAAAGCTGTTAAATCTACAGTTAGTTACAGCTCAGTGATTTTCACAATGACACTACTATAGGCACGGGTTTCACACCATGTGCTGTTCACAAACTGAAACCTTACGCTCACGACTCTCTGAAGACACTTTCAGACCAAGAAATCTGAAATTTGTTAGTTTTAGAGTGAATGTGTAAGTAGAGGAACAGAATCATTCGAAGTGCATTAGGTAGTCAGAGAGTTGTTAAAGTTCAGCTCAGAACAAAGATAGATAGAAGCAACAGCTAATAGCTTTTTTCTTAAACAGAAAAAGTGCTAGCAAGAAGCTTGGCATTCAATGGATGTCAATTTTGTGTTGAATAAATAGTTAGGCATTGGGAATTTCGTTGTGTGAGTGAGATTTGTGCAAGGGTGGTGCATTCATTCATCCAAATGCAGCTTGAGTAAACTCTAAAATCCAACATGTCTCCCTGGTGCAGCTGTGTAGAGCTTATTATCTTCCAGAGGATTTCTCGCCATCAAAGCTCTGCTCCGTATGTACACAATCTGATCACACAGCACCTGGGTGCTGGCTTAAGACAGGGCCATGTGTATAAGTGTGTGTGTGTGTGCACCTAGTCATATGTGGTCAGATTTGTCCATTCAGATTGGATTAAAAAGGTGGTGGTGGTTGATGTCATCTACCACCTCCACGTTCATCAGGAAAGCAGTGAGGCGTAACAGCAGCACACACACGGCATTGCCTGCAGGGGTAAACAGAAGACATGCACATCTGACAGAGAACAAAGGAATGTATGGACATGAGGACAGAATGGAGTGAATAAACATACCAATGAAGATGCTGTTGTGCTAATATGGAATGCAAAAGATTGCAGCTGAAATGTGTGGTGCGTAGAGAGTGTGGCAGGATGGAAGAGTGTGCTTTAATTGCGGCAAATCCAACACAGTCCATAGCAAAGGTCAGAACACAGGCAGGCAGATTTAATGAAGAGCAATCCATTAAACAGAACTGAGGACGGGAGACTAGGGTCAAAACCAGGAAGTAGAATGAAACAAAGAACACAGAACATGGGAAACACAGCTCACACTTAAGTTCATGACAACATGACAATGGCAGAAAGAAATAGAAAAACAGTTTGTGAGTGTGTTTATAATCGCTGTGCATGAAACTGCCAAACATTACAGTTCAACTTGGTGTCCAGATGGAAAGGGATGTTTTGGCTCTGACATGCCATCTATTGGATGTCGCTTTTCATCCTTCAGATGTACTTAACATATGCAGGCAAGTATGTATTTGAACAATGCCGTTTCCTAAACATGCACACAAAGTCGTGTCAAGTATAAACCTGCCTTTAAAACTAAAAACTAATTGCATGGTAAAACTTTAAGCTGAACACTGACACATTGAGGATGTAAAGAGGCAAACTAATCAAGAACTAACACAGAACAGGTGAACACAATCAGGGAACAGACCAATGAAATGACCGGAGTGGAGAATAGACTAAAACAGAAACAAAGGTACATGGCATGCTGAATAAAAGCATACGAAGAACACAAAGTAAAATAACAGAAAAATACTGAATAAAAGAAAGAATTTAGCTATGACTGACTCACCAGTTTTACACTGTGCGAGTTGAGATTAAGATTATTAATCTGAAAGATTAAAATTAAACTCTTTTAAGAGAAATCTTGGAAGAACAGAGTGTGTGATAATGTGTTCTCCATGTCAGATTATACAATGAAGATCCTCTAATGATAAATCTGCAATTAAAGAATTTTGCTTACATCATCAATCAGTGTGCTCCGGGCTCGAGCCGAAAATGTCGCATAAACAGATACGTTATTTAAAGTGAGCTTGTCGTAATAAGGATATATTTTCTGTCCATTAGTGTGTTTCATTCACGCTTCACTATCGCCACTACCGTATTTGTACCTGTCCCCGGAGTTTTGTGTAATGGTATGCTGTCCTGCTATTGCTGGCTTTAAGAAGAGCATCATACAGTAGCTGTGCTCACACAGATTTTAATTAGAAATTTCTGACATGGTTGACTGTCTTTCATCGTAACGACACTAAATCGGTCAGCAGTGAGCATTCAGCAGTCACGTTCTAAGAGCGCTGATCTCAAATCATGACCAAAGGGCTGATTTTTTTTTTTTAACAGTGTGTGATTTTTGTATGCGACAGCAAAATTGGGCATAAAATCATACAGTGTAGAGCCATCTGAAGGCAGTGTGTGTCATCTGACAGACTTATAATAGAGATGTCAAGAAGAGTTAGGTGTGAATGTTGCAGCTGAGAGGATCCAAAATCTGTTCACAAAAGAAAAGGTTACAAAATAAAGGAAGATATAAAGGCAAAGGGTGGTCATACATTATATATATAATGTATATATAAGGTCATACACACACACATATATATATATATATATATATATATATATCACTCGCTTAGTTGCTTCTGATTGATTGAGTATAGAGAACCAAATGGATTGGTGCATCAGCTCTCTTATCTGGAATAAGTCGTGGCTAGTAATATCCAGGTTTCATCTGCACATACTGAAACTTGGCTGCATCAAACATGATAAATCAATATGCTAGCATGGGGGTAAGTTCCATTATTTTTGCTAAATGGATAACCTGTTGGTAGTAGTGAGATTACAGCGGTCACAGCCCACTGGCTACAATGAGCAATGCTCACTGTAAATTTATTCCCTGTGTACTTTATAGTGCACTATTTGGGTGACATTTTGGAGTGCTGTCCAAATTTTCTAATTATATTCCCTGAATAGATCACTATATTATTACACACAGTGCACTATAAGCCTAGTGTACAACCAGTGCATGCTCATTCTTTAATCGTCTTCTTTTAGCCCTTTTAGACCAATTTTATATATAAATGTAAATTTATAAAGGTTGTTTAACAATGACTGAAGCAAACATGGACTTGCTAGTGGTCTATTTTGTACAGAATTTTTAAATACTTCTATATTTCTCTGTTTTAATTCCATTGTAATTTTGAAATAAATGTATGACATAAATGACAAATAAAAATGTCAATTTTGGATTGTTTAGGCCTCAGATTCTCAACGCTGCTCTGGGAGTAGCCCCCTCTCCTGCACATTTCAGTTTTTCCTGCTCCCAATCAGATAATTATCCTCTCTTCCTGAGTTAAAGAGGGTGTGTTAGAGCAGGGATAACACTAGAGAGCAAGGGGTACTCCCTTGAGATGACACATCATGATGATCTGTTTCCAAATCCACTACGAATCCACAATCCAATCCAGTCCAGACATTATTTTGGTCTCACTCACCTGCCAGTTACACTCACTTTCCTGCTAACCCTCAAGCACTTCCTTGTATTTATACCAGTTCTTTCACCTCGTTAGTCTCTCCCCCCATTTTCTCCACAGTTTAGTCAATTTCCACTCATCCACCATCTCTCCTCTATCACATGTAACCTACCAACTAGGGATAGTGAAAGCTTACATGTGCTTCCTCTGGGACATGTAAAGCCAACCAACCACATCTTTCCAATCTGCATCATGCTGTGTCACAGCGCAATGTAACACACTCAGTGGAACGCTTCTTCACATACATGAGCTCACAGATGTGCACAACTGGCGAGTGTCAATGTGATGGACAGGGTAGAGAGAGCATGGCATCTCTCCAATATAGAGAGCACAATCAATTTTACCCCTTTGGCCCCCAGCCACAGATGGATTTGAACTTGTGGTCTCTTGATGATAGGGCAAACACTTTCCTGTTGTGCTGCTCGAGAGGCTCCAGTGTTTTGTTGTCTCTGTTTGTTACTCCTGGGATTTGACTTTTTACTTCTGCTCTTCATTTTCATTTCGATTGCCCTGCATTGCTCTTTTTGCCCGACATTCTACCTCTGCCTATTTTTTGACCACAAGCTTGTCTGCTGATTTGGATTGTTAATAAGCGGCTTGCACTTGCATTCATCTTCCTCCATCCCCTGAAAGTCTCCGGTCCACTCGATAGAACAGTCTGTTCTCTTTTTCTCTTGCTGCTGCCCAGTACAGAACAGTCTGCATAGTAAATAGTGAATGATTATTGAAGAAGTGATTTCAGGCACAGCATCTGTGTCTACAGAGATTTGTTTTTTATGTGTTTTTACGTATCAAATTAAGCCCATTCACCTGCTACATCTGGTCATGAACTAATGATGTGATTCATGTGTGTTGGTGTGTTGAATCAGCCACAGCTTTTTACTGCTGTTCATTCAGCATCACACACATGCACACATGCGCACACACACACACACACGCGCAGAGGCCTAGAGAGAGACATGTTGCAACACTGGCAGAAAGCAAAAACTGAACAATTATAACACATGCAAGATGTTCAGTACCATAATACCGAGTACGTGAGTAAGACAGTTCTGTCCAAAATCTCTGTAGGACTTTGACGTGAATGCTGTTTTGGTTACTAATTAGATGAGAAATTCACTAATCTATGTGTTTCCACTTCTTAAGGCCCGACATAACTCATCTCTGCACTGGTGATAATAAACAGGACCGTAATAATGTATTTTGAAAGGCTGCCTGTACTTGATGGCACTCAGTGAGGCATAGAAAGAGACGAGACAGGGCTGTGGCTGAGCTTATCATTAATTTTGAAAAAACTCCAGTCTCACATTCACTATGACAGACACAATATGAAAATGGAGTGTGAGTGAGGTTTGAAGAACTGGGATAGTAAGTCCCACAGGGTTTCTGTGGCTGAAGATGATTTTAAGAAGGCTTGCGACTGAAAATGATTCCCCAGTTCTGTACTGAAGAGTGGATGCAGTATTTAACGACTCTGCTGGGCCCATTTTCTAAAAATAATAGACAGGTTGAGAGGTTCCTGAAGCAGCTATTTAACTAATTTTCCCTCATTTCTTTCTTTTAGAATGTTCTTTCTTGTTTTCTTGATAACCCAGCTGTATGGTTTTCTGGAAATGATTGTTTTAGAGCTACAGCATTTAACATGATTTGTTGCCATGTTTAAATGAATCTGAGTGCCTCTTCATACTGCACCACTTGCTCCTTTGAGAGGCGAAATGAGTCCCAAGAGGCACTCCAATCATTATTTTTATGGATGGGATGTGAATCTCATCTTATTTACTTTGACAATAATAACTCTAAATCTAAAATTGGAAACCAAAACAAGCATTCATTCTAGGAGTCTTGCTCACCTCAGTTACTTCCTCTCCAACACCAGTGGGTTTGCACCAATTTAGGCCTATTGCTGTCTATGATATGAAAGTGAAAAACCTGATTAGGCCATAAATCGGACTGAAATTACTGTAACACGGGGTCAGTTTTGATTCTGGCAAGCTTGTGACATCATCCATCCATCCATCCATTCTCTGTACCACTTATCCTACCCAGAGTCACAGGGGAGCCTGGAGCCTATCCCAGGGAACCCGGGGCACGAGGCAGGGGACACCGTTGTTGGGGTGCCAACCCATTACAGGGCACAATCACACACACTCTTACACCCCCATTCACACACAACGGACAATTTGGAAATGCCAGTCAGCCTACAGCGCATGTCTTTGGAGTGGGGGAGGAAACCGGAGTACCCGGAGGAAACCCCCAAAGCACAGGGAGAACGAGCAAACTCCACACACACAGGGCGAAGGCAGGATTCAAACCCCCAACCCCGGAGGTGTGCGGCAAACATTCTAACCACTAAGACGCTTGTGACATCATGAGGAAACCAAATGCTAACTGGGACTGATGCCTATACATGTTCACGAATGCACACCAAATGCAAATGGATAAATGATGACTGAAGGCATGTGACACATTAAAACAAGAGAAGAATAAAGTAGCCTCGGTCAATTAGATTTTTGTGAAATGCAAATATTTAATTTAATTTTATTTTAAACAAATGCTGAGATGTTTAGTGATTCTAAAGCTGCTTTTATATGTCAGTTATAAATTTTACTTGTTTGTTGGTTTATGTCAGTTATAAATTTTACTTGTTTGTTGGTTTATGTCAGTTATGTAAATCAGATGGGACACATGAGATTCACTGTCTAAATATGGGAGACATGTCATTGGGGACAAACATCCCACTGCAAGTACAAACACCTTTTTTGTCATTGTACAAATACAAGAAGATTTGATGTGCAGTTCCATATTAAACAGTGCTACAGTGTATATATTCCTGCTTGGACATGACTGAATCTCCAATTAGTGCCCCTACATACAGATTAAAAGATGGAGCTACACCAAACTGGAGACCAACCAACCAATCAACCCACCATATATGATAATTACTTGCCCTTGATATGTGATCCTGGAGACCGTTTGAACTCTAATGATGACTCCATGTCGTCCTACATCATATCCTTTTGATTCACTTGGTTTGCCTAAAGACTTACATACATAATTAGCCTGACTCAGACATAATTGGCTTGATGAATCACAGGCTACGTTCCACCAAACATGTCTTTCACTTTAGAGGGCAGGCAGAAAAGGAACTGGGAGAAAATAAACCCTTTTCCTATGGGGAGGCAAAACCCAACTGTTCATTTTATTTATTTATTTATTTATTATTATTATTTTTTTGTCTGGTGCACCGCAGTGATCTTCAGAACACTTTTCTCTTTTACCACTCTGATTAATGTTGTGTAATATTTCATTTATTAGAGCATTTATTTATTCAACAATAGGTTGTGCTAAATCAACATTACTAGCAACAGGCTTTTTCAACACAGTGTAATTATTTGCGTCATTGGCTTTTCTGTGAAAATGATTTCCAGCCGCTATTGTGTGTAATGTCACAAATGAGGAATGGTGCTCCATGAAGAGGAGGAACGAGCAGATGGTGCTGTGGTGCCCCCTAGTGAATGAGCAGCGAACTGCAAATGGGGATTGGTTTGGCTGAAGAGGTACACTCTCAGTAAAAAGGTTAAATCTAGAACCTTTAGGCATTCTTCATCATGTCCCTCTGAGTGTAACCCTTAAGGGTATATGTAGAACCCTCTGAGTATATGTAGAACCCTCTGAGTGTAACCCTTAAGGGTATATGTAGAACCCTCTGAGTGTAACCCTTAAGGGTATATGTAGAACCCTCTGAGTGTAACCCTTAAGGGTATATGTAGAACCCTCTGAGTATATGTAGAACCCTCTGAGTGTAACCCTTAAGGGTATATGTAGAACTCTCTGAGTGTAACCCTTAAGGGTATATGTAGAACCCTCTGAGTGTAACCCTTAAGGGTATATGTAGAACCCTCTGAGTATATGTAGAACCCTCTGAGTGTAACCCTTAAGGGTATATGTAGAACTCTCTGAGTGTAACCCTTAAGGGTATATGTAGAACCCTCTGAGTGTAACCCTTAAGGGTATATGTAGAACCCTCTGAGTGTAACCCTTAAGGGTATATGTAGAACCCTCTGAGTGTAACCCTTAAGGGTATATGTAGAACCCTCTGAGTGTAACCCTTAAGGGTATATGTAGAACCCTCTGAGTGTAACCCTTAAGGGTATATGTAGAACGCTACACCAGAGCTTTTCAATACCAGATAAGTACAACCAAATTTGGGAAGCCAAGAACTCCCTATTTATCCAAGGATCCCCTGAAGAAGAATTTTAAAGACAGAGGGGAGAGAACCTTTGAGAGAGGGAATAAAAATCTCCCCACCTATTTAATTAAATTAGTTCATTTCTTACCTTAATTAAAAAATGGAGACATCCTTATGAATAGGATTCTCTTTTCCTCTATTTATATCTTTGAAGACTTTTTAATCCGTGCTTAAAAGAGATGCAGTATACGTTTCATTTCAGTCATATAGTTTTGGTTAACTGCAAGAGAAAGCATTATATGTTAAGTCAATCCCAACACTCACAACACATACATGCTATAGCCTGTTGTACTTTTTACTTTTGATACTTACAAAGAATTAAGTACTAGTACCTCAGTACATTACCTCATATACATTTTGAACTGCTAGTTTCCATTTTCAACCAAGCAATAATACATTGAAGTGCCAGGTTTTCTTTTGTTGTTGTATACCTGCCTTGTAGCTTATACCCATCGGCCATTTTATCAGGTATACCCATCACTAGTAGGTGTTATTAATTGTAGCTCATCTGTTGCTAAGCATAGTTTGCCAGTTCATCAGTGAGAATGGATCACCATGGGTCCACCACTAACCAGTTATAATTTGGGTGGTGGACGATAATAAACTGGAAACGCTGCATATCTGGATATGCTTACGTTTATTAAAGAGAGGAAATTATGTATTTCTGCCTGGTTTTTCTCCCATCTCATCTCCAAGCACAGTTTTATTTGTTCAATGAGCGAAACAATTGAATGTGTGTCTCCCACACAGCGATAAGAGCATGTGGTACTGATCCAGAATCAACACTGTTTAACAAGCAAGCGCTGTTTAGGCAAAAAGCCTGCAGTCTTATTTTAAAAGGATTTCTGATTAAGCATTTGCATGAGGTCCTGTATTTTTCTTTCCTTCAGTGAAGAGTAAAATTTATTTCAAATGTTTAATATTGTTCACAATCCATTCACATATTTGCACAGTGCATCATGGTACTGCACAGAGATGATTATAGAGAGAGAGAAAAAAGATGAGGCAGAAAGACAAGAGACAAAGTAAAGAAAGGAAAGAGAAAGAGAAGGCCATAAGTTTTTGCATATTAAATGTTGGCAGCAGAAGGAAAATCGGTCCAGAGTGAAGGTCAGTTATTCACACACGTCCTTTGAGAGTTATATCACATCTGTCCACTCTGTTGCCCGTCTGTACTTATTCTTAATAGCCAGTCCTTTATTTAATTCTCATTTACTGGTCACTGAGGCACATCACTAGTCAGGAAGCACAGCCTCTACAGCACTGTAGTGGAGGTAATACAGTCCAGTTTACTGCCAGGCCCGTTTCACCAGCGGTTACTCTTAGCAGCCACGTCCTCGTCCATGATTCGTGGAAGGCGGCCACTAGCTCCACCTTCTAGATAGCCAGACTTAACTGCAGGAGCTTCAGGGACTTTCATCTTACTTTTATTCAGATCTGGAGACAAAAAGCAGTATATGCAGATATACAAAATGGCAGAAAGGTAGGCCGAGGAGGAAACAAATCCCATCCCTTACAGAAAAAAGGTGCATTTCACCATGTTATGCACTAAAATGTGAATTCAGGTAAAAACTTGACATCATGTGGATAATGCTATCATAAGTGTAGATATAGTCATGTGAGAAAATCACAGCTGAAAAATGAAACCACATGTATAAGTGTGTAAAAATAAACACACATGCATTAGATGTGAAAAATGTGTGGAACATATCATGGGTAGTGTCTGAAATATGTGAATGTCACATGTGAATCGTGATTATTCACACATGTGACTTTTCTGTAAGGGACATCCCACTTTATGTTGTTATTTCTTGTTATTTCTGTTGTTATTGTCTTGTACCAGGACCGTACAGGTAGATCGGTTAAATGCAGTTGACTCAATATCATCACAAGTTATCATTTGAGTCAAATAACTTGCTAATCTTCAGCAGCGTCCAATATCTTCCCATTAGGTACAATAGAAAACCTAGAAAGTTCAATTTGGTTGGATGCTGAGGTGAAAAACCTCCACAAAGCACCAGACCCAGTGACAACTGAAGTCCTGTGTACAAAATGAGAAGCTCTGCCAAGTCATTTTGCAACATTTGCTGGAAATATGCTTCCAGTGGTGAGCCAAATAGTGCCACAAAATAAAAAATAAACAAAATTATGGCTACATTAAGGTTCTGGTCACCACAGGCTCCAAAAACTTGCTATACCATGCTATACTTTGCAATAAAATGTCTGGATTTTGCAATGGTTATCTGTTAAAGCTAATTATGATTTTGCCAAGCTATTCAGATCCTGAGTGATCTATAAAAGCCCAGGCAGCTCTGCCAAATTCTTACCAGAAATAGCCATCAGCATCTTCCTCCTGGCCCCGAATGTGGATACGCCCACTTCCTTCAGATCCTCTTCAGAAAGAGTGAGGAATGTCTGGTAATCAATCTGAAGGAGGAAAAAAAGTAAGAGAGTGTGACACAGGCAGCGAAGCCTTCATGTTTTCTGCAGAAATCAACTCTTAGCATCTCTTTCAGTGATGTTCTTATATGAATATCACTATACAGTATAATACAGTGTCTTCCAGAATTATTGGCAGCTTTCAAATGAGCAAAAATGTATATATGAAAAGAATTAAAACATCCAAATTTGTGATATTTGGAGCTCAAACATATTGTATACAAAAAGTTACATTGCATAATTTTATTTAAAGGTGTGTTTTTTTTTATTTAAAACACAAAGTAGTGCAAATATTTGTATAAAACAATGGTTTCAAAAATATTTTATATTCATTACCCAATTTGTGCAGATCAACAACCATTTGTTTTTTTTATGTTGAAAGTTCTTTGTTTTTTTCATAGTAGTGGATAATAAAGGAATTTTGCATGTATGTAACCTCATATTTATACCCCAGGGAAACTGGGCATATACTCAACAAGAGTTTCTGAGGATTTTTCTATTGTTTGAGCAGGAAAAAATATTATTGTGTTATGTTTTTAGGCATTTCATTTTGGATTATTTTTTTTCAAGGGTGCCAATAATTCTGAATGGGTGAGATTTACTTGATACTCTCTGAAATTTTTGGTAACCAAACAATGTAACACACAGATAAGTTAGATGAAGGAGCTGCTTCAAGGTGGCCGAATGGGATTGGTTGAGACAACTGAGGGACAGTTTTGATGTAGAGTAGAACAGCTGGAGCTGGGAATAAAAAGTAATCATGGCTGACCTGCCCCATGCCAGAGAAGATTAACGCAATCAATTGAGACAGTCAGGAAAAACATGACAGGAGCGAGCAGCTGGAAAAAAGCTGCACTGGGAAATAGAAGCCCATCAGAACAATCTAAACCCATAAATTCATATTGTCTCTGATAATTCAGCTGCGCTTGTGGGTTTAATAGTAAAAACACATTAGAAACACTTAGTGATGGAACGAACACATAGGTGCAGCAGTGAAACAGGTACAGGTGAACACTGTAAGAGTATGTGCATGTGTGTGAGTGTTTGTGTGAATGTACCTCTTGCTCCTGGAATACAGTGGTGTATTTCTCCAGGCCCAGCTGAATCAGTAGCTCCAGCAGATCATCTTTTGGCTGAGGAGGAGGGCTGGGAGATCCACCAATCAGTGGTCTGGATACACCTTCATAGTAGTTGCTGCCATTAGTGAATCCATCAGCTGCAAAGATAATGAGATATATAAGACCTTTAATTTAATTACAGCTTCCTCCAGATCAAGGCGTACTGCAGAGCCTGAACTAAACTTGTACCTTTTTAATGCATCTAATAGGAAATTAAAATTAATTACACCACATCACTGTTGAATGCTTGATTCAGATATGATTACAAGGTGTTGATTAATTTTTGCACCTTTTAAAGTAGTGCTGACTACAAGGTTCACGTTAATGTGTTTGTTCATATTTCTGTAGTAACAACTTACACAGGGACTTGTATGGCAGATGTTCCAGGTAAACAGACTAAAAATATGTGTAATTGTTGATGTGGTAAAGTTTTCCATAAGGAGCATTATTAGCATTTTTTGGAAGGAGTCTTCAGTGTCAGGTGCATGTTTAACAATCAGAGGTAAATGATAAGTTTTCCACCATGGGAAAGACTTCAGAACAAAGGACTGAGGGTTCTCAGTAATATGGCAATCTATATATATATATATATATATATATATATATATATATATATATATATTATTTTATTAGCTTCAAGAAAGCAAAAAAGAGGCTGTTGAGGGAACAACTGTTTATAGCTGCTATAACATAAGTGATACAGGAACTGGGTTTGCGAATGTTCCACAACATTAAATGTAACTATAAAGGAATAAAAAATATGATGTAGTCGCTGTGTGGTAATTGGTAAATATAAGAGGAATAAAACACTCCTGGAAGTAAATAGTCCACATTGGGGTGGAACCTCTTCATCACACCACCCTGTTGTTGATTATTTTCTGATAACCGCATGCAGCCCCATGGTTTATTCCTTACACCTGCACACCTGCAATTTCATTAATGGACCTGTTCATGATGTCTGTTGCTAATTGTCTCAGTCAGAAAAAGCAAATAATAGACCCAAATAATGCATCTGAAGCTTTAAACAGTTTATCTTCCATATGTGGCAGACAGGGGTGAGGCTGGAAATCAACGGCTTCCTAAGAAAAGCTTATACTGGACTGCCCACTTTTCCCCACTCCATCTGTTTCTGCTTTAAGACACATGTTCCAGAGTTGTTGTCTGACTCTGATCTCCTAAATCATTCAGAGCTTTTACATTTCCCAAGCCCAGAGCAGCAGGAACATGGTAGCTTCACAAACCCATTCTGAAATTAACAAGCTTTTGCTCTGTTTCAGTCTGTGTCTCATCAACATTGCTGTTGGAACCTGAGTGAAAATCGATCTTCACGTTTGGATAAACAATCGTTGGAGTTCGATTTCTGCCCCTGGCACAGCTTCCTCCCACAGCTGGTATCAACTGACTAAATAGAGCTGATTGTCTGAGATAAGAAGCATAGGAAGGAGGTCAGTGCACTAGTGAAACAACAAGCTAGGTGAAAGCTTGTGCACAGGCTGACTGTTTGAACTGAACTTAATGGACCGAGCTTAAATTGCTGGGGAAAGACTATGTGAAAGTTTGGATGGGAAAAAGTATATTCTAGCCAATAAACCAGCCTTTCATACAGGGTGATTTCAAAATGGTAAAGCTTATACGACACCACAACACTGTAAAGCAACATTACAACATTATAACACAAAGAGGTTAGGTTAGGTTACTAATTACAGACCTTTCTTCTTTGCTCCAAACTGAATGACAATAATTCTATAAAGAAAAGAAAACTCTTCTCTGCAAACAGGCTTCCAAACATTACTATAGAAGGTTGGAGATGCATTTCCAAACAATCCTAAACTCCAAAGTTACTGGTTAATAGCGACGTATAAAGGGGTGAAAAATTGCAAGTGGGTTCAATTCTACCATCGTGTACAAGAGTACTGGTTGTCCAAGATGCTTGCCTTTACAATTCCTCCTACAGTGAAAACAAAAACGCTTGGAAAGTATACAATTCCTGGATGGATCCATGTCGAAGCCTACCACCACTGGTTCAGTTTGAAGACCTTTTTCGCCTAGTATTACTTACAGTTTACTAGCTGTTCAGCAAAAATCTCCTACTGTTTTGAAAAACCATGAACGTGCCCGGCTTTTGGAAGTTTGTTTCAGGCGGTTCTCTCTGTGTATTTCTTTTCTTGGGCATATTACTGCTTGGAAGTGTGTCTATCAGCCCCAGTTACATCAGTATGTCCACTAAGGTACCGCTACAGAAAACTTGTTATTGACTATTCAGTATTCAAGATGTTGCAGAATTTCTTGGTCACTATTTAAATGTAAGGAAATTTGTGATATTGAGCATGTTAACTCCTTTGTACAAAAGGAAAGATTTTCTACGGGTCTTATCCCTTCCACTGAAGTACGTGTTCAGACAACAAACAATGGATCTGATCTAACATGGATCATCAGGTTTTACCCAAACTTGTAGGGTCTGTATCAGCTCGGGTGCACACCATCTTTAAAGGAAAAAGAGGATGCACCAAATACAAAGAAATTCTGAAATTCATGTAAATATTTCTAAGATTCTACTTTTCACGCAAGTGATAATATCTGATAATCATTTGTAATGAAAATCTTTGGGTTAAATTGAAAAAGAATGCCAAAAAGAAGCATTTTTACTAGTGGTCTCAGAGCTTTGGACCTCACTGTCTGTGGAAGAGGGCTGGTAACACTTTCCTCTGTGTTTATTCAGCTGATCTATGACATGAGCAGCATTTTGGAAAGATGTTTAACGTGTCTTGGAAGAAGCATGTACTAGATTTCATCTTCCCTGGTTGGTAGCTGTCGTGTGATAGGAGAGCGCTAATTAGCGGTTAGACATTGGCAAATGATCAAATTGGGAGAAAATGGGGTCAAAATCCCCAAAAAAGAGACATGTACACATAAAAAAAAAACTTTATATCAGTAACACAACTCATACTTTTTCCTCTCATACACTCACACAAGCACTCTGTCCCTCTCTCTTTCCAGACTCACATGTTTTGTCTGTGTTGGTGCGTCCTGAACAGGAAGTATACACCATCATGGCTGTTGATGATGATGATGAGGATGAGGATGATGAGGAGGAGGAGGAGAAGGAGGTGGGGGAGGAGGAAGAGCAGGAGGACACAGGTGACGATGATGCAGATCCTCGTCTCTCTCGCCAGTTCTCTGAATCGCTGCCATTACACACTCTGTCCTTGCTACTTTGAGAGCTCCATGACTACAGTGAGACACACACACACACACACACGCACAGGTCATGTGAATTCTTGCTGAATGTGGCATTATTTATTCCTATCAATTTGTTGAGTACAAAAACAGAACCCCACAATTACAAGTGTCCTTCAAATGTAATTTAGTACTATTATATTATTATATTATATACTATTATAATCATAACCATTACAATGACAAGCTCAAATCCTAGTAGTAGTGGCATGGATAGGGTCATGTATTTCCTCCTTATGAAGGACATGATGTGAAGGGAACAGTGGAATAAATGTCTCTCTCTCTCTCTTTCTCTCTCTCTCTCTCACACACACACACACACACACACACACACACACACACACACACACACTCATAACTAGTAAATGGAGTTCAGAGCTACACAGGGACCTTGGTGCCCCACATGACAGTAATCACATTTTCATTTCTTACTGCTGTGTGTGAGTGTGTGTGTATATATTCAGGTCATTAGCACTAAGTGTTTTTGCTCGCTCTGTAAATTCCCTTTCCAGGTGGAGAACTATGGCCTCTTACAAACCAAAACAAATCATCGGTGTTTTTAATCTCCATAAAACTAGCACATAGATGTACTTTATGCCCTGGGAAATGTCCTCACCACGTTTTATATAGCAGTTCAAAACCAATCCACACACTTTCTAAAACAGCACTAAAGTCCTAGTGACCAGTATCACAATTCCAGAGTGCCTTGTTGCAAAGCATCCATCATTCCAAAATAAATCTATGCTGAATGTGTAGGCTAGTGTCATGGAAGTGGGCTCAGTGCTGCTCAGGTTTCCTTTGTACTGTATTATGATTGTAGCCTAAAGAGAAAGGAAATCCATGTACAACAGGAGTGTCATTTTGACTCTAATCACATATGGACATGACAAGACATTAGCATTATTAGAAATTCTGATAGAAAATCAATCTCTGGCCTCCAGTTTTGGGTATGTGGATTCACTGACCTTCTGGTTTAGGCAGAATGTCTACATATTTGATCGGAGACTGATCATTGCTATTTGTCAATGGTTTTTTGGTTTTAAAAAAAAAACTCAACTAGACCTAGCACAGAACCTTGAGGGATGCCTAGAACTAAAACCATTTTATACTAATAAATTCAAAGTCATGTGTAGGAGACTGCTTCAGGAGAGTGTGTGTGTGTGTGTGTGTGTGTGTGTGTGTTAAAGAAGAAAAAGAAAATGTATATTATTACGGCATAGTTCTGTTAGGTGATGTAAGGTGATGAAACTTAAAGAAAAAAATGCTGTTTTTTTGACCTGCCTTCATTCCTCTACCCAAAAAAGGTAAACCCATGATGTAGTAACATTGTAATATCATAACATGACCATTTTAAAATAATTTATGATTGGTTGGCTGCATTAATTTCTTTTATATCACAGCACTGTTGAACGGAGAGTACTCTTTACTCTTCCATAACAGCAGATCTGAAGGTAGTAACAGCTAATAGCAATACTAAATAAAGCTGTTATATAAGGAAGAAAAATGTATACTCTTTGTAATATGATGAAGCTTTCTGTAAGGAGCCATTTATTTAGCATTTATGGAAGGAGTCTCCAGTGCCAGTGCTTTGTAACAGTGAGTAATAACAGCACTCTACTTTGCTCCCAACATCCACTTGATCCATTTTTTTCTCATATTGGACACTTTGTTGTCCTCTCTGCAGTACAGGATTGATGTCTCTAGATGAATAAGCTAATCTACATGTGTGTGTGTGTGTGTGTGTGTGTGTGTGTGTGTGTACCTGTTGATTATTGAGGTAGGATCTGTAACATCGGCGGCTCACACTGCGTAGCTCCTTAACAGCCTCAGCAGGCATCGACTTGGAGAAACCCAGTCCACTCCATGTGTCAGTGGGGGTCCGAACCTCTGTCACTACTGGCTTTTTCTGCATGGCTGCCACACACACACACACACACACACACACACACACACACAAACTGTGAATTACAGGCTAAAAATAAAAGATGTACAATGGTGCTGAGCAGTATTTTGAGTTGCTATGTGTGTGTGTGTCAATATTTTGTGTGTATGTGTGAGTATGTGGTTGTTGAGTTTGTAGCAATTTGAGCTCCTGCTGTCTGAATTCATTATTAAACACCTGAAACCTAATGAAACATTTCAATAAAAAATGAAATGTGCTGTGCTCTCCCTCTCTCTCAGATGGTTATGAGTTTCTGTGACTGTGTGTTTGTGTGTGTGTGTGTGTGTGTGTGTGTCTGTAGCAGATGGTTCATTCAGACTCATAATTCCATTAAGCACTTCTGTGGGAGCACTAGCACATTTGGCACACACCAGCATTAAAACGACTTAGCCAGAATCTGATTGATGGATAAACATTTAGGCTCCTATAAGATGGAGTGTTTGTGTGTGTGTGTGAGTGTGTGTGTGTGAGGGTGTGTGTGAGAGAGAGAGAGAGAGAGAGAGAGAGAGAGAGTGAAATAGCAGATTGATTAGAAAGTGTTATTTCAGTTTATTAAAAATCTGGCAGCATGTCACTCTAAAACGAGTACCCTCTATCACCCTTTAATGTGTTTTGTGGCCTAGTGACCATGATGTATGCCAAAAACATTTCATCTCTCATCACAGATTTAGATGCTGCCGACAAATCATCCACTGAATATGAATTCTACCCAGAGTATTTAGTATGAAAAATGAAAGTTTGATAACTCATGGGTTTATCAAACTAAGTATTTGTTAGTGCATATTTAAACTTAACTGGCATTGCCACAGGTGCTGTACAAAATAGTCCACACACACACACACACACACACACACACACACACACACACACACACACACACACTGCACCCAGGAAGGAAGCAAGAATTAAAATCTAAAATCCGAAAACTACTTTGACACACTAGTAAAACAGCTATAGGACGTCCTTATATATTAAACGCTGCCAAATGCGGGAACAGATGGTTGGGATATAAAGGCGGATATGGAAGAGGCACGCTGAATGCTGATCGCTACTGTAGGTTGTTCTGTAGTCTCAGTGCAGTTTTCATAAAACACAGTCACCCATGAGTCAGCGGAACTCCTGGGTAATGCAAGACTCATTCCTGTCATACTTTCACTCTTGTGAGGACGATTCTTCTTTAAACGAAACGGCACCATTTTAGCAGCCCGATATACAAACGAATAAAATATACAGAAATTTCACTGCATAATTAGCTGAGAAAAAAATAAGAGGAAGGAAAGGAAAGAAAGACAAAGATAGAGAAAGCAAAGGAAGAATAGGGAAGGGAAGGGAAGGGAAGGAAGAAGGGAAGGGAAGGAAAGACATAACAGAATGGAATGAAAGGAAGGGCGAATAGAAAGATATGACAGATTTAAGGAAGAAATGAAGGAGGGGTGAGGATGAGGTGTAAAGGAAATAATGGCAGGTTAGTGGAAGGAGAGAAAAGAGGTATAAAAAGGGAGGCAGAAGGGAAGGAACGAAGGACATAAGGGAGGAACAAAGAAAGGATGGTAGAAATGGAGATAAAAGGGGAAGAGATAAAAGGAGGTAAATGGAGATAAAAGGGGAGGAAGGAAGGAAGGAAGGAAGGGAGGGAGGGAAAAGAGAGGTATAAGGGAATGAAGGAAAAAAGGAAAGAACAAAGGAGAGTTATAAGGGAAGGAAGAAAGGGGAGGTATAAGGGAAGGAAGGAAGGAAGGAAGGAAGGAAGGTGGGGGGTAGAAGGAAAAAAGGAAGGAAGAAAAAAGAGGTAGAAGGGAATAAAGGAAGAAATGGGAGGTAGAGGTCAAAAAGGAAGGAAGAAAAGGGAGGTATAAGGGAAGGAAGGAAAAAAGGAAAGAACAAAGGAGAAGTATAAGGGAAGGGAGGAAAAAGGAGAGGTATAAGGGAAGGGAGGAAAAAGGAGAGGTATAAGGGAAGGAAGTAAGGAGTGAGGTACGGAAAAAATACCACCAACCTTGAGTTGCTAGAAGTTTCTTCCTCTCATACTCGTGTTTCTGTAAGAAAGCCGAAGACAGATCAGTGATCACTGAGTCGGGCAATGGCTCTGTTCACAAACGCCCCATATACAGTCAGTTCCAGAATTATTGGCACCCTTGGTAAAGATGTGTAATGCTCATTTTACCTCATTATTTGCGTTTGACTCCAGAGAGGGAAAGATCCTAAGACTGCAGCGTCTGTCTTTATTAAAATACACACCATCCACCTCCATTCTTACAGACCTACTGTACACACACATGCACACACACACACATACACACACATTATATGTAATATAGTTATAAAAAGTCAAAAGTGCTCAAATTATATACATTTTGTGAAAATTTTGTGTAGTTCCAAAACAAAAAAATACAGTACAAGATAATATTTGATCATTATAAATCATCATAAATCTTTATCAGTGTATGAGCTGAAGCTGAACTATTCCTGGATCGGTACAGTACGAGGTGTCAATTATCCAAAACATATTAGTAATTCCACAGTGTGTTTTCAAAGGAGGAAACAAAACCCCATGGAGAGGTTGTGATAGCAAGAGAAAACTACAATTAATAAAGAATGGTAATTGCTGGAAAATGTCACAGTAAAGCCTTCATGAAGGACTGAGCTAAAAGTTCTCCCATGCTCTAAAGAGTGAAAGTGACCTTTTAAGAGCAGGATGGTAGGGATGCAGGATGCAGGATTTTGTTTATATATAACATATATAACAGGATGAAGTATAACTCTTCCAACAGGGGAAAAAAAAAACACCCGTCAACTTGAAATTCCTTCTCGGAAACTCAGGAAGGTCTTCTCAACCCCGAGTTCAGCAAGTGACATCAAATCAACATGGCATCCACAGTAACAAAGCAGCCCTTCTTTACTTTTAAATGAGTTACTGTTTATATTAATATTTGCCTTAAATCAATCAACATACAGATGTATTAGTTTGTGAAATCTACACAAATACTGTGGACTATACAGTTCACTGTTTTGCGGTGGTATATATACATCACTCATCACAGTTAGCAGGCTAGATTGTTGATAATAAAAGACAAACAGGCTTCCATGGTCTTCCCCACGTTGTAGCACAGAGATTGAAAATGACGTAATTCCAAGCTCTGAATTCCCACTTCCAGGGTAAGTCGATTGCAGCATTATTCTGGCACCATAGCTGAGCACATCTCATTATTACATTGACATTGCATCTAATCACTTGGCAGTGATAAATAATGGCTCTGTAGCAGACAGAGGATTTGAACTTACAGTTTACCTCTGAGAGGTCTGGTAGGATTTGAGGGTTTGGTACCTGATAGCCTCTGAATGGCTGTTTCTCCTGACTGATCCTGCAGTCTTCACAGTGACCTCTTTGACCTCAGTGACCTCTGGAGCCTGTGTTCCCGAGTGCTCACTTGCTGCATTTGTCAACTGATCCTCGTTCTCCGGGATCTGAAACATTACGCACTCACTATTCTCTGCAATTATTTCTCCAGGCATTAGATAGAATGTGCATAATGTGCATAATGTGCATAATAAATGCTTGATTGCTCACAAAATGACCAGACTGTGAATATCCTAAAGGAATTATCTACACAATTTGGGTTCTTACAGATGGCCAAATTTTGTCTACCTATTGTATCCACATTAAATTCCAATTAAGGCTTTAGTGTAGATAAGTGTGTCTAATTATTCACACCTTCTCTAATTTAGTGTCTGTCCCCCTCAGTCCCATTCTGCCCTCATCTGCAGGAGCAGCCAGTCCGGGTGGTGGAGAGGGGCGTGGCTTCACGGGGGTGGGGTTTGAAGCTGAATCCAGGGTGGTGACAGTGCCTGAGCAATAAAGTTTAAAGAAAGTGAGTCTGATAGATAAAATACTGTTCTCTATCATCATACACACACACACACACACAAACACACACCTGTCTCTGTGACGTGCAGCTGCTGCATTAGCATGTTGAGCCAGTAGTTTGTAATTCCACTGTTGACCAGCAGGGGGTCCGTTGTGGACTTTGGTACTATAGACACCTCACATGAGTTCTTTGTTGCCATGGAGACCTCGCAGGAGTCAAGGCCTAGCAGGAGTCTTCTGGCCTCATACAGATTCGCTATGTTCCTCTCCAAACCCTTCACCACCACAGACTGAGAGACAAATTATTTACAATTTTTCTGAGTTGCTGGGATTTGTGATTCCCTGCATATCAGACTACAAAGCCAGTCAAACCTTTCTGCGTTGTAGTTTCATCTAATGGAGTAGATGATATTTAAAGATAATGTACAAAATATACAGAGTCTATTGTTTAATGGTTAGGTTCAGCCCTGCCAACATGGTGGAAGTGGTCCTGGGTTTCGTGTGAAGGCCCAGGCGATCTATTTAAATGTCAACTAACACTGTTTGATCAAAATATGTTAATTAAAAACATCGCTTTGTTCTAAGCGAATTCGGTAATACTAAGTCATAGACTTATTCTGAGTTCACCTAGATTTGGAATGGTCATTGCTAACACTTAAAGAAAGATGCTAAAGTATAAAAATGCCTCCCTAAAGTCCTAATTTCTTTAATCATAGAAAAAAATTTAAAAAATAAAAATAATGAGCCATTAATATAACATTTATTTACAAAAAATCTTCAGGGTATATACAGTACATTGTGAGAATGTTTATTGTTTATTGTGCTATACAAATAAGTGAATTGAATTAAATGACTGACGTCATTGCTATGTGCAATAAATGCAGTATCAAAATAAATGACAGTGTTGTTTACTAAAGTGCATAACTAAAGACTTAAGCCAAGACTCGGCCTTGCAGAAAGTGACTTATTACTCACATCTGACCAGTTCTTCTGGATTATTTCCAATAAAATAAAGGCACAAATATTTCTCAAGTCACTTAGACCTACTGCTTATGTTTGCATTTTTTTCTCATTTTTACTCATTTAAATAGGCTTGAAGGTTCATCAAAATTGTAATACTAGGTCTTATTTTGGATTTAGCAGCTGATAGTCTAGTTGTGTAAAACATCATAAATCATGCACTTTGATATAAAATATAGGTGTTATTAAATTACTACTAGGGGGAAAAAATGGTCCTGCAGTATTAAGTCAACATGGAGAGTGTGATGGGAAATTATCCAGTGTTTAAAACTCTGTCATGTCACAAGATACTTGCTGGCGTGAATTCACACTTGAGGTGTGAATTGGTGTGAAATTGCTGATGTTAAAATGTCAGGAAGGCATTATACTGTCAGAGAAACTACAAAAAAAAAACCTGTCACAAGCATATTTTCTGGATTATACTCCAAAAAGTCATGTAGTGAATTTAAAAAAGACCACCTCTGTTAAGATGAACTTAGTCATGAGTGGACTGTGATGGTGTAGTACCTTAGCAGCCTGTTTAGCCTTTGGTTTGACACTGATGAAGACTCCGAGACTCTGCATCATCTGTGCGAGTTTGCGAGGGTCAGACTCACCCTCATCCTTCATCTCGAACATCAGACACACTGGCAAGCACTCCTACACAAGCACAGAGACACAGACAGAATCAGGACAGACCTAATGAGCACAGAGGACAGGACAGAACTCCCACTATGACTGTGTGCAGGGACATTTCATTTAAAAGGAAGCTACAATATTACAAGGAATTTATTCACAGAGGAATACATTATGTAAATTAGAATGCACATAACATCTAAAATGGGTAACAGCTCAACCTATTTTATTTCCTATAATAAAATATTACCTATACATGCACAGAATCAAAAAGACAATCTTCTGGGTTATTATCTCATATCTATCTCATATCCATCTCTTCTCTAATAATGAAACTCATTATAATACTAATACTCTTATTTAGGTAAAACCTTTTATTGTCAATAAAATCTAGGTATAATACACTAAAGTTATAATAATAATAATAATAATAATAATAATAATATAAGAGGTATAATACACTAAAGATTCCAAATAAAATTTTTAAAAATTTATTAAAAATTCATAAATGTAATATATGTATAAATGTAAAATATATTTTTGAGAAATACGGAAACAAAATGTCATTCAATACTCTTAACCTAACTCTTGTCTGCATTTAATACTACTATTAATAAAAATAAAAACAATGACAACAATAAGAATTTATTTATTTATTTATTTATTTATTCATTTATTTATTTATTTGGTTGGTTGGTTGTTCGTTCGTTCGTTCGTTCTTCATTCGTTCGTTCATTCGTTCGTTCGTTCGTTCGTTCATTCATTCATTCATTCATTGATTCATTCATTCATTCATTCGTTTGGTTTGGTTGTTCTTCCCTTCCCCCCTTTTCTTTTTAATTTTAGGAGGTGGAGGAGCTGGTCACATCACTCTTTCACATATGCAAACACACAAACACACACACATTCTCACCATGAGCTGTTGTCTTGCGAGACACACTCCATCAGCAGTGCCCTGGATGAGTAGAGAGGGTGTGTGTTGTGGGGCGGTGAGGTCAGGCAGTACGATCTGTGTGTGTGTTTGGTGCATGACGTTGAGGAAGTTGGCTCCATTCTGGCCCAGCAGGAAGAGGTGCTGCTGAGACGTCACATCCAGCTGAGTGCTCACCACCACACCCGTTACCCCGGCAACCGCTGCCGCCTCCCGGCCCAGGAGCAGCTCCATCAGGATGCAGGTAGCCTTCTACAGGGGTCAAAGGGTAAAGCTTACAATACCAGAGCAGTTATTAATTATCTGGTCAGTGACAAACTGTAATGTTTCGGCTCTGAACTGATTTGAAATAAAAACAGACTATGAGGTTAGAGTGCTTCAGTTATAGCATGAGTTCTAATGTATTTATATCTTTATTGAATAAATTATATAGGAACATTATCCCCATAAAAAAAAAAACACACTGAATTTATTTGGGCCAGTTTCAGGACTTTTTGTGTGGTTTTTTGGGAAGTAGTTCATTTTCCCAAAACCTGGCAACCCTTTGCTTTACTTAAAGAATGTGGCTTATGTTCTTGAAACTACTGAGATGCTATTTATCAGTATTTTATCATTATACTACTGTATTATATTATTGAGCTTATATTAATTATTGAACTTTATTTACATCTTCATATGGGAAGATCATCCCCAATTAAAAAAATATAAACTAGTGACTAGAAAAACTTAATTAAACTGATAAAGAACACAGCCGTTTCTACAGCTGTGAAAAAAATGCAAACAGGAATTATTAGCCTGATTTGTGTGTGTGTATGTGTGTGTGTGTTTAAAACATTGCATAATAATTTCATTGCTTTTCTGAATTAAAGGTTCTTAAAATGTGACCTGATTTTCATTCAAGTCATAATTATTATAACAGAAGTAATAGAAATCACATCACAACAACATATCCTTCTTTAACCAGTGATTTAAACCACTTGTGTGTGTGTGTGTGTGTGTGTGTGTGTGTTACCTTCACAGCAGCCGAGTTTCCTTGCAGGCCTCGCACCACACAGGTGGAACAGTACAGTTTGGGTTGTGTTCTGAACGTCACGCTCACTCCAAACGCCTGTGCTACATGCTGAATCAGCGGAGAGCTCGCGTCTGTAACAACCCCGCCCATCAGGGTCAGTGGCAGGTCAAAGGTCAACGCCAGAGGCTGCAGATCCTAAAGGTCACATTGAGAGGCTAAATAGATTTTACACAATGCCAAAGCTATTCTCTCTGTGTGTTTGTAATGTTCAGAACAATTCATTATTGTCGTGATTGGGCATCAGGACGGAATAATAAGTGGCTTGGGAAATGTTTATTATTTTATTAGTAACAATCTAGATTTAATTAGTCCAGATCTTTGACACTATAACTATACACAAAACATACATTTATCTTACAGTTGATTATATATATATATATATATGTATATATATTTTTTTTTTTTTCACACACTTCATGTGCACCTGCCTTAATTAGGCTCAGTTGGGTATTTACCATTAAGTGTTTACTGTTTTCCATTCTAAATAGATTTTCTAGTTTCTATTTTATCTTGTATGTGGCATGGTTGTTCCAGGCATTCAACAGTTTTTGACTGGCAACATATTTCTGCCAGAACTATGAAATTATCAGTGCATGACACTAACTCTGATGTGTCTTCTAGCAGATTCCACACCCTGCACTGGTCCAGCGATTGACACCTGTTGAGAAAGACAACAGAAAGAAAAACAAGTCACTTAACCTCTCAGATGCAGAAACACTTTTCATCTAAAAAAAACAAAACAAATCTAGCTTTTAGTGTCTTACTATATGTGTGTTTTAAATTCCGTGATAATCTAGGGAATACAATATGCTGTTGTTGGAAAATAATCAACAATGCAGTGTGGCGAGTTACTGTTACCACCCTGAAGTTGATCATTTTCCAATAGTAACATATACATATACTTATTATTATATTATATTATATTATATTATATTATATTATATTATATTATATTATATTATATTATATTATATTATATTATAACAACAATAAATTGTTCCTTCAACAGCGTTCTCATTTTCTCTCTTGAAATTAATAAGACAAAAATGCAGCTTGTGATGTTACCAAGAACTTGCAAGTCCTCTGTCCTGAAAAATTCTTAATGTTATATTTTTACTTTTGACTGTTACAAAAGGTAATGCTCTCATACCTGGTTGCTTTTCTCTCCGTTTGCACTGTGGCGATTCGAGTCAGGGAAGTGGATGTGACAAGAAGTGTCCTCCATGACTTTTTTGATATTTCCTCCCCCTTTACCGATCACATGAGAGTGTTCAGTATGAGTGACGTCCATCTTCAGAGTGACTTTATTAACCTACAGCCAGTTTGAGAACAGCAAACTGAAAACCGTGCCATAAAACAGTATAACAACCTCGAAGAAAAAAATACTGAAAGTCGCACATCCCACTCACCTTCGTCTCTAAAAGTTCCAGAATTTTCCGCTTGGCCTCCAGGACATCATCTCTCTTTCCTTCCACTTTTACATGTGGATCTGAGAAACAATAAAATACAGTTCCAGTCATGCTGTGTAAATATGAGTACCATAAATATGAGGTCCTAAAAGTTTCTAAAAGTCGTCATTACAAGTGGGAGCTATAAATGTTATTTCTGTCTTTTTACTAATGTTATACTTTCATCATGAATCATATGATGCCTGCACCAGTAAAGCATTTTTTTTCAAAGGTTCAAGCTAAACAAGCAGCAAAGCTATTATCAAAAGATTTGCAATGGTGAAGTTATAAACTCAATTAATAAAGATATCTGAAATAAAGTTATCTAACATTTCTCATTATGAGATTATTATAAAACAAATATAAAATCATTATCCCTGTTTTTAGACATATGTACTAATTTCAAACTTAAAATTACTTAAAATTGCAATTTGCTTGAAAGAAATAAAATAATCTGCCATTAGAATAAGACAATTTCAAGCTTGAAATAAGTAAAAATATCTAGAACTAGGCTTAATAATCTTATATTTGTTTTAAAACTATCTAATATAGAGAATTATTAGTTGACATTGCCTATGTTCGAAATATTTTACTTGCTATCATTTTTTGCAGTGAAGGAATATGTTTAATGTGTAGTGATATTTCTTAAGAAATGTGAATTGCTGAATCAGTTTGATTTTTAGTGCATAAAATTTCATTTCATTTGTTCGTCCTTTACCAAAATGGCTTTTGAATCGAATCAAAACCCAACAATTGCATTGATTCACTTAATAATTACAGGAATAATTGTTACATTACAGGAAGCAATTGTGTACTGTGGTTTAGAACAATGAATAAAACATAATGTTGATCTGTTATTTAAATTGCAAATAAAAACTACTTATGTGTTTTTTTTTTTTTTTTTTTGGCTGAAAAAAAATGCTGGATATATATATTTTTTTTTTTTTGGGAAAGGGCTCATTCTCAAAATCTCACCTACAGCCTAACAGACATATTGCTCATCTCTGAGATGAGCCTTCCTCTCACCTTTCTTTGACTTGGCTCCAACCTTCAGCTTTGACGGCCATTTCACCTGAGTGTTAGTTTCCCTCATTACCTAGCGAGATAGATGTGTGAGTGTGAGAATGTGTGTATGTGTACTCTTAAAAAGACAGAGCATGTCAGAAAGAGAGGTGTGTGAGAAACAGAGAGAAAGGCAGGTGTATGAGAAAGGGAGACACTGTAAATAGTAACAATACACCATTAGCATCTCAAAGCAGCACATTATTTCCCTGGGAAGACAAACAGAGAAAAAAAAAAAAACGCCAAAGTCATTTGCACAGAATTAGACACAAGTGTACTACAGAGCTGTGGAAGCGTTTACTGGAATGACAGAATCCCAGATTTTTAATTCACACAACAAGCTTTCTAACTGCTGTTCAGATGGGATTCCAGGTTCTCTCACCTTCTCGAAGAACTCCTCTCCTCTCAGGCCTGGTCCATCTGAAGGACCTGCAGGGAATGCAAACAAGGAAAAGACGTGTGTGTGTGTGTGTGAGATGTGTCATTAAATAAAAAAGAGGATGAATACCTTTTAGATAGATTGTTAATCATAGCAAGTGATATGAAATTGTTTTTCAGATGAATGCCATGATGTCATGCTTTTTACAAAGCATCATGGGTGCAGTCACTTCTACAGCATTAAACAAAGGGCTGTTTGGATGGAAGCGTTCTTCAGCATTCACACTGGGAACTATTTGGATCCTTCTGTTAAAGGGAAGACATCTGTTGAAGGGTTTTACCAAGAACCATTACGGGTTTCCACCCCAGAGATACAAGAATTATTTATAGACCTTTATGGAGAAAGCACACTCATTTCACATGATCATGTGATTATGTGAGTAATATGGGAAACACGTGAAGCTGCATTTCAGCAGCATTCGGCATCACGTCAATAATAATACGTGATCATAATGTGATAAATCTACATGTCAAAAATAACACCTGAACCTTAGCAAATCTAAATAATTTGTGGGAATATCTTCATATTCAGATATTGTGGGAATATCTTCAGATATCATGTCATATTTTTGCCATATCATCCATCCCTACTTGTACAAATTAAACATTAAATTGATTTTCTCTCACTTTATACACTGAATGAAATGCGTGAGACTTTTCACAGGAATGTATTATAATATGTCGTAATGTATTATAATATCTCTTATGAAGCATGATTCACTGAATCGGTGTGATGTTTAGTGTACCAAATTTAATCGAATTATTTATGATTTCAAATTTAAAGCTCACTTTTAAATAAAAAAAAACAATTCAATTATTTAAGTTAACCTTATTTTGAATTGCCAGTTATTTAAAAACTAAATAAACAAATCTATTTATGTGTGCACTGAATCTGACTGGTTAAACATTACATTTTGAATTGCAGTTATTTAAATAAATAAATAAATAAATTTGTGTGTGCACTGAATCTGACTGGTTTGTGTTAGAGAGGCTCGGTCTCAAAAATCTCACCTAGAACCTGTCTCAAGACCTTTTTTCTATAATGTGTGAATGTTAAAGTGTGTGTGTTCTGTGTTCTAGGATACGGTAAACTCATTTGTCTCAGTTCAGGTTGGTGATGTATAGGAGAGCAGAGACGACAACACTAAGATTTAAACACAGAGTTTAAATAGATGGACAGAACAAGTGTGTGTGTGTGTGTGTGTGTGTGTAGAGGTTAAAGTTAAACACAATGAAAGACCATGGCTATCTGCTGACATTTACAGGGTTAGAGTGAACATCCCTCTCTTTTCTTCTCCTCTGTTCTTATTGCCATGGGTTACGCTGCCCTGCCAGTAGGAATGGCCCTACTTCCAGTGTGTGCGTGTGTGTGTGTGTGTGTGTGTGTGTGTGTGTGTGTGTGTGTGTACCAAAAGCCAGTTCTGAGAAACAGCGTCAAGCAGCAAAGGCATTTAACTCACAACAATGCTGACGCAAACCCCCTCCTCCTCCTCGGGAAGCACACACTCATGCACACAGTTTGAGAAAAAGAAAACAGCTGATAAACCACAACATCCATTAAAGACACTCGTTCTCATCGCCGCCCTCCTCTCAGTGAGTCACCGCGGCCAAGATAACATTCCTCTACCGTTCCTGCTCAACATTCTGGTGATCAGCTTCACTCAAACTTTCATTGTTCTGGCAGGAGCGCTGCTTTCCTCTCTGAATATCAAAGAGCAGCAGGGATGCGAGACCGAGCATTTCTCCAAACCACACAGTCAGCAAGCTGCGTCTCGCCGATAACACACACTCTTCCTGAGAAAAAAACCCCCCTGCCATCGCTGTCTCTGCGCACGCCACACGGAGGAGAGCGTAAACATCAGCATGAGCACCAAACAGCCATCAGCGTGCCTGAGAAATCTCTCATCCTGATTCTCAGCAGCATCACACTGACACAACTTTCCACCCAGACACACCACTGACTCTCAACCTACAGTCAGTCAGTCGTTTCACAGACACTGGCCTGGGGTTGGAGTCATTCTTTCTTTCTCTTTCTTCCTTCCTTTTTTTACTTTCCCTTCTTTCCTTCCGGTCTTCCTTTTTTTCCTATTTTATTCCTTCACTTTTTCTTCCATTCTCCTTTCTTATTTGTTAGAATTTATTCCCTTATATTATTCCATGTTTTATATATATATATATATATATATATATTTCAGGCTTTTTTAGTCTTCCTCATTTCTTTCTATTCATCTTTCCCCTACATCCTTGCTTTATATTCTTTCCTTCTTACTTGTTTCTATTCTTATTTTCTTCTTTATTTCTTTTTTCATTTTTGTTTCCTTATTTGCCTTTTTCTTTACTTCTTACCTTATTTCTTTATTTCTGTCTGTCTGTCTGTCTGTCCATCTCTCTTTATTCTTTTCCTTTCTTTCTTTCTTTCTTTCTTTCTTTTTTAATAAACAGCAGTCAATAATTAACACAGTGATAATAACAATTTCTAAGTTTCTAAGTCACAGGAAACTAAGAGTAAAAACATCTCTCTCTCTCTGACACACACACACACACTCACCGTAAAGCATGGTCTCCAGTTTCTTCCTGTCAATGCGGAACCTCTCCTCTATCCAGTCCATGTCAGATTGCTCCCAGTTCTTGGGCTCTGAGTCCATCCTGGAATTTCCTCCTTCCTCCTCTTCCTCCTCCTCTTCATCCTCTTCGGTTCTGTCCTGAATCAGAACTTTCTGCTCTTGCTCAGCCTCGGAGCCCATGTTTTGATTCTGTTCAGGCCCAAAGCAGGACTCAGATTCAAGTTCCACAGGGTCCACAGAAGTGCCCTCCATGCTGGCTGCCGTGGTTGCAGTGTGTGTGCTGGAAGGACCGTGTGTGTGTGTATACACACACACATACACACACACACACACACACACACACACACACACACACGACAGCGTAACCATAGAAACGGGAAAGGGGGGGTGAGGGGTGGGGGGTAGGAGACCCCTAACCCTTTACAGCATCATCTAAACATTACTAAAACTTGTCTCTTCACTCAGAGAGAGAGAGAGGGGAAAAGTGTGTGCATGAGGGTGATATACTCACACACCAACAGAGCCGAATACACAAAAAGCCTCTGCAACAGACAGAAATAGGACGAGTGAAGAAAATGTGAAAGAGTTCTGCTGGCTGTGGGGCTGAGAGATGCTTATGCTGTATATATTTAACCAAAAAAAACATTATCATATATACTGTACATAGTTCTATAACAAACTAAACATAGTGGTGCTTAAAAATTGCATGCATAATCTCTTTACTTGGCCTTTTTTCTGATGGTTGATCTAAAGCGAGATTTGTAAATTGTGATTTTTACTTTACAGACACTCAGCTGGACGTAACGTGGAGACACACTGCCTGTTTACGGAACTTCTAATAGTGAAATTGTGATGGAGCAGACGACATTCCTGAATCAAAAAAGAGTATGAAGAAGAAAGCGATGAAGAAAAGTATACACACACCCGCACACACACACACACACACACACACACACATACACACACACACACATCTTGAAAAAAATAACCTATGGTCCAACAACACAAAATAAATTATTTTAACAATTATTTGATTCATTTGCCACTTTCCCCTTCCCTCCTTCTGTCTTCCAGTCTTTCATTTGTCTTTTTTTAAATTCCTTCACTTTCTTCTTCCTTTCCCTTTGCTTCTTCCTCTTCTTTTCACATTTCTTTTCTTTTTCTTTATCTTTCTTCTGTTACCTCTTTCGTTCCTTTTCTATTCCATCTTTTCTTTTTCCCTATTTCTTATTTCTTTGACTTTCTTCTTTTCTCGTTTCTTTTTTCTTTCCACTGTTTTGCAATATTCTTCTCTCTCCTCTTACCTATTCCATGCCTTATTTCTTTTGTTTTTCTTTTTTGTTCTTCTTTTCTCTGCCTAATTTTTCCCCTTATATCTCAAATTTATTATTTATTTATTTATTTATTTATTTAATGTCGGATGTAGACAGTTGGGACAAACTGAGCTGGGAATGTTCTGGCTACTAAACTACAATGGCTAGTGAGCTATTTTCAAATGACACTGTAATAGTTTCAGACTCAGACAACGAAGTCACATGACTTTTAGACTTGACTCCATGGCTATTGCAAATAGAGAGTCAGATCTCGCACCTCTTCAGATTAATGCATTCCCGGCTAGAGCAATCAAAACAAATTCCTGCACCTGCTGCTTCCACTCGGAGCTGATCACAGGAATGTGCTGTTTTCTTTTCTTCCCAAAAGTGAGGTGGTGAACTCGGGCTTTTAATAAAAAGAGCTACCCCACAGCCCCCTCACAGCCCCTAACAGCCCCCTCACAGCCCCTAACTACCCCCTCACAGCCCCTAACAGCCCCCTCACACCCCCCTTGCAGCCCCTCACAGCCCCCTCACAGCCCCTAACTGCCCCCTCGCAGCCCCTCACAGCCCCCTCACACTGCCCCTTACTGCCCCCTCACAGCCCCCTCACAGCCCCCTCACACTGCCCCTTACTGCCCCCCACAGCCCCCCCACAGCCCCCTCACAGCCCCCTCACACTGCCCCTTACTGCCCCCTCACAGCCCCCCCACAGCCCCCTCACACTGCCCCTTACTGCCCCACACAGCCCCCTCACACTGCCCCCCACAGCCCCCCCACAGCCCCCCCCACATCCCCCTCACACTGCCCCTCACAGCCCCCTCACACTGCCCCTTACTGCCCCACACAGCCCCCTCACACTGCCCCTTACTGCCCCCCACAGCCCCCCCACAGCCCCCTCACAGCCCCCCCCACAGCCCCCTCACACTGCCCCTTACTGCCCCCCACAGCCCCCTCATAGCCCCTAACTGCCCCCTCACAGCTCCCTCACACTGCCCCTTACTGCCCCCTCACAGCCCCCTCACACTGCCCCTTACTGCCCCACACAGCCCCCTCACACTGCCCCTTACTGCCCCCCACAGCCCCCCCACAGCCCCCTCACAGCCCCCCCCACAGCCCCCTCACACTGCCCCCCACAGCCCCCTCATAGCCCCCTCACTACCACCACCAGCTTCCTGCAGAAGAAGAAGAGGGGCTGCTAGTCCTGGTTCACGGGGGCGGGAGGGGGCTTTTACAGGGAGACCACTGAAATAATTAAGAATAAGAATAAGAAAGAAAGAGAGACAAACAACAGCACACTGTTTGCCTGTTACCTGGCAACATGATTTAGTAGCAAAGACGACAGGAAAGTCATAAAACTCAAGAACTAGAGGGAGAGAAAGTGAGAAAAAAAACTTTCCCCTGTTACATTTTACTATATATCTTTTTTTATCTAAACATGAAAAGCATCATTTCTTGAAATTCATATAATTAATAAATAAAACAAACCCAATAGCTGTTCTTAAAGTTGTCTGTGAAAAATCAACACAATGCAATCCTGTTTATAATATCATCCACAGAGGGCGCTGTCGTCATCGACTCAGCCTCACAGTCACTGTTATCTGTAACGTGCTTTCTTACGCGAATCATCCTATAACCCGGGAAAGCTGTGATCTCCACCAGGTCCTAGTTTATTTTAATCTGTTTCTGCTTTCTTATGGTAGTTATCTGAATGTGATGTTCCTAATGTTCCTGATAACTATATTTTATTCTTATGTATTTTAATGTTATGTCTTATGTGTCTACACCTGGAAGAATGCCTTTTTGGGTTCTGGTGGTTATTTTTTAAATTTTAATGAGTGCCCTAACAGATATGAGCATTTTCAGTTGTGTAGCTTTTTTTTTTATTTTATTTTATTTTTTTTAAATATCTATTGTCTGACTTATGAAGATCAACATACATTTGTTTCATCTGATTTGCATATTCTCTATTCCTCCCTGTGGTGGGGAATGACTAAGGGATTTTGGCATCTTTGTCATCTCATTTTTATACCCCAGTGAAACAGCAAGTCATGGATGACAGTTTAAGAGTCCCTAAGCACTCAGGTGAAACTAAAATATAACGGGTGTGTGTGACGGGAACCTGCTTCAGTTCTATTTTATTCATAAGAATTTATAGGGGTGCAAATAATTGTGACAAAAATAGTTTGATAAGGGTTATATATCTTTCTAAGAATGTTTAATTTACGTCAACTAAAGGATAAATTTATTTACAAATTTTTTCAAAGTGAGACGCTAATTAACCATAGAAATTTTTTCAAAACTTTTGTTTAACTCATCTTTACCGAGGACGCCAATAATTGTGGAGCTGACTGTATATCACAACTTATCAGCAACAACAGACCTGAAGAAGACAACAAGAGACATAAACTCTGATGTATGGCTGTAGAAACCCCAGTTAAAATGAGGTAATGGTGTCTAGATGCTAAAGCTTTGGGGCAGTCGTGGCCTAATGGATAGAGAGTCGGACTTGCAACCTGAAGGTGAACCTGAAGGTTGTGGGTTCGAGTCTCAGGTCCAGCAGGGATTGTAGGTGGGGGGAGAGAATGACCAGCGCTCTCTCCCACCCTCAATACCACGACTGAGGTGAGACCCTTGAGCAAGGCACCGAACCCCCAACTGCTCCCCGGGCGCCGCAGCAAAAAAAAGGCTGCCCACTGCTCCGGGTGTGTGTTCACGGTGTGTGTGCACTTGGATGGGTTAAATGCAGAGCACAAATTCCGAGTATGGGTCACCATACTTGGCCACAAGTCACTTCAACTTCAACTTCAACTTTGAGGTTGTGTTAAATTTCAGGACTGAACGTTTGAGCAAACGGTTAACTGATCAGATCTGGACTTGGATTTTGCTTTGTTCTCTGTTGAGAAAAATCTTTTAAAAAAAAAACAACCCATTAAGAAAAACTCTGATGTTTCCATCATGTAATGGACTTTAATGGGAACTGGCTTTTCATTAAAAATTCAATTTTTTTTTTTTTTTTTTTTTTTTTTTTTTAAGATTTTAATAAATATTTTGTGATTAAGGATTTTACAGTAAAACATGAACCTGCCTGGAAGAGGGTGTAAGTGTATTTTGCCCCCACATACTGTGAGGAGGACGGTTAAAGAGGTTCATCCATGGATCACAGTTGGAGATTTGTAGAAGATGGCTATTTTTTTTTAAATCTGCAATTAGATTAAATCTACAATTATATGCCACAAAGTTGCCAATAAACTTTTTGGAAGGCATGCAAGAAGAAAGCCTTTTCCACAAAGATAAGCACATGAAGTTCTCTAGATGCTACGGACCCTTGGCTAGAACTGGGTTCTGTGGTCAGATGAGTCATAGAAAAAGCATGAAAAAGCGTGATGGGTTTGGTGTAAAAAGAAGGACGGTTGTACAGAAAAAAAACATAATCTTCACTGTTAAGTACGGTGGATGATCTGTGACGTTGTGTGAATGTAAATTTTCCTCAAAAGGCTCTGAGAACCTTGTTAGGATACAAAACATCATGGACTCCATGAAGTTCAAGGGATTTGAAATGAAAATGTGGTTGCGTCTGCTAAGAAGCTACGACTGGGTCATGGCTGGATCTTCCAGCAGGACAGTGGAAGTTCTAACACGTGACCTAAACCCCACTGAAAACCTGTGGGATGAAAAAGAGGGTCCAGAAGAGAGAACCGAGGACCCTGGAGGATCTGAATTCTGTATTGAGGAGTCATATCAGGTTCCTTGCTCTGTATTTTTCAACACAGTGTGTTCTGCTTGTAGTAATGTAGTAATGTACCTTCTGTTTCCTAAAGTTTCTTATATGAAACTTAGAAACTTGCCCAGGTGCTGTCACATGTTCTACTGTGTCTACATGAGTTTCCTCATTCTGCGGATTATCTACTGTATTTCCTCTACATGCCAGTGAGTTTGTGTTTTTCAGTGATGGATTGGTGTCCTGGATATTTCAGAGCACCTTTCTAGGGCACTAGCAGATGGCTTAGTAATTTACATTTTTACATTTCAGACAATTGAAACAATACAGAAGCTCAGATTATAGGGTGATGGAGTTTATGCACATTTTTCATTACAGCTCTGAGAATTCTAGCAATAGTACCATAATTATAGCAATCATTTATTCCCTGCTAGCAAAAAGATGAAGCTGTTAATTGCCTCTGTTGCATGGAAATGTGATTTATTGTGAGCAGTGAGTAAAATATCTCACCAAGAATAAGAGAAGTTGAGAGCAGGGAGAAAAAAAAAACCTCTGCATTTCATGCAAGCCTGAACAGCATATTGGTTTATAAATTCCAATACGCATGTCTGGACTGAATAAACAGACTATCATGTTCAATGTAGAAACTGTATTAAAAATAATCTGTGTACAGATGTTTACAAATGAAGAAATGGTGTATCAATATTGCAGGGATAATGTTTCAAAGCAGCATCAATAATGTATAGTCACTGTACAGTGAAGTATCACTGCATGAATACTGAACACTGATTTTTATTCATCAGCTACACAAGACAAACTGTCGTGGACAAGAAACCTTGAGCAGCCTTCCTCAGACCTGCTTTTACATTCGCGTTTATTCATTTGGCAGAAGAATTTATCCATACTGCTGCACAAGTGAAGTAAAATTGAATTTGGGGGAAAAAAATAAGAAGCAATTGAGGATTCAGATCCTTGCTCAAAGGTTCAGAATTATTCTAATAGTCCAGGATTTTTTTTTTTTTTTATTCAGACCTATAATCTTGATTCATTCATCTTCAGCCTATCTCTGGAACACTAGGTGGGACCATGAAGCCTATCCCGGAACCACGAAGTGGGAATACAGATCCCATGATCCCATGCACACACTTTCACATACTCAGTCACAGCAACCAATCAACCATATTGCTGGGCGCTGGAAGTAAACCAGAGAACCCCAAGGAAACCCACATGGACACAGAGAACATGTGGAACTCCACACAGACAGTAACCTGAGCTCTGGATCGAACCCTGGAGCTGTGAGGTGAACCACTTGCTGCACCACTGTGCCATCCACTTTATATACTTCTGTATTCCAAACTTTTTGCTGGAGTTCAGCAGCAGCCCTTACTCTTCCACTGTGAGTCCCTTTTCTAACTGAACTGCTTTTCTGTATGTTTCTAAGCACTAGGATTTTTTAAAAATTGCTTATTCGGAATCACACAACACCCCAGATTATGGATAGACACTGGGATTAATAAAATACTGGTGTATTATCACATTCCACTCTGCAGCACTGCTTGATCCCTCAGGGTACAAGAAAGACAAGCATCAAGGCTCTTCTCTGTCCTGGCACTCAGGTGGTGGAACAAACTTTGCCCTTGGCAAATCCTTGTCTGGTGTTTTTCATACTGTACTAAGCTCCCCAAAAGGATTTTTAGACCGATGGTATTCTCAGTCCATGATATAGTGAACTTGGGTGTGTTTTTAATAGAGATTTCAAAGCACTTCAGCAAATGTAAAATGTAAATGTGTTGTTTTAAGCTATGGCTAGCAAGAATAACAAGAAGGGGCATGTGTCCTGTCAACATTTCTTCAAACCCTTAAAATGAAATTGATTATATTCCTAAAGATACGCTGTTCTTGGAAAACTTGCCTTAGAGAAAAAGGGTTGGTTGCCGATCGGTGCAGTATATCTCTGTGGCCACTTGAGGGCAGGACAGTCACAGATATTTATGCAGGCTGCTTTAGACACATTCACACTCTGTATTAAACTCTTTACCTGGCATAGCCATGCTAGCTTTTTGGATTGTGGAGGTACAACATCCAGTGAGAAATAGCAGTGGCTGAAATGTTTAAGCAAGGATCTCCGACTGTAAAATAAATTCTGCAGACCCATCATTATACAGATAAAGCCCATTCAAATCAACCGACCAGTCAAAAAGCTAATAACTCTAAAAACTTAACAAATATAATAACTTATTGATGGAGGTTTGCATTTTTTTCCTGCCACTGTAACAAGAACAAAAACAATAATGAAGCACCTGGTTATGCTACGCGGATCCCTGAGAACCAATGGTCTAGGCCACTGTTTAAAAAATGCATGTCCCCATGTTAAAATTGTTCAACCCCTGTGCTCTGTTCACTATTACGTAATGCTATAACCCTTGACTCTATAAATTATATAGATATATACATCATTCATTCATCTTCAATAACTGCTTTATGTTAAGCAGGGTCCTGGGTACACTGGGTGCAAGACAGAAGAGTTCATCCTGGATGGAATGCCAGTCCATCACAGGGCAGCATATATACACACACACACACACACACACACCCACACCTAGGGGCAATTTAGTGTAACCAATCCACTTACCTGCATGTTTGTGAAACCAGAGAACCCAGAGGAAACAAGTGAAACTCCACACAGGCAGTCATCAGACCTCATGATCAAATCAGAGGCCTACATGTGCCACCACCATGCCACCAGTAATATATCTGTAAGATTTATTTTAAAATCACATATATATCATATCACAGCCACTGAAATCACATTTCAGGTTTAAATTTAAAAACATTACTCATTTATAACACTTTTATCTAGTCATCAGTTCAAATGGCCTGAACTTTAACCTGAAATTTCAATAAAGTAATACATTTTACATGGATGGTCCTGACCTAAACAGAACAGAGCATAATTGTTAAATTGTACTTTAACATAGTTTCTATTAATGTTGTTTTATGTGAGGCCCATAGCAACCTTACACAGAGAACGCTGGAGAAGCAGGTTCAAGAAATTTACTCGAGTCATTTATGTTTTTTTCACTTCATAGTGTTGTAATCTCAATTCAGTTTAATACTGTAGGTACGTGATCTGTTCTTTCATGGGCCTCACTTTATTTTTAACTGGTCTTATTATTACTAAGTAGATATTTTATCATTTTGTGTAATGTTATGTCTTGTGAGGCGGTGTGTGTTTTCTCCATTAAATACCACAAATTTGAACCTATAAATATTTTTTGACAACTGCACCTTTTTAAAAACTGTAGTCTCATCGTAAAAGCTTTAAAGTAAATACTTTACGCAAAGGAAAGGGACAAGGGAATAAAATTATTGTAATTACAGCAGCCCATTTATTCTGCTTTCTGTCAAACTGTGGCAGGCATCCAAGCCACAGTGCCTGGGTTTTACAGTTCACACACACTTGACTCTTACCACTCAAAATTACTTGAGTGGGTGTAAAAAAAAATAAAATAAGACAAAAAAAAAAAAAAAAAAAAAAAAAAAAAACACATAAGTCATCTGAGGTTGCAGTTCAGTTACTGTCAATCTAAAAGGAAAAGCAGTCTAGTGGTTCTTGTATGTCTGCAAACCTGTAATTACCATCTCATCTAACCATGATACCACACAGCTTATGAAATTATACTGTAAAACCTGTGCTTTCAATATTGATTACAGGTGTGTGCATTGAAAACAGTCATTAGTAACAGAGGGACAAAGAACATAGGAAGGTGCTGAAATATGGCAACAGTTAAATAGCTTTTTCACCACAAGCGTTTTTGGAAAATTAGGTATGTAATAATGACACAGATCAGAATACAGTGAGCAAATGCGAACTGAAAAGGGAACATGATACAACTTCTCTGGCTGGACCAAAGACCACAAAACAGCATAGTGAGAAATCCTGAAATCGACATTTTCCCACATATCTAATGGCACGCTTCCACCAGACAGCAAAGTACAGCACGGCACAGTAACAAACCCAAACCCATGACCATACAAATCACGATCACATGCCTTTCCTTTACATACCTGTCAAAGTAGAAGGTTTTCCTTAAAAAAAAAAAAAAAAAAAAAAGAATTTTTTTTTTTTTAGAAAGCTTGCTAGAAAGGTTCCCAAGGCATCTGGTGGAGGCTAATGGTCTGCATCGGACCTGGGATATCGTTTGAGATGAGGGGGGGAAAAAAAAATTCACATGAGCAGGAGGTTTTTATTTTCATGCGACTGAACGGTCAGGTATGAAGCTCGCAGGACAAAGAAAGACCACAGTCATTAACGTGAATGTGAATGATGTATTTACAGTAATACTTTTATAGCATTCATTCATTCATCCTTAGTAACTGCCTAGTCAGGGACATGGAGGTTTAAATTAGCTACTAGTTTGTATATATTCTGCGAAACGGAACCAAATAAACTCATTAGAAAATGTCACAGGTACAAACCAAACAAAATTAATGACTATGCAGGTACTGTTGTTATTTCAAAAAAATCATAATTAATGAAACAAACAGAAAAAAATCCTTCCAATTTAGGCCACACCCACATCTGGTTTAAATGCAAATACAGTTAGGAATATTTGGAGTGCTAAACAGATACAGATACTGATAGTGGCATTGCATTAAACCCCTAATCTGTACTTCTCTGCAAGGAACCTGGATAAGAAGGGTAACTGATTGCAGTGTAAGTGATTGGGTATGGCACGGCTCACATAGCAGTGGAAACTGTCAAAATGCTGCAGTCGTGGTTGATTTTTTTCATCCCATCTTCTTCTGTCTGGTGGAAAAGTATAATAATACACCATTTGTAGCATCCAGTTAAAACCACAAGCCAAGTTTAAAATAAATTTCACTGCCCAGGAGAAAACACAACATGAACAAACACTTTACTTCCTGGTTTTCAGAAAAGGTAGGTTCATTAGGGCTCTCATACACTGTGTTACATGTCTGTGGTGAGCAGCATATAAAGTGCCACATTCACTAGAAGTTCCTGCATGGTTTTGTACAGTAACAAAGACAATAATAAAAGAAAAGGCAAAATTAAACAAATTAATACAGCACTGAGAAAAATCAAAAACAATAACCAATCGATCACATAATCCCCAACCAAGAACTGAAGATAACGTTATGACAATTGACTTCTTAATTGACTTTTTAAGTAGACTGCAGAGTAATAATACCACATTCCCAGTCTAAGGAAGTACAAACCATTGCCATTTGTATATTAACATGTTATTTCTGTCTGAATTTGCCAGGAACTGGGCTAAAACTGTCATTCAAGAGTCCTGATGTCCTGCACTGTAACTGTAAACATTAAGCAAAATAAAGTAACACAGAGAGCAACTGTGTACCAGTACAGAAGGTCCATTATCAAGAAGTGGTGCTTTAAAAAAAAAAAAAAAAAAAAAAAACACACTGAAAAATTATTATAAAATATGATTTAGTTAATACATCTTATATCTTGCATACCATTAGAACAAAATCAAAAAAATAAAATAAAAATGAATAGCAAACTGGTGGATGATGAGTAGCCACTGAGCATGAGGATGCAAAATGGCTTGAGCAGCCACTCATGCCACAGGAAAGACACAGGAGTACAGTTCTAGATCTAGATAGCAAGTGTATGTTGGGGCTTGGGCTGAGAAGAGACAATGGTATTCACCAAAGCTGGTTCCACCAAAGTGATCCATGGAGTTCCTATCGATTAGGTGGGAAGGCAGAGCAGATTGGGATGTGTGTGTGTGTGTGTGTGTGTGTGTGTGTGTGTGTGTGTGTGTGTGTGTGTGTGTGGTGGTGGGGGGGGGGGGGGTGAAAAGAGGAGTGGCTGGCATGAGGTTATGGTGTTTGAGGGAGAGGTTGGGATGAATGATGTAGGGGTTGGAATGAAAAGGGGATTGGTTGGCATGATTGATGTAGGGTTTGTGATAAGTGATGTAGGAGCTGAGATGTATGAGGAAGAGCTTGGTGCGAAAAAGGGAGGGGTTGGGATGAGTGAGGGAGGGATGTGTGAGGAAAGGATGGATGAATGAATGAATGGTTTTTAAACAGCAGGGGTGTAAACATTTGCAGTCAACTGTACTATTCAAGATTTTTTTACAAAACAATATTTTACTTGTATTTTCATACAATTTCATAGAATTCTCATATGAAACCAAGATAAATTGCAACACCACATAAATAACTCAGTTGAATTTAACATAATTCCCCACATTCAATATTCATATATTTCCAAATCCATTAGCATGGTTCTCTGTGTGTTAATAAACTTAACTTTTTGGATCTTGTACTTCATCTAATTTTCCAATACATGGCAGCTGAAGCGCTCTGATCTTCAGTGGAGCAGTACACACCCAGCCTGAAGAAATGTTACCTGTTAGAGCTGTATTCAGCTGTGTTGGAGAAATTAGCTGTGGGAGATCTCATTAACAATTATTAAAAAAAATTCAATACCTGTCAGGCTTTGCATTTAATTATGACACATTCGTTTAGTGTTGATGGCCGCTGTGGAACTGTGTCAGAGTCATGCTGAATAAGGGCTTTGTAATTAGTTCATATACATATAAAGAGCGTAATGTAGTTACACTGTACAAAACCCCAGCGCAGCCTTCAATTACTGGCACTTTTAAAATGCACACTTTTGCTCCTGTGGCCCCAAACCATTGAAGTCCTGAGGTGAAGAAACGGCAGTTCATCCATACTTTCATGGTCAGTGCATTTATTCTTTGCAGACAAGGAAGAATCAAGTTCCTGGTCTTTTGACATGGCTTATCGCAGCACATCTCATGTGTTTTAATCTTCCTCTTATCAAGAAGAAGTGAGAGAAGCCAGTGTTAAATACCATATCTAGTATGACGCACTTAGATCTGTCATGATATAGTGAGAGGATGTACCATTTCCTCTTCGGATGAGTCCGTAACATAACATACCACCCCATGGGGGTTTTAATAAGCAGAAGTAGAGATGCAATATTTTACAAACCACTTTATATTCTGAAAGCAACAGGGGAAATCCAATGAGACATGACTTCCTCACCCATGACGATATCGATGGTTTATTCCACTTCAGTCCAATGACTGGTGCTGGAGACTATACCATTCTCAGACAGAGGGGAGGAACATGGCTCAAAGCTACCTAGTGTTAAGAAGTTCATCTTTGAGCCAAGTGGGTAAAGCCTGGCCCATCCTGTAGAGCAGCTTTGACAGGTCAATGTTATGATCTCTGTAGTACTCTCTTAGAAACAGCTGGGACTGAGGAGGAGGGAGAAACAGAACAAAAAGTGTGATTACATTCCTGTGCATAACTGTAGCATTATATAAACACACAGGTTCCGGAGGAAGATAACTTCTTCCTGTAGGCAAACTCTGATCACTACAGATCAGATGTAGTGAGACAAATGAAAGCAGCAGAACCTGCATGATAAAGGGGAATATACTGTACCTCTAACTTCATATCTGAGTATCTCTTTCCTTTACTTTTTCCCAGACACTTAGTCTTTCCTCCCTCCAGGAGCTGACACCAGAAACCTTTTTTAGGATCAAACCTGCACAGATCAGAAAATAATTTCAGTGTTAAGTCCAATATTACCAAACAACAATTTAGTATTAAGTTAGAACTGCTTTCAGGATGTAAATATGGACCCTGAATGAACATAGAGAACTCTACAGACATGCCACTTTCTTAAAAACAGAAGTAACTTTTGTCTGTGGATGGTGTGTTCATTCATTTTTCGTTTCAAAATGAAAAAAAAAAAAAAAAAAAAAAGTTTTTGGCTTTAATACACATTACAAAAAGCTCTTGTATTTCTCCTTTGCTTGGTTTTCAGATGAATTTTTGAGGCTAAAATGAATGAATCTTAAATGACCTGGATGTGTATCAGCAGTTTCTGGGTAAGTCCTAATAAGAAGAAGTTAGATTAAAGATTGCCTTTAATGCCTGATTTACTGCTAACATGTACCACTATGTGCTTTTTAAAAATAGGAAGAGGGTGACGGTAAAGGAGACAACATGGCAGATGGAAATAAATCCAGGTACTGCAATTTAAGAACACTTTAATCATCCAAAATTTATTTCTGCATATGTTGATCTTATTTTCATAATATGTTTTATGGAAACAGAAGAAGGTTCCAGAGCACACATTTTAATCAGTTGTGGTTTATTTAAAAACAAAAAATGTACACAGACCCAGACAGTAGCTAAACAACGACTGACACGGGGCTGAACTTACGCCAGGATCTTGTGGTAGTTCACAGTATTCATTAGTCCCAGAAACTTCTGGACTTTATCCATGACTAATGCTGGTTCAGTTTTCAGCATCTGCCCATCCACAACCATAATCTACATAATCAAAAAAAATGACATCATTAAAACTTACATATATTCTTACATATCATTCCACTCTGAAGCCCTACAAAAAGCCAATGAGGTTTTTTCATGGAAAAAAGAAAGCATCACACACACACACACACTAACACACACCTGACTGGGGTGGTAGTGTTGAAGCCAGCGCTCAAGGTGAATGGCATACAACCCCGGCACCAGACAGCGGCTCTGCAGGACGCGCAGCCTTGCAGGAGCATCACGGGGCGCAGTGATGACATCATGAAAAGAGTATTTCATAGCCACTGGATCATCATGTGCCCTCTGGTGCTGCAGCGAGGAACAGGGAATATACAGTGATTCATCTGGGCACTCTGCTCTAAAGCATAGATCCACAGAGCTCTACACACAATCTCCTCCACAATTCCTTCTGACCTCAAACTCAACTCTTAGGTCACTCCATGACCTAATGCTCTTCCTGACTTTATCTTTGCTTCAAGCTCAGCTCTTAAGGTCTTTGTGAGCAAGCTTTCCGTGATCTAAGGCTCTTCCTGACTTCATTTTTGCTTCAAGCTCAGCTCTTGTGCTCAAGCTTTTCCTGACCCAAAGCTCAGCTCTTCCTGAAATCAGGATCAGTTATTTCTGACCCCAGCATCAGCTCTTTTTGACCCCAAGCTCAGCTCTATCTAGCTCAGCTCTTCTCAACTCAAAATCAGTTCTTCCTGACCCTAAGATCAACTCTTTTTTACTCCAACATTAGTTCTTTGTGAACTGCTGCTCAGGTTCAGGCTCAGCTCCAAGCTCAGCATTTCCTGAACTCAAGATCAGCTATTTCTCACCCCAAGCTCAGTTCTTCCTGACCCCAAGCTCAGCTTTTACCTGGTCTCACACTCTTCCTGACCTCAAGATGAGCTCTTTCTGGCCTCAGACCTTTCCTGACCTCAAGGTCATCTCTTTATTATCCCAACATCAGCTCTTCGTGACCCAAAGCTCAGGTCTTCCTGACCCAAAGCTCAGCTCCTCCTTAACTCAGGCTATACTCATTATGACCACAAGATGAGCTCTTCTTGGCCCCACACTTTGCTCTGTGTGACCTCAAGTTCAGTTCTTCCTAATCTAAAGCTCTTCCTAACCTCAAGTTCGGCTTTGTGACTTCAAGATCTTCTCTTCCTGACCTCAAGCTCAGCTCTTCATGACCTCAAGCTCAGCTCTTCATGACCTCAAGCTCTTTCTGACCCCAAACTCAACTCTTCCCAGTCTCAAGCTGTTTCGGATCTCAAGTTCAGCTCTCAGCTTTCCATGACCTCATGTACTTCCTGACCTGAAGCTCAGTTCTGCCTGTCTCAAGCTCAGATTCTCTTGACCCCACACTCTGCTCTTCCTGACTTTAAAGTTCAGCTGTTCCTGTCCTCAAGTTTTTCATGACCAGATGTGTTGGGACAATTCCAAACTGTGGTCCTTTAGTACTGAGAGGGAAAAACGGCAGTTATATTGTTTCGGAAAGAGGCTCCTGAGGTCTGCTTCTGTTATTACCTCTTAGTTAACAAGCTGTCAAGTCCTTTTTGTGGTAAATCATGTAGAAGCAGAGAAATAGGCATGTAGAGGACAGTACCTGGTACCAGGCATAGGCTCTTTCTGCAGGACTGATGAGGACAGTGATGATTTTAGCTTTAGGCAGGAGAGCTGCTGCTCTGGCCGCTGCTAATTCAGAGTCAAAGTAGTTAGCGCACTTCTCAAAGTAGTAATCTGAACTGGTGTTGGAGGGGAGGGGGAAATACTCCATGTACCTGTAACAGAGAAATATTAGTCACAAACACATACACCTATAATGCTGCTTCTCAGCAGGCAGTGATTTCACCAGCAAGGTGCAGATATCAACATTTTTTTAGTAATTTATTCAAGTTACTCTAGAACACAGACAATGACAGTAGAATATTATTCTCCTGGGGTTGATGGTTGATGGATTGCAGATCCAGGTGGAAAAATATCACCTGAAAGAAACATAGGAGGCTAAAGACAGAGGCACGGGGGCAAGTCTAGAGTATTTCTCACCAGTCTATTCCTCGGTGGTAGTTGTGCCCATTGAAGAACTGGATCTCCTCAAATGTCTCTTTGCTGGGATAGTTGCCAATGAGGTCAGGGTGCAAGCCCAGGAACAGATACAGAGCAGTTGTCCCTGATACCAAATAAAAGGGAGTAAAATGGGGGAAAAATAATACTGTAAGCAAGCCTGGGTGATATTTTTAATAGAATAATAGTAATAATCATGTGGCACAATATGCTTCTTTGCAGGTAATATTAGTAAATGGCTCCATAGCTGTTTGGTAGTTACATTGGAAATATTAAAAATATGCAATGCATCTTCTGTATGCATTTCAAAATGTAGTACTATTGTTTTGATTGCATTTTGTTGTCAAACATAAATATGAAATAAATACTGTAAAATTATTTTTCCCACATTGACAACTCTTAAGCTTTAGGTAGCATTTGAAGCAATATTCATTTAAAAATGTGAATACAAGAAAAATACTTTCTCATAAGAAATTGTTCCAAGTTATTTAAATACTAAATCCACCGCCCTTGTCACAGTCCACTGTATTTACTCAGCAAGTCCAGTAGGTGGAGCTCTATGCACTCACCTGTCTTCTGTGGCCCAATCACAAGCAGCTTAGGGAAGCGATCACATGTTTTCTCTTTAGACCAGATATCCTTGTGTCTCTTATCCTCGCAAGGGTTCTAAAACATTGCAAAGAGGGTAGAAAGGACATTATAAGTTAACACTGAGCAGTACAGGGTGTCAGTGTAGGTAGAGGAAAATATCGTCTTTATGTTCTTTATTATTAAAGTGACTAACAATGAAGTCATGAAAGCTGAATAGAGCTTTCTTTTATGTTGCAGCTTCTCAGATGTGCACACTCATTCTCGCTCTCTTTTGGGATTATATCCTAACAGATGATTCACTTAACCGTAGCCACAGTCACACTGTTCCTGAGTCAAAAAAAAGATGCAGGAGAAAATCCTCCAGGCCACAACACCCACACTAACTGTAACAAAAGCACAGATTGAGCTAAACTGCAATTCACATCCTTAATCAGTCTGTAATGGAAAGCATTTACAGTTCTAAAAAAGCAAGATTTCTTATAAATGACCAGATGTTGTTGTTTTTCTTCCCTGAAGAAAGAGTAACCTCAGTCTGACTGAATCAAGTTTATTTTTCCAGGAAGGAAGATTTTTGGGTCCAATTTAACAAGTCTAGGCTTAATCTGGGCCTTAAATGAGTAAAGCATTGGCACATGCTTTCCAGTTACAGTCACTGATGACTGTGTGATTGCTAAAATCAGTCAGGTGTCAGGTGTCAGGTGATGGGTCTTACAAACACACACACGCACACACAAGATATATGCCACAACTGTCAATTCCTTCACAATTGCATTAGAACTTTTTTTTTTTTTTTTTAAGAGTAACTACAGGTTTATACTGCACCCCAGTCAGAGCAAACATTAGCAGTAGCACTGCACTATACGTTCATATCACAAAATACAAAACATGAAAACTGTTACACTTTTACACCAATAATGTGAATTTAAATCACTAAACTGTATTTTTAGTCGTTTAGTTGTTTTGCTGAATCTCAACTGGCTTACGATAAAACATATACGCTCACTCCATATAGTATATATGTAGATAATAATATAATACAACGGTGTTGTAGACCCCATCTAGTTGTAGACCCCATCTAATGCTCAAATACCAACTAAAATTCAGCACATGAAAGGTGACTCCAAAAAATGACTGGTGAAAGCAAAATGTGATATTGCTTTTAGTGCATATTGGAAAATCAATAAATAATTTTTAAAATATGTAAGAAATAAAATACAAGTCATACCATAGTAATTTACCTATGATTACACATTTTATTAATTTAATTAATAATATGAATTATTCACGAAACGAGTTAGTTCCTGTTATCACTTATGTTACAGCAGCTATAAACAGCTGTTTTCTCACCCTCCTCTCTTTAATTCCTCTCTCTCTCTCTCTCTCTCTCTCTCTCTCTCAGAGTTAATAAAAAAAATCAATTTGTCATGTTATTGATAAACCATAAAGTGCAAAACTCTTCTGCCTGAAGACTTTCCCATAGTGGAAAAAGTTACGTCTGACTGTTACGAAGCACTGACACTGGAGACTCCTTCCATAAATAATAAATAAACCTCTCTTTAGAGAAAACTTTACCACAGCAACGATTACACATTTTCCTTTGTTAAATAAATTTATTTAAAGTTTATTGTTAGGCTTAGATTAAATGTAAATTAGCTGTTACTATAGAAACTGCCAGAGATGCTTTTTCAGAAAATAAATCCGACCAATCAGGATCAAGAATTGAACAGAGCTGTGGTATGACTCTAAATACCTGAAAAGTATACCATAAAAGTATACTACATAAAGTGAGAGAAGTTTAGGAAATGTGAACATTGAAAGACACGTGTTAGGTGACTACGAGGAAGAGGAGGACATGGGAACTGAAATATTCACATGCGAATATCTTGCTTTTTTTATTCGTAAACAGAATGAAAATTTGAATAGTACATGAACGGTGAAATTCGGTTTGACAGCACCAACACACACACGCACACACAGAGGGCTGAATTGAGACAATAGAGCACTTGTGCACGGGGTGACACTGAGAAAGGCTCAGCTGGAGGTGATACGTGTGCAGGCACAAACGCTTACACACACAAAGACTCCACAAGAACCTTAATGTGAGGGGCTCTGAGCACAAATGACATGAGCAAGAAAAGAGATCAGAGCAAGACGAACAAAGAGCGTTCACACACACACACACACACACACACAAAGAGTAAAGCAGAACACAGCGAGTGAGAGGAGAACGAGGAGAACAGAAGCACACTGAACCACATTACAGTGAGTCGAGCGTAGAAAAGAAAAGCTGTGAATAACAAGCACTACATTCTCTGATGAGGAGTTGCTGACCACAGAGCCTGACACGGCACCACACTGTACACTAATGCTATTCTTCCCCTCAGTCCCTCTCTCACGCTCCCTCAATCCTCGCCCGCCTGGGCCTCTTTTAACTTCTCAATCATCAGATGCCCTCAGTCCCACACTCCCTCAGGCACAACAACCTACACACACTTGGTATACAAGAACACCTCTTAATGGCAATCCTGGGAACACTCAAGCACTGTGAAAACAGAAAGAAAAAAAATGTGCCAAGACGACTGACTCAGCTCACTGCGGCTTTTGATAATTAGCAGAATCAAATGAGTCAGAACTGGAAAAACGCAACACCTACACACACACACGCGGCATACAACGCACACCCACACACCCACACACACACAAACAGATATACGCACCTGCCAGAGTGGTTCTCTGTCCGAGGGGAAGAGGCTGAAGTATTTTTGAGCCAGCTGGACAGGAGGCAGGGTCTGCAGCCTCAGGTGAGTCCAGGTCTGCAGGAAACGCAGCAGCTTCTTAAAAGTATACAGCCCCAGACGGTCATTTCCATAATTAGAAAGATGAGTCATGAAGATACTAATCTGCAAAACACAGAAAGAGAAACATTTGTGAATTAGGATTTTTAATTAACCCTATACATCAAAAGACTTTCCTACCAGCCTCCTCAAATCCCTGTTGTCTTTTCAGTTTCAGACTGGGGGAAATGCTTCCTGTGAATCTACAGGCTAATTATCCAGCCCCAGTTTGTCAAAGTGGAGCACTTATTTCATCAATCTATGTATATATGTATATTTTCTGCCCACTGTGTTGCTCACTCTGTTATTTTGTATGCACCCAAACTCCGCTATCCAAATGCTCTCTGGAAGACTGGATGTAAAGTGAATTTCTGAAAAGCAGGAAACTATTTCCTATGATTTTAAATGGGAAAATTTATATAATGCATTCCAGCCCATCCAGACTCGCCCAAAGAACTGAAGAAATAACAACAATGACAGCAACAATGATACTATTTTCTATTTTTTAATGGAAAAAATTATATAACGCTTTCCAGGCCCATTGAGACTCACCGAAACAAGAACAACGGCAGCAACAACAATAAAACTATTTGCTTTTTTAATTGGAAACATTATATAATGCATTCCAAGCCCATCCAGACTCACCCACACAGCAACAAAAGCACCAGCCCCATATTTCAATCCCATCCACATTTGGCACAAGAACTTCCTAAATATGACTAAAACACCCCAACAACACCAAAATAACTACAAAGGTGTGTCATAAACAGTAATAACAGCAGCAACAACGACAATAATAGCAGCTCTCCAATGGACAGGCAGATGCTGGTAATCTGGTCATGTGACTATTGTCTTTCAATTCAGTTCAATTTAATAAAATTTTATTTATACAGCACTTCTAACAATAGACATTGTCATAAATCAGCTTTACAGATATCCGTATGAAAATATAGATTTAGATTTATCCCTAATGAACAAGCCAGACGTGATGGTGGCAAGGAAAAACTCCCTGAAACCACATGAGGAAGAAACCTTAAGAGGAACGAGACTCATAAAGGAACCTGTCCTCTTCTGTGTGACACCGGATAGTGTGACTATAAATCATTACTTTTCCACAACTGTATACTATAGAGTCAAGCAGTGCTAGGTGTGCTGAAAGGATCTTCCACCTATTTTTAAGCCCACTCCAGAACTGTATAAATATTGTCTAGCTAGATACACCAGCTGGATGATGGAAAATCAGTATTAAAAATCAACAGCTGTTATAGCAGGAAGATTCCAGTACCTCATGCACTATATAAAACAGTTTTCCTCTACAATCACAGTTGGTCATACACAGAGTGATGGTAGCTTGCACACCGGTCACTCACAAATGTAAAAAAACCCACAGGCTGTCAACTGAAGAGTGTCAAATTATGAAAGAAAAATGTGCCATGATTTCTGTGTCACGTTGTCGAATGTACAGCCCAAGGGGTTAAAGCTAGCGGTCGTGTCCTATCCGTGTGTGTGACTCGCCCTTTAAAACTTAATGACTCTAGCTGGTCACTCTGATCAATAGTGGGAAGCTCATTAGGAAAGAGACGAACATGCAATTAGTTGACCTACTCCACGAGCGTTGCTCATTGATCAGATCCAGTCAGTCGAGAATGAACCATGGGCTAATCACTGCATTAGATCAGGTCTGGATGGAGCTCCTGAAAAAGCTTTAGGGAAGTGGGGCTTTTACCATAAGATACAATGCCTAACTAGCTGAGGAAGTCTGTCTAACTGAGTAATGTGATGTCACCTGAAGTCACAAACTTTATAGTGGAAAATGAACGGGTTTGTATCAATGTAATATAGATATAATCCCAAAAAATAAGTGTACACATAACAAATAGGTGTCTCATGCATAAGTGTTTATATATATATATATATATATATATATATATATATATATATATATATATATATATATATATATATATACTTCACTCTTTTACAAAGCTGAAACAAAGCCTAGTTTGTGTATATATTTGTATTATCCAGCATTACTCAAAGAATAATTAGATAAGCTCACTAACTAATTCACTCTGCAAATATTAGCTAGTTATTTTCAGTCAAAGTTCTCTTTTTTCCACTTCATAATGAATTTCACTTTTTTTTCACTTTTATAATGAATTATAGCCCCATTTATAATTATTTATAAGAAAGTATTACTGTTCTAGAAATATATTTACAAAGAAACATCAAGACCTATTCTTCATTGTAATAACAGTTATAATTACATATAAATATTGTTATAATTACTTTTAAGTGATGCACTTGCTTTTTCAATGCCCATGCTCATAATGCATTATACACTGATTTATAAGTATTAATTAATCAGTCTTATGGTTCCATTAATGTATTTATAAAGATGCAGAATCATAAATACACCATAAGACTAACTAATTATTATAAAAGCAAGTACATCACTTATAAGTAATTATAACAATAATATAAATGTAACTATAACTGTTATTATAATGAAGTATAGGTCTTGATGTGTCTTTATAAATGTATTTATGGAACAATAATACTTTATGCATGGGGCTATAATTCATTATGAGCATGGGCTTCATAGAAAGTGTTAACCAAACATGTTCTGTTTTCAGGGGCATCCCTAATAAATATTTTCAACTGATGATAACTATATACTTTTCTAATTTAGATTAAAATAGATTTAATTTCACATGAAGTCAAAACATTCTCCATTTAACCTGACAGAAAGCAAGGACACCATGTCAGTGCATTCAAGTGGAAAAAAATCAAGTCGAGATAAGTGCACCTATCAAAAGATTACTTATATAAGATGGGGGAAGGGGGCAGGGAGTCCAGGATGGCAGTTAATATCAGAGAGTTTGAAACAACTGCATAATTATCTATCATTTCAGACTCATTTTCAGTATGTGGATGGATATGTCAAGATTAATGCACACAATGCACTGATCGAATAATAGCTAATCAATAGCACTTGATTGTATGCACTGGTGTAAGCTTAATATTAGGAGAAGCACTGTTATATATATATATATATATATATACACACACAAAGAGAGAGAGAGAGAGCGAGCGTAAAGAACAGAAACACCACCATACCTCATACTGCAGAACATGCAGCGCAGCTATTATATTATTTATTCTGAAAGAACTTCCTGGTGTTTCATAATATCCACCCTGATTACCAAACTTATAACTGTGTCTTTTCTGTCACAGAGTATAAACATGCTGGAAATGAAATTTTAAGAAGGCTGATCCATGTGCTGTGGGAGTAGTGGAAGTGTGCGCGTGTGTACTCACTGGGTTGAGTAATACAGTGAGGAATAGTTCCCCTCCGTTGATGAGCTTGTCCAGCTCCTGAGGGCCTCCTGGGTAATCTTTATAGAAGATAGTGTGAGTGAACAGACCACAAGTCTGCCTCGGCAGCACCTGACAGAGGAATAGGCAAAAGGTTATCCCATGAACACGAAAGCACATTGTTTATATTACCTTTCTCTTTCTCTTTCTCTCTCTCACTCACTCACACACACACACACACACACACACACACACACACACACAGCGTCATATGAATTCACTTTCCCACAAACTGCCTGGACACCTCTGTGCACCCTCCATCTATCCACACACACACACACACACACACACACACACACACACACACACACATGGTAAGGCAAGCACCGAGCTTCTATCTTCACTTCAATAAATAGAGCGAGTCTTAATGTAATATTCATAATCTCTCTCGGAGCGTTCATGAACTCGGCGGGTGTATATAAAAATCAATGAGAGGCAGAACCCGTATCTGAATATAAATCTGCTCTCAGTAATCAGCTAACCGTTCTCTCTCCTGTCCTACGCCTCTCTCTGCTTCAAGGACAATCACACCGGGGGTCAGACATGCACAGAAATGAAGCTCACAAGAAGACATATGGAAGAAATCACCCAAAGCAGGCACTTAGAGTAAAGAGCAGGTAATGTCAGTCCAGGCTTTAGACCAAGTAAAACCCTGATCTATTACAGTTAATAGCTGTGTCCAGGGTAAAGAGAAAGTAAAGAGAAAAAGAAGCTAAGAGGAGGACGAAACGGAAGAACAGGAAGAGTCACGGAGGAACAGAAATAGTATGAACATGGAAGAGAGAGAGTGTGTGGGTGAGAAAGAAAAAAGTGAACAAAGAGAAAGGAACAGAAAAAAGGATTAGAAGATTCAGAAAGAAGTAGTGAATGTGTAAGTGTTAATATAGTTTGATTTTTAAGACAAATTTTGATTTTTATATTATTTTCAGATGTCATCTAGTCTACTTTATCGTCATGTGGTTTTGGTTGATTCGTTTAGCTTTTGTATTACTGATACACTGTGATTTTATTTTTTTAATACTTTTATTTCTGTGGAAATATTATGGTGTCTAATATTTAGTAAGGGACACAAACACACTGTATATAGCGTAATATTACGAGAATGGGTAAAACATCAATAATGTATGACTTATTCTATAAAAGTATTAAGTTATTACTCAGAAGATTTATTAGATTTTTAATTTTACTGAATACTGTTACACTAAATCAGTGTTTCTGTAACAGAAATATGAATGTGCTATTGGTTTAATAAGTCCATACAATAATCAAAGCTTCAACTTTAATAGAAGCCAAGATCTGCATGCATGGATACCACACAGTGTGACTTGATGTAATTAGAAGCAAGGTATGGACTTTTTCAAGTAAAAAAAAAAAAATATTCTGATGTCTTCCTGCCAGCTGGCACTTTCCACATTTAATTAGAACAAGATATGTGAATGTTGCAAGAAAAAATTAAAATGAAATTAAAATGTCTCCATTTTAATTTTTTCTTGCAACATTCACTTATCTTTTTCTAAAAAAATTAAATTAAATTAAAATTTAAAAAAATAATGAAATTAAAATGTCTTCATTTTATTTTAATTAAATGTTAATAAACTTTTATTTCAGTTTTCTGTGTTTTTTATTTTTATTTTCAGTAAACAATTCATCATGGTCAGGTTTGTTTGATTTGCCTGTTTACCTCTACTTATTGCACCATAATTCTTATTTATTTCATTTAACTTATTTGCTATTTGCACTACTGGTTGGATGCTAACTGTATTTTGTTATCTGTGTACTCGTACTCTGTCAATGACAATAAAGATGAACCTAACAACCTACCATGCAATATTGTTTGCATGTGTGTGTTTGTGTGTGTGTGTGTGTGTGTGTGTGTTTGGACCCTCACGCTGATGCCGCTGTGGATGAAGCCGCGGCGGTAGCGGGCTGGTTTGAGATGAGGATACTCCTCTGTGCTGGTCACTCGGATGCCCCACACTTTCTTCCAAGCCTCGTAGAGCTGCACGTGAATGGGGTAGACGCCTGAGTGATGAGGAGCCACTGCATAACCCAGGTGTGTGGGGATAGAGTGCTCCTGCACACAAGATTCATACAACAGAGGAGATCCATAATGCTCATTTATACTGAGGAATCATGATACAGAGCATTTAATATGAAAGTTGATATGTACTGATAGGAAATTGTTGTGTCTCAGTTATATATAAAGAATCTCTCTTTTTCAGAAGGAACTGAGATCTACTGCCTGACAGTTGTCCAACACTAGCAAGCCAATTTATGTATATTTTGCCCATCTCAATCATCAGAAATGACCTGAAGTTATGCTTAAGCAGTCTTCCTAGATTATCGTTTAGTGTGGAATATGTGTACAAACCAATATAAACCCCTCAGATCTACTCACAGTCCGGTCATAGTTGTCCTGATTTCAAATCATAAATTGGTTAATATTTATAACCTGTAGTATGGGGGTGACCTACTGACTGTTCTGTGTGAAAATGCTATCTTGAGGTCAAGTGAAAGTCCGATAACTAACGGCAGTCCAGCAGAACGGTTGTCCACCAGGTTTGCTTGGATCTGAAGTCAGCTGTGTTCTGAACACAGATACAAATGACAGAAACAGTCACAGCTAGTGGCATCGCGTTATACTCCTAGTGCATTTATAAGAAGTATGATAAGAAGTATGCCTTTTGAATCGAATCCTGGTGTCTTTACCCCCTCAGAGTGGACTTTTTGGTTAGGTGTGAACACAGCCATCTATATCTGGCCCTAACAATGATCTGACAGTTTCAGGCTGCATCCAAGCAACCTCTAGCACAGTTAAGATTGCAGTGAGGACACAAATTTAACTTTTAAACAAATTTTAAATTGACCAAAAATAAAGGACTTTTCTCCTTTCCAGTTTAATTGATTTTCTTATGCTTGTATCTGTTTGTGGCCCCTCAAAGCGTCATTAAAGCCACACCATTTATTTATCTCTTGAAGAGGTGGAGCTTCTTAGAAAACATAATCTATTTAAACTGACTCCAACATAGTAGACAAAAGCCGCCTGTCAATAAGCTCAATAAAAAGGATGTAAATGGATGTTTTTCAATGCATATTAGATAAAAACAAGAATGCACTTCCTAGGCAGTGTGAATCTCATTATAATTGGTGTGGGTGAATGCAAAGTAAATTACGTTTCACTGAAATATGAAAGTACTGGCGTTACACCCATAATGTCAATACAAAAGCTTTGCATTTAGTTTAATCAAGGAAAACAGCAGGATTTAATGGTACAGCGTTTCTAGATTTATAATAGTTACATACATAAAAAGATGCTTTACGAAGTGCTGCGATGTGCAAGGGCTCTATTTTCTTCATTTCAGGCGTCTGTTTTCAGTTTGCCCAGAAAATAAATTCCACCCCCTCGCCAAACAGAGCTGCTGAACTCTCACACTTTCATAAGTCACACAATAAACACAGTGAAGTTTGTTGAGGGACGTAAACAGCTTGTCAGTGCTTTGATTGCAACTTCTAAAAAAAAAAAGCTCTCAAACTGATTACCCAATCCTGATGACTACCAACAACTTTCCTTTAAGGTCTATTGTATTTTAGGTGTATGTGTGTGTGTGTGTGTGTGTGTGTGTACTCAGATGCTAATAACGAAATAGGGTTTCAGTGCAGTGTCTGAATTAGAAGAAAAAGCCCTTCCCGTTGTGAAACTCAGAAATATACGTATAATAAAGTCGTTGGTTCTCAGATTCGAAATTATACACAGTGACAGATGTGAGACAGGATTACACAGGTGTATCATGACAACACTTTTTGGATGTTGCGTAATCCTGTCTCGATTCGCATGAATGTGTCAGTACGCTGAAAAAAATGGAATATGTGTCAGATTTAACAGAACATATTACGTACAGTTTACAAAAAAAAAAAAGTCTCTCATCAAGATGGGTGTGGGTGTTAACACGATCCAATTATATTATAAAATCAGAATTTCAGAATGCCTGGGTTCGATCCTAAGCTCGGGTGAGAATGCTGAGTTTGATTTTATTCAGGGCTTTGAGAATACATAATCAAATTATTTTGGATGTACAAAAAAAAGTGTTAATGCAACACGATTTAATCACGTGGAACCGATGTATGCATTTGAATTAAGTGAATTCCTTGAGCCTTTTTTTTTTCAGTGTAGATTCAAGAAACTATAACTGCATTTACTGCATAACTGTTGTTGAACTCTATATTGTAGTATAATGATAAGAAAGCTGGACTTCAACTCCCTCTAGACACACATCAACACACACACACACACACACACACAATTCTTCAACATGACACTCGGCCCTCCAGGACTGCTGTAGCATGGCTGAATGTGACACCTCTGTCTGTCTTAATGTGTCTTGTGTGTGTTTTATCACGTGTGTGTGTGTGTGTGTGTGTGTGTATTGTACTCACTTCAGCAAAGCGTCTGTTCAGGAGCATCTGTTCAGCTAACACACTCTGGTTATGAAAGCGGTGAGGCTGCATGTGACTCCACATGTGTGGAAACCACCAGAACTCGTTAACATACGATAACAACAGGTCATCACCCAGATCTTCCTCATCTGTACCTACACACACACACACACACACACACACAAAACTTATTAACAGAGGCAATAATAGGTCACGAACCAGATCTTCATCAGCACCTACACACAGCTTGTTAACAGAGGACAATAGTAGGTCATCTTGATGATTATTCTCGTCGACATGAGACTCGCACACTGACACACAATCTCTTAATACAACAAGACAACAACATTTCACCTTGAACTTTTCACACGCATAATTTTTATGATCATTTTTATTCACATTACTGTAAAGAAAGCAATATGATGTATATATTAACACAGCATAATACGGGTGTCCAAAAAGGAATTTGAGTGTAGGAGTAGCAAATTTTGCTTTATTAGTTGAATTATCAAACCACTGAATCATGAGGCAGCAAAAAAAAAAAAAAAGGGTGAACTATAATCTCTTCATTCTGGGAAGGAAAAAAAAAACCTGAGGAACTGGTGATTATTAGTTAGCAGACGACACAACGACAATGTTTTGTCTCTTTGTCCAATGACGAAAACACTCCCACATACATGAAAAAAAATGCATGAGGTCACATAGCAACTTAGTACCAGCACACACTCTTGTACATGCACAAAAACACACACAATTCTCAATAACATATTGCCATCATATCGATCACTGACCTGCATGGTAAAATTTCCCTGAGAAGCCAAGGTTAAAGGTGAAGTTTGGGATTGACTTCCGCAGCTCGTTCTGCGTCTGTACCAGTGCCTGGATGTGGAAGAATACACACACACACACACACACACACACACACAAAATCAGAAACTCTCACTACACACATTACACTTATTTGAGTTTAAAATCTTCAATATCGTCCCAATCATATTATGTCTGTACAGTATCTGTCTGCATTTTCCAGATTGTCCTACATCCTCATCATTACACTATTTGATCTTAATTCTTCACAACATTCTAAAGCACCTAAAACTTTTATTTAAATTACTGTTTATATGGTTAAACCCGTACAAGAAAGGATTTAAGTGCAAGAACTGGCCATAGTGGAGAAACACTCACTCAGTTTTGCCACATTATTTTAAGAAACATGTGAGTGGTAAGTGTTATTGCATCATAAAATATGAGAGCCTATCATGTTTCAGTATGCAAATGTAGGCCATAAAACACTGGGTCATTCTAACTGGCATATTCATAGAGTCTGGATTTCTTAAGTTAGGAGCACAAGGGCTTCTGTGCCTTTTTGGGTGTAAAATGTATAAATCACTAATAAATAATTAATCGATATACATTACCAATCAGTTAATGATATGCACAGTATGAAATAATTGATGGTTAATAATGTATTTATTAATGAATTAATCTTAATTTATTATTGTTTATTATAGAACAAATTGTGGCAAAACAAGTTTTGGTAAATTAAAAACAAAACAGCAGTGCTTATTTAAGTTATTGAGTTAATAAGATATACATTCGGCATTGCTGCAGTTCACCCTCACCTCTACATCAGCCATCTTCATCCTGGTGCCCTCTTTTCCTACGAATATGTCGTCAATGTCAACCAGTACATATCTGTCCAGGGACAGTGAGAGTCTCTTAGATGTGAGGAAGGCCACAGCGTCCACAAACACCAGCTTGTGTAGCCAGAAGGCCAGGCCATGGCCGAACAGCACGCGCTGAATGCCATCATGCAGGCCGAGGTCCTGAACCACAGAGGTGTGGAGGACGGCACGTAGGCCCATGCTCTCTGCTGACTGGGTCTTTGCTAACAGTACTGGCTCATATGTGGAGTGGTTGGACTGGAACACGGTCCAGTTATCACCGGGCAGAGGACCTCTGACCACCTGAGGAGAGGGAGAGAGAGAGAGATGAGAAATATATATAACAGTCAGTATAAAAAGTCAGTAAAATACATTCAACCTTATATCCATGTTATCAATTCCAGCATGCATTTAGTCATTTATTCATTTCCATTTTCAGTAACCTATTTGTATTTCAATGCTGTGTTGTAAATGACTAATTGGATGAAGTTCCCTTTTTTCATTGTCAAAAAATTTTATTTGTTGAACATTGATTAATGGCTTTTTTTATACAGTGTATGTGCATTATTACATTATAATTATGCTCATAATAGTCACAGAAATCAACAGAAAGACAACTAAATTATTCACCACTCTTGTCTGTGTGACATATAATTGTCAGCCAAACAATTACCTGCATAATTCTATAATTGTGACAAGCCTAATTATCGGTATCATCAGTAAACAAAGTATACAAGCTCTGACTGACTCTGATGCTACTCAGAGGAATTTTTTGCTACTATTTTTCTTGTTTATTTTTGTAGAAATTAAATAAAAATACAACCAGTTGAATATTTTTGCAGGCTTACTGGCAAACCAGAAGTATCATGCTACATATTTAATCTCATGATAATGTTTCAAACTTTCCCTTTCCTTTGTAAAAGAATGTTAGGACAGATTGATTTCTGAAAAAAAAAAGTCCAGATTTTATTCAGAAATCTTGCCATTTAAAAAAAAAAAAAAAAAAAAAGCTATTAACTGCATAATGAAGAAGGAAAACATGCTTAAAGACAATAGATTTGGAACCTTATAAGACAATAGATTTGGAACAGTATATCTTGAGTGTTAAATATAATGTTAACTATACATATATATGAGTGTGTGTGCGTGTTTTATAAATTTCTATACTTCTCCAGGACTGAGTGCCTTCAATCTCCATATTTACGCAAGAACCCTGTCCAGATCTGTTTAAGATATTTTTGCCTTTTCACTCTTTTACAGAAGTAGTTATAATCTTCTGGTAATCCCAGCGTCTCATCCAACAGGTTTATCATCTTTAAGCATGAAGTGTTTTAAGGTTACATCTGAACAGACCTCGTGGGCGCGGGTGATGTGCAGGAGGGGTGATTTTGGGTTGACGGTGCAGTCCTTTAGACCCAAATTAGAGTGCAGGAACAGAGGGAAACCTTTTAGCTGGGCACTCAGGAGACTGTTCTCATTCGCCTACACACACACACACACACACACACACACACACACACACACACACACACAGGGAGTGGGAGAGAGAGGGAATGAAAAAAAAAAATCTGCGAACTGGCTCGGAGAGTAACATATTAGCCGAATACAAATCCATTTTGTATGCTGAGGTCAGACTATAATAATGTGGATTATCATATTAATTATCCAAGTGTAGAGGCAGGCAGAGAGAGAGAGATAGAGTGGATCATGTGACCTTGAAGAAGCCGATAATTCCCACTCCATACTCCACACAGTATTTATCCAGCAGCTCCCTGTTCCAGGCGTCCATGTTGACGTACTTCAGGATGTTCTCGTAGATGATGAGAGCGAAGCGACCCCGGTCGCGCTCTGTCAGTGTGGGCATGTCTCCTTTTCCTGGAGAGATCTCTGTATGGTACCGGAATCGGGCCGACTCCAGCACGGCTACGATGTCTTGACCCAGCTGGGAGTACTGACTCTCGACAAACACGAGAACCACCGGGTCGGTCTGGCTGCCATCTGCCGCCGCATCTCTGCCCACTTCATCCTGAAGCGGCAGGAGCCGCGATGGCGTGATGTCATCATCGCAGTCTTCTGGCGTGACTCCAGCGGATGGCTCGAACTCCCTTTTGACGCCATACAGGAAGTAGGCGGAAATGAAGACGCTGAGCGTACACAAGAGGAAAAGGAGGAGAAAGATGGTCTGGAGCGTGAGCTGGCGGAGGAAACATCGCACGCAGCCAGCACCCAGCATCGTGGGGATGCCCCCCCCCCCACCAAAAATAAACAAATAAACAAACAAACAAAGGGGCAAAAAGGCAAAATGGAATCAAATCTCAGATTCTTTCCATTTACACCATCAATTTATGTCTGTGTATAAAAACATTGTGAGTGAAGAAAAGAGATGTTCAACGAGCTGGTCTCCTCCATATTAAACACCACTATGTCACCATGTCTGTCGTCAGCTTCTTTAATTGAGATGATTTTGTCTGCACAAGGCTCCCCGAATGCGTGATAAGTAGCCGATTGAGCCTGTTTCCTGTCCTTCATTCAAATTCATTCCTTATTGCTGCTTTTGAAGGAGCTGAAGCAGTGTCAGAGCAACCAGTGCAAATGTAGTCCCTCATTCCAGAGATGTTTGAGTACCTGCAGAAAAAAGGGTCACAGTTAAGTTAATAAATTTAAACATAATTCAGATCATATGTAAAGCAAATATACACCATATGGCCAAATGTTTGTGGACACCTGAACACCACATCCATATGTGGTTCTTCCCCAAACTGTTCCCACAAAGTTGGAAGCACGGAATTGTATAGAGTGTCTTTGCATGTTGTAGCATTACAGTTTGCCTTGACTGGAACTAAGGGGCCCAAACGATCTCAGCATGACAATTCCCCTGTGTGCAAAGCGAGCTCCATGAAGACATGGTTTGACAAGGTTGGAGTGGAAGAACCTGAGTGTCCTGCACAGAGCCCTGACCTCAACCCCACTGAACACCTTTGGGATGAACTGGAACACCGACTGTACCCGAGACCTCCCCATCCAACATCAGTGCCTGATCTCACTTATGGCTGAATGAACACAAATCCCACAGCCACGCTCCAAAATCTAGTGGAAAGCCTTTCCAGAAGAGCGGAGGTTATTATAAGGGGGACTAAATCTGGAATGAGATGTTCAATAAGCTCATATAGGTGAGATAGTCAGGTGTCTACAAACCTTTGGCCATATACTGTATAAAACAAAACTTCTCTTAGATGACCGTTAGAAAATCACTTGTGTCTCTTGTATGGTAACCATAGTAACAGCAAGGCTTAGCACAGCTAGCATGTGCTTGGATTGCGCTACTTATTTGAAACCAACAGACTGCATATGAAAGGAAACATCTGACCACCTTTTCATTTATTATTTCTGCAAAATAACTGATACTCCTTAAATTATTACACAGAGCATACACTAAACTACTCTCTGCAAAATCAATAAATAAATAAATAAAAAGAAAAAATGAATTAAAAAAAGGAATGATTCCCAGTCCAATCTGTACACCGTACTGCAGTGAAATATATGATAATGCTGGCCAATTTCTCTGTTCTGGGACTACGTAACAGACATTATGCTTGAAATTACTGGCAAGGAAATAAAAAATTAGGTCTGTGGTTGCTAAAGGATCATCGCCTCCTTGGCAGACCACAATATCCACTTGGGAGAGTATTTCAGCGTGCTTGACTGCAAGAATTCAGAAATGATGTTGCTACGCTGAGTTACTGATTGCTGCAGCATGTACCATTTATATGTTAAAACTGTCAATCAAAAGAAAAGTTCCTTTTGGATCCGCAAACACTGGGTGAGTAAACCCCTCCCACCTGGATGGAAAATCCCAAGACAGTAGTTTGCCAGAAGGACAGAAAGAGCGAGAGAAGCATAATCAGGAAGAGCCATTTAGATAAATAAATAAATGACTACTATGCCTGGAAGAGATAATTACCACACCATTTTGTTTTCTCATTAAAAAAAAACAATTGCCTTCTGTTAACCAGTGAATTAAAAATAGACAGGAAGTATAATCCCTTTGTTTATAGCTTACAGCAAGCATCTTTTTGTACAATAATATTAAAACTATTCCCATCAAGTTCAGCAGAACACACGGTGAACTGGCAGATGTTAACGGTTCGACCTTGACATTAGAAGTTGACGTGGAATATGTTGAACTATGGTGGATATACACATAAGCGAGAGTAATTCTGCAATATGAATTCAGTAATTATTACACTGTGGGAGGATCAAAATGTTATTTTTAGTAAATGTGAAATATGCCATTAGGAAACTGAATTAGGGAAAGGGAAAGGACAAATGTGATGGGGAAAAGGCTTCTTGTTACCAATGGACTCAGTTTCATCTGGCTATTAATCAGAAGTGCCAGTTTCTAGGCACCTCATCATTCCATTTGAGCAAAGTGTGATTATAAATTATTTATCTAGGCATCTATTTCCATGTAAGAAGTAATTTCCTACAGGCACTTTCCAGTCACTTTTTTCTGTTCTATTGTAGGATCTGTAACAGCACTACACTATATCCTACTGAAAGTTCTATCCAAGCTACACCATAGAGTAAAAACAAAGAAACGAATATGAGACAATAAGTTTATGATACAATCATTCCATTGCCTCCTCATGATCTTCTTTCCTTAAAAAAGCAATATCTGTGCCTGTGGTTTATGCAGTTTGAACACAGTACAGCTCTACCTCTAATATTTTATCTAACTAAGGCAATATATGGTACTATATGAAAAATAAATACTAAATCTTTGAAATAATTTAAATGCAACATTAAAGAAAATTTCACATCTCTAACTTAAATGTGAAATCCCCAATTAAAATGTTTGATATTGCTTTTGTTTTGCTTTATTATTATTATTGTTAAAATATAATATTTTATATACTAATTTTAATATTTTTGTAGCTTTATTTTAAACGCATGTGTTTAATACTTTTTTAATCATAAACACAAAGGTTTGATTTATTTTATTTATAAATGTTTGATACTAGTGACATTTAATGTGCTGACATTTTATTTCTCTTTGTAATTGAATTATTGTATTTTTTTTTTTTTTTTTTAGATATTTTAGTTATTTTATTTTAATACCCACTTATGATGAAGCAGTCTTGATGGCGTGGTTTGCTAAACAGAAAACCTTAATCTGGGTTGCCTTTTTATACTTTTTTTGCATATTTAGCTAGAATAAAGACATTATAAATGTTAATTTGGTTTTGTTATTTGCTCAACATGAAACCAAAGTATTTCAATAAATATGGTTCTTGTTAAGTCAGAGAAACATTATATTATATTGTGATTTCTACAACAGTTATTGTATAAATTAGGTCCACTAATATGATTGGTCAAGTGGCATTCCAAGAGTGCTTGTATTTCCTATAACCACACTGGGACGTTTCACTGTGTGTATCACTGAGTCTGTGTTCACCACGGAAAATTCCACTTCCTAGTTTGAAACAGTTACTACGGTAGTGTTAGTGACATCAGCAGACATGGCAAACGACACGTTTCAGGAATATAACTTTTGGTCTAAAGTATGAAAGTTCATCAGATGAAGATGAAAAGGAAGAAGAGACGCCAATTTTACCGGAAGCATTAAAATTGTGTGAGCTAGCTAAGCAGCTAAGAGCTAGCTAAGCAGCTAGCCGAAGAGCTATGAAGTTCAGTATAACCGTACTCTTTCTTGTGCAGTTTGCTTAAATATGTATACAGATATCATTATTGGTTTACACTATCATGATATATATCTTTAGCCGTACCACCCAGTAGTATCTCAAGCTTTTCAAATAAAAAACAATTTTTATTTTAGTTAATCTGAAATGTACCTATTTTCAAAAAAAGTTTGTGAAAGAAACTGATGTAGATATGAAGGATGATATTAATCCATTTTCTTGCCATTTTAACAGCCACGAGTTGATCATTTTCCTGTTTTTTTAAAAGTTATGGAGAAAACGGAACTTGAAATTATGCAAGAAAGCAGTGCTGAGATCTTCAAAAAAAACAGGTTAAGGTGATAAAAAAGTAGGCTATTATAGTCAGGTGGCCTAAGCTTATATCCAAGTACAGGTATAGCTGCAGGTTCTTTAATGTCCCAATTCTGTGTTTTTGTACAAGAGTCAAAAAATAGGCACAAAGAGCACAGACAAGACAATACCACAAACAACTCACCCCCCTTTCCACAGAGCCATCTAATCTGTAAAGAGGAGGTGCAGCACTGAGGCCCTGAGCATGTGGCTGCATATCAAAAAAAGGTTAACGAAGCGAGAAGACACTCCGACACACACACACACACACACACACACACACACAGAATGTTCCTTCATCGACAAGGACAAGTTCTACAGATGAGATACAAACAAAAAAAAACACATCTCAAGTGTCACTGTTGTTCCGTGGGTTGCCATGTGTGTTGATAGTGGGTTGGAGAGCAGGTCTCGAGTCTCTGGGAAAATTTGCATATATTTCACAGAGATTTATGATGGAATATGAGAAAGTGGGCCAATGTAATTGCTTCTTCTTCTGTAGGGATATAAGGCTAATGCATTAAGCACTGCCTCTAGAGCCATCGTCTTATAAAACTTTCAGAGAATCAATCTATCTGGAGGTTTTCAGAGTCGAATTTCAAATACAATCAGACTAGAGAGGCTTTGAATCATCTGCAATAGCAGAAGAGCTATTATAAAATGGTTATTATAGCTGTATAAGCCTCAGATTTGGACATCAGTGGGCTGTAACATATGAGGAAAGTATGAATACTAATCCTAAAGCAAATGGACCACTATCAAAATATATATGATCTGTTTACATAAAATAATGCATAATTTAAACTGTGAATTTTTATCATATTCAAACAGGTGTCTTATACAAAGTGCTATTTGTATCCAACCCAGATGAAGCTTCAATCTTAAGTAGCTCCCGAGATCAAATCCCAACTGACGGTGTAATTTAGTCCTGATATACTAGGCCTGCATCCAAAAATACGGTTCGTAGCTTGGCAGGGCGATCCTCCATCATCAGCTCTCATTCAGCAGCTGTAGCTCGCCCATCCCGTCTTATCCATCATACTGTCTTCTCTCCTAATACACCATGACTAATGTTTAACATGAGACAGGTTAATTATGGAAATTGTGGTGATCTAGACACAAAAAAAAAGATTTCCCTCACGCAAACACTACAGGTGAAATTGTAACATTAACGTCTGCTCCAGGAGAAATCTCATTAATCACTGCCACGTTTGCTGGCGAAGGCTGAAGCCGAACAGAATGCTCGCGTGGAAAGCAGCTGGGGAACATTAGCTCAAATAGGCACACTGATAATGGCGACCTCACTCCAGCTTAATGTTCAGAATGAAATGCGAGCTCCCTTGCTCAGAAGAAGTGATCTCACTTTGAGGAATGATAAAGGTATTTATTTTGGTACACGCTAGGCAATATGATGATATAATACTGAAAATGTGATAAAGTGTCACAGTGCACTTTTCTGATATATTATGAGTATTGTGATATTCTGTGATATAACATTTTTATTTTTAATAATTACAAACTGAACTTAGAAGCAGCTGATTTGATTCTTTTGTTCGCTTTTTTTATTGTGCATTTTTTAAATTTTCCCCTTATTTTCCCCTTTTCAGTGTAAAATAAATTACTTTTGTAGACATAAAATAAAAGTACTTCATTAAAAATACTCAGTTTTACACCATTTTTAAAGTGAACACTACAGTTTCTTCACAAACATATTGTGATACAAGTTTCAATGAAATGTCTTCAAATATCACAATGTGATATTTTTATCATATCGCCCACTCCAGTTAGACAGGAGTCCTCTATTTTTTCCTGATTTGTAGAGTCTTGGCAACTGTCCATTTTGAACATTTACAGACTGTTGCGTGTTCAGTTTCCTGTTTCATTAGCCTTTAACATTTCTAAACTGCCTCACAATACATTCAACGTACTATTGTTTACAGCGGCTGTCGGATCAAACGCAAATAATATCTGCATGTCGATATAGCGCCAGGTTCATCTGGGCGAACATTAATCCTCTAACTTAGCGAGTCATGAACGTGTAAGCCAATAACAAACATAAGCAAACTATGGTCTTGTCTTTTTGAAAAACAAAACATTTCTCACCCGCAGTTATTAAAAAAAATTCAAATGAAACATTATGATTACATTATGATTACGGTGGGCAATATGGCAAAAATTATCACAGCACAATTTAAATTTTAAATGCTGAAAAAGCAAGTTCACTGGAAGAGGAAAGGAAGTAGCAATAAAAAAAAAAAAAAAGAGAGATTTGCTTTTGGTAGCGCCTAATTTCATTTTCCTCACCTACATCAACTACAACCCCCTCACAAAATAACACTGATGTCATAGTTTACGTCAGGATCTTCTGTTTGCTGCAACCATGCCACGGTTAAATTCACAGAGCAAGTGTACAGGTTTTCCTTTAAAGTGGTGAGTGTATGTATGTGTGTGTGTGTGTGTGTGTGTGTGTGTGTATGTATGTATATATATATATATATATATATATATATATATATACATATACATATATACATATATACACATATACACATATACACACACACACACACAACAACTCTTTGCTACAGGAAGACTCTGCGAGTTCCTTTGTGAAATGCTGTTAAAAGTCCTTGAAGTAAATCATGTCAAAAAGCTGAGTGCAGTGTGTTGAAGGTCGAACAATAGCGCTTGAGGTGTTCTGTGACTCTTTGTGTGAGTATGAGTGCAGGGGGTCAGCGTGAATCCCTGTGGCTTCTCCATGCTCCACATTCACGCACACCAATACACCAGCATTTACGCAAAATCTCTCACACCAGCACCGTGGAAACCACACGCTCGCCATGGAAACAGAGCTGGATCTGCGTTAACTGTGACGAGTGTGCAACGCCAGCTCTTTTTGTCTAATGGAGAGTCATGAAGAGAGTTTGGACCAGACAGAAAGAGGTAGGCAGGCTGATCTCTATACACCACTCGCTCTCATCAACACATCCACAATCTCCCTGACAGAAGAAGAAGAATCAGTTCCACACAACCACGTTAGAATTATACAACACTGAATTTTTCTATAAGAGCATAGTTTCTTATTAGAGTTCCTTAAGGGTTCTAAGGGTGGTTACTTTCTAATGGGGTCTGCAAACCTACAGTACCCACAGGACTTGACGAAGAAGTTGTAGAAGTGGACAATTTTTACTTTCTAAAAGGTGTGGGTCAACTTTCACTGACATAAACTCGTATATGATGCTCGTGCAGTACTGCATTACTTTCACTCATCATCATAATCAGTAACTGGTTTATCCTGGCTATGGTCACGGTGGTTTAAATGATAAATTTGTTTTATATTCTGAAGAATAGAAACAACTAAGCACATCAGAAAATATTGTGGGCAGTTTCCAATTAATATAATTGTGGAAGCAGGCCTGATTGGTCAAACTTTCTGCAAGAGTTGGAGGGATTGGTCAAACCTTCTAAGAAAGCAGGCTGGATTGGTCAAACCTTCTACCAGAGCAGATGAGATTAGTCAAACTTTTTGTGGGAGCAGGTAGGACTGGACAAACTTTCTACCAGAGCAGGCTGGATTGGTCAAATTTTCTACCAGAGCAGGCGAGCTTGGTCAAATTTTATCTGGGAGCAGTTAGGATTGGTCAGATGTTCTGTGGGACTAGGCAGGCTTGGTCAAACCTTCTGTAGGAGCACTTGGGATTAATCAAACCTTCTGTCTGTGCAGTCAGGACTGGTCAAACGTTCTACCAGAGCAGGCAGGGTTGGACCAACTTTCTACCAGAGCAGACTAGATTGGTCGATCTTTCTACCCGAGCAGGCAGCATTGGTCAAACTTTCTAACAGAGCAGGTGGGATTGGTTAAACTTTCTACCAGAGCAGGCAGGCTTGGTCCAACTTTCTGTGGGAGCAGGAGGGATTAGTTAAACTTTCTGTGGGAATGGGCTGGATTGGTTAAATCTTTTGTGGGAATAGGCAGGATTCTGCACTCAAAGTGAATGAGGGTTTCTCCACCACGGTCTGTATTTTGAGCAATCTGCATGCTCGTACTTTTTTTTTTTTTTTTTACGTTTGACATCAAATTTCACAACTCATTATCACCACCTATAGTGCTAGCTTGCTTGTGTCAGCATTTAAAAGGTTTTCCAGCTTCAAAAAAGTATGATTTTTTTTTTAAAGAAGAAAGACTACAAGTTGTTTTCCAAATCTGGATATGCATGGATGAGTCTAGAATTCCCATGGAATTGTGAGAATGTTCTACTTCAGCACAGATTTACAGTCCAGCTCTAAATCAGCACATTATGAAACAGCTGTTGGCAAAACATGGCCAGTAAACCTCTGAATGACTGGAGGATGTTCGAAATCTGGAACAATCTAGTTCAAGCGTTGTCCAGATGCTGGGGTTAAACGAGAGCACACTCACACCCTTTAAGGTCTCATTTCTCTGGAGATACCCTTAAAGGTATACCCTTACATAGATGAGGGTTTCCCTATTGGAAACTCTCAGAAAGGTTGTACCATTCACCTTCCAATGAACCCTTTTCATTGTAAGAAGACATCTTTTGAGTACAAAGGATGCAGTGATTATAGTACGGTGTGGTGTGCACATCCAGGCTCCCAAACACTCTCCCTGTGTCTGAAATAGTGCCCTATTCTCTATTGACTACAAGCATCGAAGTGCGTATTCTGTAGGGTCCATCATCATTACAATAAAATGTTGTAGTGCAATTGGGATATCATGATGGCACTAGATTTCCATCATCATGCTTTCTGACATACTGTAGTTTGTCATATTTACAGATATTCACTATATAGCCACAAGTATTTGGACACCTGACCATCACACCCATATGTGCTTTGTTGAACATCCCATTCCAGATATAGTCCACCTTTGCTGTTATAATAATCTCCAAGCTTCTGGGAAGGCTTTCCACTAGATTTTAGAACGTGTCTGTGGGATTTGTGTTCACTTAGCCAGAAGCGAATTAGTGAGATCAGGCACTGATGTTGGGTGAGGAGGCTTGGGGTGCAGTCGGTGTTCCAGTTCATCCCAAAGGTGTTCAGTGGAGTTGACGTCAAGGATCTGTGCAGGACACTCGAGTTCTTCCACAGCAACCCTTTCAAACCATGCCTTCATGGTCTTTGCTTTGTGCACAGGGGCACTGTCATACTGGAACAGGTTTGGGCCACTTAGCTCCAGTAAAAGAAAATTGTCAAATACAAATACAAAGTCACCTTAAATAACTGAGTGCTTCCAACAGTGGGGCAACAGTTTGGGGAAGGAACACATATGGGTGTGATGGTCAGGTGTCCACATACTTTTGGCCATATAGTGTAATTTACACCATTTGTTCTAAGACCTACCCACATTTGCAAATGGTCCAGGATGGTTGCTTCACATGGTTGCTTGTGTCACTGGCAGTCTGATATTTATTTATCAGAAGCCGCATAATGAACATGTTTTATAGAAAACTCAGAAATGCCACCTCCCTCTCAGGCTGCACTTGTGCCTTTGTTTGTTCTGTCAGGATGTCAGCTTGGCTTACAAGTCTGTGTTTGGCTTTTTCTCCTCCCCTTATTTAGTTATTTTATTGTTTAAAATATACAGCTGCCTTAATTAGGATCATAGTGTTTGGTCTTGCACCAGTATAATTTTCACCACACTTCCAATCAATATCAATATTTTTTAGTGAAATAAAATGCCTCCAAACCATTGTGCTCTGTTCACTGCTTAATGTTGTGTTCCATTTCCCCAGGACATCTTTAAGATTTTATAGCTATACAATTGTAACAATCATCTTCTCTTTATCTCAGCGAGGGTCCACATAAACAACGTTGATATATAAATGGGTCTACAAAAGCCATTTTCATCATCATAATGGCAGTTGTGCATGGGTGGGAGTGCAAGTAAGACACAAAGGAAACAGCACAGACATTATTCCACTTTGTTACTGTATAACACTAAAGGCCGTGTTTTTGAAGAAAAAAAATTGTTTCTTTATAAGCTGAGCACATAAAAGTGTTGGAAAAATCACTTGTTAATAAAAGTCTATAGAGGTCATTTTAAATGAAAGAAAATGTGGAAGATAACAGTTAAATTACCTAAAAAGAACTCGGTAGGTGGAATGAAAATACAATACAATGAAATAAAATAAACTAAAATAAAATAAAATAATTCCACATCCTTATTGGATTTTTCCTTATACAGCATTATTGTCTTTTTATTTTGTTAATTTTATAATAGAAATGAAATTTAATATTTCATGTAGCATATAATTACAGAAAGGTGGTTTAGGCTGTTGATTTTTCAGACAATCTTCATTTTAAAAGCTACTGTTGTGTCATTTGCTATTACGACGTATGAAATTTGATGTAAATAAAAAGATTGCCTCAATGGAAGCTCAGTGTTAATGGTATTAACTGCATTTATGTGAGAGAGAGAGAGAGAGAGACAGACAGACAGACAGACAGACATGTATCTATGACAGTTCTCCGTTTGAGCAAAGTCTAATCTGAGGCAGTGCTGAAACTACTCAAAATCCGAAAACTGCATTTCAAACTGACGCTGCTTTATTACAGACTGCTGGCAAAGAGACAGAAGAAGAAATGTATCTACAGAACCTTCAGAGTGAGGCATTATGATAAAGGTGAAAGCAATTTCTCTGTCTAAAAGAGCAATAAAGTTCATCAGCAAGAAATGTCAAGGTAAATGCCATCGCAAACAGCCCAGCTGGGAGTTTTCACTAAGGTCCTTTAAGTGCTCAGCATTAACTTTTCTCCTCTCTTCGTTTACTTCTTTGCCTGCAGTGATAGCTTCTATCAGTCAATCAGCTTTAGACAAGATTGTGCTGGATAAAATAAACATGTTGTCCTTCTATTTTCCTTTCCTCGGGCCTTTATCAATTCAAAAATCAATCATACCGAGAAGAATGAGCAGGAGCAAAGAGACGCATAGTCTTATTTCTTCACTGAATCATTGTCTCAAATATGATTTTTTTTTTTAAATCAGCCTATTTTTGGAGCATGTTTTGAGTTTCTGATTCCAAATTGCATTTCAAAACCTAATTCTGCCATCCTCCTGTGATGGAATTACCTTGTTACAGAAGTCTGCGGACGCAGGAGGCAATCTCATCATGTGAGATGCAAGAGAAGGAGAGAGAGGAAGCACAGAGAAAAGAGGAAATATTCAAAGAGGTGACCTTCTACAACGAAATTCTCCTTGAGGTGTTGCTCTATTATTAGAGGGTCCAAAAAAGAGGACTGTGAACTAATTCTTGAATTCCACAAATACTTCACCAGAGCACTTAGAGTGAACTAAAAACGTGAAAACTATTAACAGAAAAACTGAGATTAAAAAAAATAATAAGTATGTTTATACAAAATGATCCCTGACATGAAATAATTCAACTGGAAATAAAAATGAAAAATACTTCAGTTTTCATAGATTTTGGTAGAATGGCCATCCAGCTGGCAATAAGAAAAGTCTAGCTGTATAGCATATCAACCAGACTGAGTAATAGATATACTACATCTATACTGTACATAAATAAATGTGGCATATGGTTGGGAGTAAAGTGCTATTGTTACTACACACAATAATCACAAAGCATGCAAGTTTAATACAATACAGTAACAAAATGAAACTTTTATGTGCACAGGTTTATCACCGATGGTTTATCACCAGGTAAAAGGACAGTGAAAAATGACCACATTTATACAGACATATACTGATGCCATTGGAGCACTAATTTACTACTACACAACTAAACCTGAAAGAGAAATAAGTTTTTTTTTTTTTTTTTTTTTTTTTTTTTTTTTAATAAAACAGTGGATCTTCCACTGACATAATTATTAATGCAGCTAATTACCACTATGCCTGCATCTAAATCTAACTGTAACCTTAAGCTCAGTAACAAAAAGGAAATCTTTGGGTTTTTTAGGCTGCAGTTTATGTTTGAAAAAAAAAAAAAAAAGGCAGCTTTCCTCATGGGAACCAGCCAAATGTCCCCACAAGGTCAAAACTGTCAGATATTCCTATCCTTGTGATATAAATATACAAAAACATGAGAGCAGCGGCTGGTAAGTATTAAAAAAAAAAAGTTGCTCTCTTTAAATGAGTTCAAATCACCCACCAAACAACCAATTAGAATGAGACCAAAGCTTAATTTTCAAAATTCAGTATTTTATAAAAATAATTAGAACAATTCATCACTCAAGCCCAAAAAAAATCCCAAATTCCCAAATAAGGGTGGGCAAAATGACAAAAAATAACATCACAATATCCGAAAACGTTCCTATGATGCATGATATGGTTTCCTAACAAACTGCCAGCAAAACAGTGGCATTGCATTTTTCAAAACGGTGTGTTCAATTCTACTTTTAAAAAATTGTTCATTATTTATGAATTATTAATAATTATTCAACACTGAAAAAAATCTGTGCAAAATCATACCATTTGCTAATTCTAAGATTCAGTACAACATTTTAACTTCCCATCAGAATTTGTTATAAAAATAAAGACTACATCTGAAGTATCCCAGAAAAGTGTATTGTGACATAATTTATCACAATATTAATATAATAACCACTGCCCCTATCATCTTCATTTTCCAAATAATTTAGACATGCTTGAAAATTGGCTGTAAAATATTAAAAAAAAAAATAAAACTAAACTGAATTTCATAAGTATATGAACAATAACATAGAAATAACTGTTTTGCAATTCACAGAGCAATGAAGCATTAATTTATAATCTCATGAGACTTTGGCTTAAAGCAACACAAATTAACCAGCTTTCATTTGGCCACCAATTTGGCTTGCGGCAAGAGACACTAACTAAACGCAGAGCAATCTGTAGAGAAGCCATGCGGTGTTAAAGCATCGCCTGAGGGCACAAAGACAGCAGCTATTACCTGCAATCAAACCCATAACCTATAGAGCCATAACCATGTGCACTGACTGCTGAGCTCTGACCATCAACAGAGAGATATTTTCCACTGGGGACGGTGTGACCGGCTGGCCACAGAACTGTAACAGACAGGACCATGATGAGCAAATTAAATGGAACACCTCAGGCGATATATTACATGAGCCTTTCTCACACACACACACTCACACACACACACGCACACTCAGGCACACACAACACATTAACATGCTCAATTGCTCACCCATTGACCCATACTTATACCCACCCACCCGTGGCACAGATGCACACAGTCTCGTGACTTAAACACCCACCCACACGCACACACACGTACGCGCACACACACACACACGCAAACATACACACACACACACCACTGCTGTTGTGTTTACCAACAGGATATCTGGATGGAACAAATAGCTTGGATTGCCCCTGAGCCAACTACTGAGAGGGCTGAGGGGTAATTTATCATTTTTGGCAGCTCTAGGGGGGTTGGCGAAGGCTAAGCTGTCATATCTGCAGCGTGCTCTGGCTATCGACGCACTTGAGTGTGCATTTGTGCCACTTTTGCAGTGACGCGCTCCAGCACGGTCGCTAGAGGACAAATTAAATGAGAGCTAGAATTCAATTTCGATCTAAACTGCTAGACGAGTCAATAGTGAAGCCAGCTGTTTTGGAAATGTCTAAAAGTGCCTGAAGTACTGCTGAGGTGCAAATCAGAAAACGCCAGACTATGTGTCTTATTTACAGACACACACACAAAACGTGGTAGCTGAATGTGTGGTGATAAAATGCTTAAGTTTGTGCACCAATAATAAGAACTGTCCCAAACGAGGACTCCTATAACTGGAACATAATGACAAAAATAAAAGAGGCTGCAATGACATTGTGTCAGCATGAACACAGCATTTGTTCCTTCTTCTGATTAGCAGCTTGGTAAACTAGCTTGTAACGACCACACACAAACAGTATCTGTGCCTCCTCGTTATTCCACTGCTTCAATTTCTTAATTTTCAGACTTAAAAAAAAATCTAATTCTGTAAAACAGTATAACATACAGTGGTTCTAGCTCCACCCCTGAGTACCATCCTTTGCTGTTGGTGCCAGTCATGAGAAGATAACAAAAAATCATCCACTGGAACCTTTCCTACTGGACCAGCTGCCAATGGAATAATACACCAGTTTTCTAGTGCCAAAAGTTCCACTATGGTGACCAGCAACAGTGTTTTCCTCTGTGTGAGAAACAGGGGGCGGTAGAGTTGTGGTTTGGGTGATAATGAAAGGGGTGGGGTTGTTTGGGTAGTTAGTTGGTAGTCAATATACTTGGGGAAACAGTGAAGGTGTCCCCAAACGTCATCCATGGTTCCGGTGCGGTTCTCCAAACGGAAGAAGATGACGATCTCATCCAAGTTACAGTGCTGCGTTAGCTTGCTATCAAGGTTAATGTATGTTGTCTGTGTTGTTTTTCCTGCACATTTCACTATATCATATGTATGACAACCGTATGATAACTTGTGTTAAGCAATCTGTGTCAAGCATCATTCAAACAAGTCTATCCATCCATTTATTTGTCCATCTGTTAATCTAATCTTCCAAAAAAACAAACAAACAAGGTTTAGCTTAAAAATATATATATTTTACATTTATTTACGGCATTTGGCAGACGCCCTTATCCAGAGCGACTTACAATTATCTCATTTATACAACTGAGCAGCTGAGGGTTAAGGGCCTTGCTCAAGGGCCCAGCAGTGACAGCTTGGTGGTGCTGAGATTTGAACTCTCAACCATCTGATCAGAAGTCCAACGTCTTAACCACTGAGCTACCACTTCCCCTAAAAGCTACTACTTTTTCTTTTATTAAAATCATATCACATTACCAAGGTGGTACAGAAAGCATTTAAATGGTATAAAGAATTGGATACACAGTCAACTAAAAAAAAAAATCCCCTCTACAACCTCGCACCACATCACCACGTTAGCACTTCACATCAAATTCCAAATAATCCAAGCATGCTTGAAAATCACCTGCAAAATGCCCTAGAAAACCCTTCGGAGCGATCAGGTGTAAAGAACGAGCACTGAACTGGTTTTTAATTCACTGCTGCAGCAGGCGTCAGTGTATTAGAGTCTCTCCAGAGTTCTACTCTAGCCATTTCATCTTCCTAGGCAGCCATCGGCTTCTGATTAATGCAGGAGAAAAGCTGGGCTGAAGCGAGGAAAAAAAAAAAAAACACACACACACAAAAGACAACAAAAACAGGTCTCTGGGTTCCCACAAGAGAGATGCTTGAGTCATCAGAAAAAAATGGTGAGGTGTGCATATCAGAGCATGGCAGCTCGTTAGATTTCACACAGATAGCCTGCTGGGTTTAGCCGGAATCACTTTTCCACACATGAAAGCTGAATTGTCTGTGATTTACGGCCTTCTTCACTACTCTCCATGCTTATTATTCAGGGTACGACTCCGTGACAAAGCAACTCGCTCACAGGTCTGACAGGTAGATTGGCCAGGAAAGATAGTCCAAGTCCTCATGCCATCAGTTGTGCTTTTAAAACAGACTGATATGTGACCACTATCTAAAATGCTGTTAACAGACACCATACATCAGAAAGAGACTGAAACAAAATCATTCTGCTTTAGAGAAAAGCCTGGCATTGTATTTATTCATAAGCACGGGTAATGGCACCTGTAAACCTAACATTAGGGTTAATGTTAGGGTTATGGAAAGCATGGATAGAGATGTAGCATCACTTATACTGGCACTAACATCATAAGCGCTACAGCCAAGTTCATGCTGGAAAAGCAGAAAAGCAATAAAGTTAAAAAAAAAAAAAAGTTTATTTATAACACCTAGCCATAATTTTCCACGAACTGTTGTAGTTAAAGCCAGATCGTTTCACGACGATAAAGTGGTGGTGCAAAAAATAAATAAATAAAAAATTTTCCTGTTTAGATTTGCAGTAGGATCTGAAACCTTGTTAGACTAATTAGACAAGCAAAATACAGGCCAAAAGTTGGAAGTTGTGTATATATATACACACACACACACACACACACACACACACACATACACGAAACTACAGACATAACAGAAACAAATTTGTTTATTAAGATACTTAAGGTACCCAAACATTTCATTTCAAACCAATTCAAATACTATATCAGGCTATCTCATACGTTTTTTAGCCACGGACCCTTTTAACTATAAAAAATTTCCCTTAGCACACTTTTATTTCATGAAAACTATTTAAATGTAGACAATAGTTTTTTGCTTATTTATTGGAGCCTTACTTTTTGAATTGTCCACCAACACAACACATTAGACCCATGTGGATATTATTTATAAGCTACTTGTTTTTGAGTTATTGAGGTTTGGATTAAACGCATTCGATTCAAGTGAATAGTCAAGTGATTGATGAGACACGCTTTTCTTACTGACGGGTAAAGTTCATCCCATGCGAGTCTGATTGGTGGGAGATCCAAAGAGCTGGCCATTTTCCATCTAGATGACTCAATGCCAGTTGGTTGTTGGAAGGTTTACTTGAATGTAAAACATTTCAGCTGTAGTATTTTAATAAATGTATATTCAAACCTCAGTGTGTTATGAAGCATGATTTCAAGCTTTGCTTTGGAGCAGCAAAAGCTTGACATTCAGGCTTGAAAATCTATCCATTATTTTAAGCTGTAAACATGTGTCACATAACATTATTACGTTGAACAACTGGTGGAACCCACAGAAAAGACACCAAACTCCATTTACTACCACTTTTCATTCAGTGAAAACACAATTTGCAGTCACAGTTTATCGAGGCATTAGACATGCGTAAGATGGTCTAGTTTTATGGCGGCCAAATTTGGGGCACTCTACAGGCTTTACAAAACAAATACCAAAAAAATAATAATAATAATTTGAAAAAACTCTTAGCTTGATGATTTACACAAAGTGTTGGTTAATAATGTACTCACACATGACAAAAACTCAAGTAGTGAAGTAAATCATTCACTTTGTTGAATAAAAATAAGTGTAAATCACCAGTTGCTTGTTGGAGGGGATGACATTTGGCTACACTATGCTTAAACAGCCTGCTCTTTTTTACATTTTTTTTTTTTTGGTTGTGGTCTATCAGTTGCTCCCACCTTGCACAGAGAGGATGTGTGATTACAGCAGAATGTTGGCTCTGTGAAGACCAACACAAGAAAAAAAAAGAGGCTTAATAACAGATAACAACACCCGCTGAGAATAAGTATGCTGCACCAGAAGAGCTGCTCCTAATTGGATACATTGTCCATACATGATTGATTTGATCCTAATTAAGCTCTGAAGAGTGTATTGAGATCAGAAAGAGAGAGAGAGAGAGAGAGAGAGAGAGAGAATGAGGAAGAGAAAATGGTTTGAAATATTCAACCCTATCTATAATTAGACATATTGGAAAACTAGAGAGTAGCTATTAAGTTGATCAGAGAGAAAGAAAGGTGATGAGATGATAAGAGGCTGTGCAGCTGATTGTTGCTCATCGTTTACTTTCATTCTTTATCTCATTATGAACACTTCTCTTTTACAATAATAAACTTATGATGAGGTCAGAAAATTCAGCTCAGTTTCAATCAACAAAGAAAAGAAATAATGAAAGTATAATGTAGGACAAATCAACATAATGTAGGTCAGGGAAAAGAGGAAAAAAACGAGAGTGGAAGGACTGATGGGTAATAACAATAAGAAGAAAGAAAGAAAGAAAGAAAGAAAGAATGTTGTGGAATTTGTAGAAGTCATATTCAAATAATAATTTAAAAAATGCTAATTTAAACATGTATATGCAACTGCATTTCAAATTCAGTTGAGAAGCATTTGCTGCAAATGTGAAATTCCTCTGACATTTTATTTTCAGTGTAGAACTGGTATGATTTTGCTATTTTGAAAAAGTAATTACAATTCTATCATCTGGGACTGCACTCTTATCCCCACGCTAAGACCTGGCCGAAATAAAATGCAAAGCGGGGCGCTCTGACGTCCACTCTGCCATGTGAATTTCAAGCTGAAAGAAGCTATGCATTGTGGTGCAGATGTGGTGTGCACTGGCTGTACACTGCATTTATAGCACCCCAGAGATAATAACATAGACAAATATCATTAAATATCATTGTCCACTGCAAATGTGGTCAACAAGAAAAATGGCTGCACCTTGCACTTGCACAGTGCACTTTATGCAGAATAAGGGACAAATTTAAACACAACATACGAGAAATAATCATACAATGCTCGCGTTGCACACTTTTCGGAGAAAGTATCAGCCCTGCGTAAAGTTATATATAACTATGGGCATCGAAATGAAGTGTGGACGTGAAGTGAGCTGGCATAGCGGGTGGTCATTTCGGCACTTCATTCATTTTTGAAATCCACACTGAAGTTTCAGATAGATCTCTGACTGTACCACAACAACAAAAACAAAAGAACAACCTGGTGAAATTTTAATGCGAGCCAAACAAAAATCGGAGGAGGGGAAAGACCTGCGGAGCTGAATAAGTCGTGGCATGACTCGCTCCAAACATCTATTATTCAACTCTGGCTTTTGAGTGAATTCAATAATACATGAAAGGTGAACAAAGCAGATACAAGCAGCACGAGACTGATGAATTATTACCTGAGCGAATAGTGAGAGAAAGAGTTAGAGAAAGTAAGTGAGAGACAAAGAGAAAGAGATTAGCCTGTTTAGGGACTTGACCTGGAAAGTCCTACCATAAGCGACCTTAACAGTCACTGATTAGTTTTCTGTCCGTTTCTGGCACAAGCAGCAATCAAAAACGTAGCAGTTAACTTTTTTTTAGCACTATTTGAGTTGGGGCAATTTCACCAGACGGGGTTTGAAAATGTAAATTGTAGGAGATTAACATATTACATGACAGGCACAAAACTCAGTGTGTGTGTCTAATTCATGTGTCTGATTCATCCTGGACTAAAATGATCCATTTTATTTAGCACTCTTAACAATGGACAATGTCACAAAGCAGCCCTACAGAACATCACGTCTCTAATCAGCAAGACAGGAGCAAATGGCAAAAGAAAAACTCCCTGAGAAGAAATGATGAGCTCCCCAGGTACTAGTTCAAAAGGACATATGCATCGTCTCACTGTTTGCACTTTACATAATGTCCAGAGCTCTGAACTGTCTTTTACGGTACACAGTTAGTCCTGGAAACACGATCAATGTTATGTCTCACTGTGTAAGTGTGTATGAGTGAGGATCATAAAAATTGACAGCTACAGCAAGTGATCCATTTCCTTTCAAAATATATACACTTATTCCACATTACACATGTGTAATAGATACATTTCATTCCTTCCTTTAAACTAATGCACAGAACTAATGCTCAGTCAGGGAATACTGTCTATAATGCCAGAAAAAAGTAGTTACATTCAATAAAAGAATGACCTACCAGGTGCTGGCTTTGTTATTCTCCATTAAAATGCGGACAGAACACGGATTTCAATAGTTTAGTCCAATCTTTCCTTCCATTACAGCACGAGCTTTTGTTTCATGACGCGCCTCCATCTTCATTTGCATCGGATATGTAACATCAGCCAGTGCTAAGTGAGTAATAACCTAGCCTGTTTTACCGCTCCCACTCTCTCTCTCTCTCTCGCTCTCTCTGTCTCTCTCACACACACACACACACACACACACAGACACACACACACACACACACACACACACATAATCTCTCGCTCCTTCTCTAGTGCACGCTCTCTTCCTCTCACTCGACTTCACGCTCTCTCTCCATCTCACTCTTTCACACTTCTTTCATGCGCTCACAGTTCATGCTTTATTGGCTTGAATGGTAGGTTGTACTATTGCCAAAATTAATATCAAAAGCAAATCGAAAAACATGGTTAATCAAAAGATGATTCTTTTTAAACAGGAAATAACAACTTGTAATGAAAAAGAACAGATGATAATAGGGATCGCACCTGGCAAATAAAATTCTTTTCATTTTCTTCCCCCTAAGACTACACAAATTTGGCCACTAGTAGAATTTCTCTTCTCTTCATCCCCTGTATGTTGTGTACTCCTGAAATTCAGGGCTTATGTAATTGCGTATCTTCTTAAAGAATTTTCAAATTTTTCTCCCTCAGCAGAAGTTAGGAAAGCTGTTAGGGAACCTAAGTTTGCAAAAAAAAGGGACATAGTCGTACCAAGAGTCCTAAAAAATTCATAAATGGTCTCAAAAACATACTCGTGCACAGGATTCGTTATTAATCATGTGTGCTTTTTTGAAACCTGGAAGTTGCTCCAGATGGTGAAAGAAATAAAATGCTTCGTAGCAGAAACAAAGTGCCCCAAATCTTTACTTGGATTCAATGGGAATAAGCGAGGGAGGCACTGAATATATTTGAAATAACTTTTCACTCACTCACTCACTCTCTCACTCAGATTTGTGGCCCAGGACTCAGATTGGGAAACACAGCTCTGATGTATAGATGGGTCAGAGCTAAACTAGAGCAGGTCACATTAGGACAGAGCGAGCGCTGGAGTGCACTCTATATCAGTCATCCACACTGCCAGGTTAGATAATGAGTTCACTCTTTCCTCACAGAAAGGGAAGTGTGTGTGAGTGTGTGTTAATGTGTGTGCGCTGAGGAAGTATCACATTTGATACAGAGCTGCCCAGTGTCAGGACTGATAATATATACTCAATACTGGAATTATAATTATTAATTTATATATTTTTTCAGCCATGTTGTTTTTAACAGTTTTATTCCATTTTATAGTTTTAAATCAAAAGAAAACTGCTTTTTACACACACACACACACACACACACACACAGTTCATTAAAAGCTTGCATGCTTTTACATTATAAATCTTGATATGCAAATCTGCACCTTGTTACTATTCAAAAGATTAAAACTGAAATAAACAAAATTAAACTCAAAATAATAAGAAATATATAACACCACTAAACACACTAATACAGTCTTTTAGTAATATTTTTATTCTGTTAATTAACAATGCTGTCTTTTTTATGAAATCTGCAATTAAATTAACTTTACCCGTTTTCGAATCTTAGTCTTTTTTGTATTATTTTAGTACACATTTATGCCTTCTATACCTTACCATTGCCTTAGTTTTATAGTCTGTCTTATCTATAATTTTTAGTTTCTTACACAGATTTGCCTCAAATGACAAGTGTATTCAGGATAAAATACTACTACAGTGGTCAAGCAGTTAAGATGTTTGTCTGGGAAGCTTGGGATTAAACACAGAAGACGCAGTAGATAAAAGATTTAATGTTAGTCAACTAGCTAACATGTTCAGAGTTCCTCATTGTTGCAGTGGTTGTGCGGTGATGTGGGAAAACCTGTGAGATGTTGCTGTAGCTGAAAGTAGAGCTCAGAGGCATGCCTCTACCACCAACAAGTCTAGTCCTTTTTGTTGTATTCTAGAAATACCCTTAAAATACCCTTCATGAAGAAACAGGAAGGAATCTATTGAAGAAAAACTATTTCAGTCATTTGACCTTGCTGTGACCTTGAATCAATTCCAAAATATATTCAGTTCGCCTGCTGGTTACTGTGATAATCCCATATAAATCATACAAACATCCAACCACTCGTTCTCGAGATATCATGCTAACAAGAATCTTGGAATGCACAGACGGACCAAGGTCAGAAATTGTACAAGGTCAGAAAATGGGCCTTGACTTCCTGAATGTGAACGTGTAAGTAACATCTCCGTATGACAAACAGAAAGGAATCTATTGAAGGAAAACTATTTCAGATATGTGACCTTGCTGTGACCTTGGCCTTGTTCAAAATCTAATCAGTTCATTTGCTGGTTACAATGATCATTCCACATAAATCCTACAAACATTCAATTCTTTGGACATTGCGCTAACGGAGAATCTCAGACAGATGCTAGGACAAATCAGGAAAAATTTAACCAGACAGTTTTGTAGGATTTTTCCCTATAACATACTTTGATGCTGCAATGTTAACTATAAATATACAATATACACACAGATATACATTTACATATACACACAATATAAATATACACACAGTGGTAAAACCAGTCAGTCCTTACGCAGTAAATGTCAGGCTTTAATCAAGCTGTTGGATAGCCACATGCCATAAACCTAACAAACACTAACAGACAAACGCAAAACGGACGAAGGCTCTATCATTTCAGTTTTTAATCGGTTACAGGCTGTAAAAAATGTCCGTGATGCTCCTGTGCTGTAGTTTTAATAGAATCTTTAAACGCAATTTTCTCCCTTTTTGTTTTTTGGGGGTGAGCAGAATTTAAAATGTTGAAGTTTACTTGTAAGGTGAGTTACATGCAAGACAGAAACATACTTCAGTTCAGGAAACCATCCAGTTTTCAGAACTATATATAGAAGATTTTTCCTCCATGTGAAGGGTTTTCCCAAGGCCGCCAAACCTTTATTAAGAAAGATAAAATCATGATCATGATTAATATACAGTGCATTCCTACCCTCCACCATTCACACCCTGAGCTCTAGACCTATGCTAATGCTATTCTAACGACATACTGTAGCCTGTAAATATTGCCTGCTCGGCATCAAAGGAATTTTTCACTTGTTTCTCTTGGAAAAAAGGCCAAGTGCATGAAGGAAAAAGAGAAGGAGAGAGTGAGAAAGAGAGGAGGGGGTGTGTGGATCAGCTGTTTGTATCTAAATGAGCATGTAACGCTCTCTTCCCCATCGTGCAAGCTGGAACAGACAGCTATTGTGTGAGCGTGACCCTCCCGTATCCCACAAGGCACTGCATGATGAATGGGCCTTCCAGAACCTACGGCCCCCGCCGGCACCTCGTCTCACTTCTTCCCAGGGCTGCATGTCTCTCTCCCCCTCAGCCCTGCCTCGAGCGCTCCGGCTCTCTCCCTTTGTCACTTTCGCCTTCCTTTCTCTTCCTCCTTGCCCTTACAGCCGGAGAGATTAATGTGTGTTCCACTACACTTTGGACTCCATACTGCGTTCTGTCACGATAACACATTACTCTTCCCAAGTCCATCATGGCTTTAAATCACAGCTCTGATGAGATTTTTTTTGTTGATTTCTTGAGCAATACTGCATTTCCAGAATAATGTTTTTCTTCTGAAAGGTTTACCCGCCTAACGGGGACACAGGGACATCAATTCCACTTCATACACCAAAATGTCAGCGTTCCCTGTGAAAGTGGTAACGTAACCCCAAAAAATTTCTTCTCGTAGATGCAAGCACGGTACTGAATCTCCACTACACCTGCTGTATTATATGCTAAGATCCACCACTGCATATTAATATTTATAATTATCATGTCATCTTCAATGACGTCCTAGATTCATTTTGAAATTAAATTCTGAGGGTGTTTTTATTTGAAACTTTCACTGCGCAGTTTCCTACATTAGCCACAATGCTGTTCGAATAACTTCCATCTCTACCAAAAGAGAGCGATGCAGCAGAGCTTTAGTCCTTTAGTCTGCCCAGTTCTCTCACCTCATCTTCTGTACACGCTGCTTAAACAAATCAGCTTCCAAAGCTTCAGCTTTTACACTAACACCACCATCAACACTAACGCACATGTCACCTTGTTGATCGCTAACGAGCTGAGTCTCTGCTGTCTCCATTAGTGCTACGTTGGATTTCTTATTAATACAATGTTAAAAGTCTGGGAAATAGAGAAAAGAAGCCCTTGTTTTTTTTTTTTGTTGTTTTTTTTTTTAAATTGTTATTCCTTACGCATGAGGTTAATCCTGTGACGTCAGCACAGCAGAGAACTGCTAATTCTCACAGGAAGAACAAAAACAACGAATTACCGGAATAAATAAGCACGTCACAAATACTTCAATATAAACATCTTTAACGGGTTTCATGCTGGAGCTTTCCTTTAACAGGTTTTGTTAAAATGGCTATGATGCTACGACTTCATCTAAATAAAATCAGACAAATCAGAAACCTGAGATTTGACTACCATGTCCTACTTTTCCAGTAAAGCAATTACTATTATACACAAACTTATGTACAGGAAACTCGGGCTGCAAAATCAATAGTATAGACGTGAAAAATTGTTGGCAAGAAATGTCTTTTATTGATTAGTTTCCTGAGGAACAATATGAAAAATGGTTTTGGTTGGACATGTGGAAACTGAGGCTGATGTCTTCGAATATAAAAGAGAACTTTACATGATCGCCTCAAGAGAAAGTAGATTATATAACGAACAGAGTATTTATCCAAGCTTTCTGTTTCCTAAGCAAGAAGACCTGCAGGAAATCCCAGCTCATCAAACTACTCGATTTGCAGGCTTCTGGAAAAATCCGAGGCTTTAATTTGGAATTCTGTGCTGATTAAAATTGCTATAAAAGACCAGTTTAATGAATGTTATGAATCTTCTCCAATAATATGCATTTGCTATTAAAATGGTCCCAGCTAATCCAATATGGAGTCATTTCATCCACTGTTATAACTGTTGATAACTTCTGGTCCAGAGAGGGTGAAATGAAGAGGTACAAGTTCCAGGGCAGAAAAGCTCTCACAGAAGAAATCCAAGCTCTCGTTGTCAGCAGTGATCCTGACCCCTTCTGCTCTCCGGACCTGCCTGATCCAGCCTGATGCCATACTTCTGGTTGGAGTTCTCATCTCATGGAAACCACTCGCTGCTGCTGAGGTTAGCCCCATACGAACAGCCTAAAGATACGTGAGATTACTGTGGATGGTACCACTTAGAAACCATGAAGATGGCTTTGAACTGCAGTTGCTATGATAGCTTTAGGACTGCAATTGCCACAAACAGTTTTGCACTCAAGTCTCCATCAGTGAACAGTTCTCCAACAAACCTCAACAAAATAGACTTCATGTGAAAACTATGATTGTACTTTTGACACAGTTATAGAAAGGTATTATTTATAATCGCGCTATCCGTTGTCAGCTAGATGAGGATGGGTTCCCATCTGAGTCTGGTTCCTCTCAAGGTTTCTTCCTCTTGTCGTCTCAGGGAGTTTTTCCTTGCCACGATCACCTCTGTCTTGCTCATTAGGGATAAATTTATAAACATATACATTTAAAAATTTATATCCTGAATTTATATTTTGCTGTAAAGCTGCTTTGTGACGATGTCCATTGTTAAAAGCGCTAAACAAATAAAATTAACCTGAATTCAATATTTCCTTAAAGGTGTAGATTATAATGTTTATAACCCATACTCATATCATTTCAAAGAAAACACAGAAAATGAGTGATGCAACAGATTGCCATGCAAGGGATATTAACAGTTTCTTCATTTCAGGTTTCTGATACTGATGACCATACTCTGACCTAGAAATGAACTCCCGGCTTAAACAATGTTGCTCAACCCCGCCCCTTCTCCTTAAAAGGTATCACATGAGGCAGGTAAAATTTTGTCTTTTTTTTTTTTCTTTTTTTGAGTACCAAACTTTAAACCTTGTTCACAAATAATCAGGATGACATTTAGACTATTCTTTAATTCTGATTTTAATAAATAAATTCACAATAAATTTAAATTAATTTTAATCTTAATCCTGTTGCTTCATTACTTTCAATTTAAATTTCAGTTATTGATTAACTGTTCCAAAATGGCCGCATATATCAGTTATACTAATGTGTTCTTTAAAGGAAGTTCTTATGATCATTTTTGATAGTGATTATGGACTAATGAGTTAGTAAAATCATGATTAGTTGCTGTCTTGGAGAAAACTAAAGATGTGCTCAGCATGCTCAGGAGGTTATAAAGGCAGGAAAGATGTTTTAGCATTTACATAACCGAGTGTATATATTACATTACATACAGCAAGTCTTTCTGTTAACTGAATTTCAGCAGGAGAAGCTTGAGGAAGACATTACACTACGCAGTGTGGGAAGAATCTCTTAGTCATCTTTCTCTGTTAATCTTTGCTCCTGTTCTCTCTCTCTCTCTCTCTCTCTCTCTCTCTCTCTCTCTCTCTCTCTCTCTCTCTCTCTCTGTGTGTGTGTCAGTCTGTCTGACTGTCTGTCTTATTGTCCTCTCTCTCTCTCTCTCTGTCCGTCTGACCGTCTGTCTTATTGTCCTCTCTCTCTCTCTGTCCGTCTGACCGTCTGTCTTATTGTCCTCTCTCTCTCTCTGTCCGTCTGACCGTCTGTCTTATTGTCCTCTCTCTCTCTCTGTCTGACCATCTGTCTTATTGTCCTCTCTCTCTCTCTCTCTCTCTCTCTGTCTGTCTGATCGTCTGTCTTATTGTCCTCTCTCTCTCTCTCTCCGTTTGACTGTCTGTCTTATTGTCCCCTCTCTCTCTCTCTCTCTCTCTGTCTGTCTTATTGTCCTCTCTCTCTCTCTCTCCATTTGACTGTCTGTCTTATTGTCCCCTCTCTCTCTCAGTCTGACCGTCTGTCTTATTGTCCTCTCTCTCTCTCTCTCTCTCTGTCTGTCTGACCGTCTGTCTTATTGTCCTCTCTCTCTCTCTCTCTCAGTCTGACCGTCTGTCTTATTGTCCTCTCTCTCTCTCTGTCTGACTTATTGTTCTCTCTCTGTCTGTCTGACTGTCTGTCTTATTGTTCTCTCTCAGTCTGACCGTCTGTCTTATTGTCCTCTCTCTCTCTCTCCATTTGAACGTCTGTCTTATTGTCCTCTCTCTCAGTCTAACTGTCTGTCTTATTGTCCTCTCTCTCTCTCTGTCTGTCTGACCGTCTGTCTTATTGTCCTCTCTCTCCGTTTGACTGTCTGTCTTATTGTCTTCTCTCTCAGTCTGTCTGACTGTCTGTCTTATTGTTCTCTCTCTGTCTGTCTGACTGCCTGTCTTATTGTTTCTCTTTCTCTCTCTCTCTCTCTCTCTCTCTCTCTCTCTCTCTGTCTGACCATCTGTCTTATTGTCCTCTCTCTCAGTCTGACTGTCTGTCTTATTGTTCTCTCTCTGTCTGTCTGACTGTCTGTCTTATTGTCTCCCCCTTTCTCTGTCTCCCTCTCTGTACTTTTCTGTCTCTCACTTTGTCTCCTTTGTCTCCGTCTGTCTTATTGTCTTCTCTCTCAGTCTGACTGTCTGTCTTATTGTTTTCTCTTTCTCTCAGTCTGTCTGACTGTCTTTCTTATTGCTTCTTCTCTCTCTCTCTGTCTGTCTGACCATCTGTCTTATTGTCCTCTCTCTCTCAGTTTGACTGTCTGTCTTATTGTCCTCTCTCTCTATCTGACTGTCTGTCTTATTGTTCTCTCTCTGTCTGTCTGACTGTCTTTCTTATTGTTTTCTCTCTCAGTCTGTCTAACTGTCTGTCTTATTGTCTCCCCCTTTCTCTGTCTCCCTCTCTGTACTTTTCTGTCTCTCACTTTGTGTCCTTTTTTACCTCTTCTTTCTCTGCCTCACTCTCTCTATCCTCTTGGTCTCTCTCTTTATTTCTCCTGTCTCTCCTGCTTCCTCATTCTCTCTGTCTCAGCCTATCTATCTATCGCTTGCTCAGGCTCTCTCTCACTCTCAGTCTCTTTCTCTCTCTTCGGCTTTCTATCTCTCTTGGTCTCTGTCTCGCTCTTTATTTCTCCTGTCTCTCCTTCTTTCTCGTTCTCTCTGTCTCTGTCACTGCCTGTCTCTGTTTCTCTCTGACTCTCTCTCTCTCTCTCCCTCTCATACACATTCATTATCCCTGACAAAATCCCCATCTTTCATTAATGAGACCTGAAGTTCAGGTCTGAAAGGAGTACTGAGTCGGGGTGAAAAATGGCCCAAGGTAAAAGGAAATTACATTCAGAGAAAAAGGATGATATCTTTAAACAAAAAAAAAAAAAAAGACAGGATATCAAGACATTATGTGAGATGTGAGAAGAAATAGATGTGATTCAGCACTCAGAGCCACATTAGGCTGAAATGAAAGTGGTGCTGAACTAAAGGGAGTGTAGAATATCTTTAAATGAGGCGATGTCTAAAATAGTCGTAACAGAAGATACACACAGACACACAGGCTCCCTTAAGGATAACCATGTCACATTGTTCTCAGAAATGTGCTATGTAGTGCATCATTCATGCTCCCTTAGCATTTTCTCCTGCACTGAAGTATCAGCCTGTAACATTACTCAACATATTACATTACAATGTGCATTAGTTTGAGGGCGCATCAACACACACGTAGGTCACAGCAGGTTTAACAGTGGGTACTTAATACTCTCAAGGCACTGTGGCATGTGTGTTTCAGTGTGTGTGTGCATGTGTGTATGTATACATGTGCCAAGACTGGACTGCGAGTGATGACATCATCCAAAAAGGAGACCCCCTGCTTCAGACGAGAGAGGACCAATGACGAAAGGCATTGAATTACCCATAATCCATCTGAGCAAAGAATTTGAAACTACTTCATGGGAGAAATGAGAAGAGAAGATACATAGGATTAGGATTTAAGGAATTCGAAATTCAAGGTATGACTATAAATCTACTCCTGATGTATGAGGATGTATGACTTTATGGCACTTTGAAATTCACTGACTACAATGGCTGGGGGGGGGGGGGGGGGGGGGGGGCGGGGGTAGGGGGGGTGGGGGATGTAAACTGCAACACACATATGCACAGAAAACATGGCAAAACATGGAATATAACATGTTTCATCTTGCAGTTGCTACAAATGTGGCAGAAATAAATGCGAAGCACATCACTGCATCTCTATATTGTCCTATAATAGCATGTCAAGTGGTTTATTCTTTTATTTTATTATTATATCACAACAATTTTCCAAAACTAACCATTTTATTAATTAAAGTACAACATGTCACACTTTTTTATCTCTTATCACTTGTTATAGCAATGTTTCTTTCTTCAATCTCATGTTTTTTCTTTCTCTTGAAGTAAAAAGGACAAAAAAAAAAAAGAAAACAGCAAAGCCCCGTGTTCTGAAGACAATCCAGTGTCTGAAAAGTTTTCAAAAATCCACATCTGGATTTCTGTAATGTTGCTTTGTGACAACGTCCATTATTAAAAGCAATACATAAATAAGACTGAATTGAACTGAAGTGAATTGAATTAAACGTTACGGCTTTAATTTCGGACTGTTCAAAACGCTGACACTGGAGACTCCTTCCAAAAAAACTAAATAAATCTCTCCTCACATAAAACTTCACCATATCAATAATTACACCGGTTTCTTAACTCATTCTTAATCCAAACCAGAATCCGGTTTCCAATTAATCCAAAGTCTCTGGTTATGTTGTGTTTTTGGCTAAAATGCAATGATAACTATGCTCACAATCTGAAGAGAAGCAATATATTTATCGTTTAGTTCTGCCATGTGTAAATCACTGCACAGTGGAATTCAGTACAGTCTCACATTAAATCCTGACACAAACTTAACACTTCGTTATTTAGCTTCAAAATCAACCACTCTTTTTCTGTAAAGAGATTCTCTGCTTGTTACTTTTGATAAGTAAAGTCAAGTGAGATGGATGTACAGTATATTTCCAATGTAATGATTGCATTGCAGCATGATGGTTTCATTGGTTTCATCTTCATATTCATGACTCACGTGAATAAGCCATGGAGCACACAGTAACACATTTACAAAATATCTGCTTAATGAATCCAAGAAGTCCAGCAACAGTAATGTGAAAGGCCTAATGTTAACATTAACAGGAAGATGATCCTTAGGACGAAAAAAATTTATAGTTACCTAGGTCATGAGGAAAGTTTCACGGTACTCATAAATAGACTTGTGTTTTGATTATAAATGGTGGGAAAATGTGGGAAAAATGTTTCACATCCATGAAGTCTTGGATATCATGAACGAACATGATAAGCAAGGTCAAAAAGTATGAACTGATGCGAAATAAACTGAGTGGTTCAGGCTCCTTTTTTTTAAGCAGGCTTTGACCTTTTTCCTGTGGCTATTGTAGAGATTTTGCCTTAACTACAAGAAAACTTCAGTAGGCAACAATCACTGGGATGAAAATGGGCTGACCAACATTGAACCCAAGGACGAGTAGTGCCAGCATCTAAGGAATGTCTTAAAAGCTTGTGTTTCTCTAAAATGGGTCTTTGTGAAAACAGAATCAAGTTCCAAATGGAACTGGAATAACAGACCAGCACCAGAGGAGGAAGATCAGAACGAGGGGAAGAAAGGTATTAGAAAAGCTCAGAGAGCTCTTCAGTAAACACTGTATTCCAGAAAACACAAAAACCCATAAAAACACTCGGAGGTTAATACAGCCGAAAGACCAGACACCAAAATGTGAAACTACATAACATACACAGTCCATTACAGTGAGAAATGCCCAGATTTGTATTTTCATGAAACTAAGCATCCGCTTTATAAATGTCCATCTGAACACAAGAGGAAAAACAAATTCCAGCAGTCTACATACACCTGAAGGACAGGGGACACTCTTTTGAGGACAACAACATATACATTCTGGATAAAGAACCCAACTGGTTTGAATTAACATCCATCTCTGAACAGATGGATATACCTGTCCCATGTTACCTATCACCTAGCGGTTTCACACCAATCCACAGCTCCAGAAAACAGTGTCATGTCAACCTCATAATGTCGCAAGTGTGAATCATGCAGTGTTTAAATAGCAGGGATTTTCCCACCATTCAGTACAGCTGATGAAGCCCCTCAGAGAGGGAAAATGATAACTAAAAATAACTAAACAACAAGTCCAGTCGCCAAGACAAAGACAAACTCTTAAGTCCTAGCACTGGTACAGTTTCTGCTAAATGTGGAAATGCAGAGTTGGTACAGTAACAGTAAGAAAAGCCTGACTGCTGCCGTTGACCCATTAACAGTGAGGAAAAGCTTTCACGATTCTTTTTCTGGCTGGACCATGATCCACAACATTATAATGATTTTTTTTTTAATTATGTTGGTTTTTAAGACTGTTTTGCAAGTTACTGAACAAAGCAACTAAACTAATTTCCCTCTACAAGGAAACATAACCTCAAAGAAAAAATTAAAATAACAGACAAACCTTAGGCCAAAGTACCTTTTCAAACAAATTTTAATGACATGCACTTTCCAAACTAAGTAAACAATTATTTCTAAAATGACAATAATTAAGTACAGATAGCGTATTTTAAAAATGTGAAATAAAAAGTGCATCACCTCTACTAACATCTTCTTCAGTAAAGTGGAATTAATGGAAAGGGGGCAGAGAGGCAAGTGAGTATTTAAATGTTTAAATACTGAAGACATTTGCTGAGTTGGTTTACATTTTGTTTAATATTTTTAAAATAAGCGATTCGTGTTTCATTGTTTTGATTTTTATTGCACTTCTTTCAGCATTCTGTGTACAGCTGAGGAAGGATGGTGTCAAAAAAACATTTCCGACTTGGTAAGTCGTAACAAGGACTATTGTTAAAAGTTACTTATAACTCTCATTTTCAACAGCTTTTACGGGTATTATATCTTTGGCCAAGTAAAATGTCACGGCATCAATGACGTCTTTCCATCAGCATCAGCTCTATTTCTGGCACACTCACATGCGTTCCCTGTTGTTACGTGGAATTCGGCATACTCGTTGCGGCATTTTCTTGGTGGTTAAACAAATTCGGCATGTTTCCTTTGTATAGTACCTTTGAGGTACCTTTGTATAGTTTGCAAACAATCATTGTTTGCACTGAGTCATTGTATAAAGTCCAGCAGTTCCTAATGTTGAATTTTTTAAGCACCAACTCCTCCATGTTGTCAGCCATGCTACTGTGTTGCTAAATAAAACGAAGAGGAAGCGTAAGCTAAGGAACTGCCTACTCTTGGCTATTATTGGTTTCTTCGTGTGTCTGTCAGGATTTCAATTCAATTCAATTTTATTTGTATAGCGCTTTTAACAATGAACATTGTCTCAAAGCAGCTTTACAGAACATAAGAAACAAAAAGCATGCAAACTGAAACAAAAACATGCAAACAGTCCTAGATGTTAGACAAAATTATCCCTAGTGAGCAAACCTGAGGCGACAGAGGCGACTGTGGCGAGGAAAAACTCCCTTAGATGATATGAGGAAGAAACCTTGAGAGGAACCAGACTCAAAAGGGAACCCATCCTCATTTGGGTGACACTGGAGAGTGTGATATGAACAATGTCCATTCTGTATTTATTTATAGTTACGTAGAATTTTATGTGTATATTAATTTGGAGGTTGTTGTCTTCCGCAAAGTCCACATAGGGTTGGCAGCGATTCTTCAAATACCCAAATCCTCACGAGGCAGAAACCAGCTGGAGCAGGTCCATCTCTGGATGCCTCAGGATCCTCGTAGGGTTGGCCTCTGTCTACTGGAGCTGGCACAATCTCTATGTGCCTCGGGATGGGTAGAAGGGAAACAAGTGGAAAGGAATTAGCGTAGCTGCTGTTCATAATATTAGTAAGCCCTAAATCATAATGTGCAATTAATCAGATGTACTGAAGTACAAGGTTATGGTGTGTGTTAAGTGTATGCCTGGCTAAAGATATATGTCTTTAATCTACGTTTGAACTGAGAGACTGTGTCTGAGCCCCGAACACTGTCAGGAAGGCTATTCCAAAGTTTAGGAGCTAAGTACGAAAACGCTTTACCCCCTTTTGTAGACTTTGATATTCTGGGAACTACTAGGATGAATGTGAGCTGGACTAATGGATAGAGTAAAGTCTGCTTCATAAAACAACTTGGGATGCCATGTCTGAGAGTTTTCAGTGCAACTGACAAAATGTGTTTAGTATCACAGTGCATGTGATCTCTCTAAAATCGTCATATCATCCACCCCTAGCTTCAGTGCTGGTGTTTGTTCAGTAACAGTAAGAAAAAAAAAAAACGCTCAGGCTCTGGATACTGCTGTTCACCTGCACCTGGAGTCCAAAACACCAAAATATTCATTAGTTTGGCATCACTGGACCTGACAAACCCAGAACAAAACACAGCTTTAAACTACATTTACAAAGAAATAAAGAAATCTGTACAAAAGAGAAAGACAAACAGAAGACTGAGACAAAGCTAAAAGTTAAAAGAACAAGGGAAAGACAGAATGACAGAAAAGAATAAACAGAAAACAGGAGAAGAATGAAAGAATTTAAACAGAAAGAGGGGTATGGGCCTGTAACAGGACACACACACTCACTGCAACAGAGGAAACCACTACAGAGCAGAACAAAACATCAACTACTGAGGTGCAGGAAAAATGAATAAGCCAGAGAGAAAGAAGAATAGAGGCCTTGTGAGCAGTCTGTAATTTCCTTTTGACCCATTTACACAACACTCGTTTATTGTCAACTTTTGTCATCCCATCCATATGTAAGTATGCAGCAGGATGATTAATCATCTCTTATGTCCTTGAAAATCCATCAAATTGGCCCGCCCAGGAGAGCAATATGTGCACTAGGATTTGACAGAGATTTAAACAAACGCCAATACTGTGGCCTTCACTTTGGATATGAAAATACATAGGCCCTATTTCTGCACTATGAGCAATTACTCTCACTAATACACCTGTATGCCCTAGGACCATTAACACCACACACTGATGAAGTGGAATTATAAGAACACAGAGACAGCACTCAGCGACACGCAATAACCCTGAAATGTCAAAAACACTCATCATCATATTTCACTATTGGAATACTGGGTTATAAATAAACTACTACCTACATAAATAGAAATGTGTTTATATCAATGCATTCTCTTAATGCATTCATGATATCAGAATCATTTCTGGTTATAAAAATTAAATAAAATTTTTAAAAAATGCCACAATACCATTTTTCCACCCAATATCAATATCAAAACCTTGACTTACACTTACAATTACCTACAATTAAAATATACATCTCTTACACAAAACCACAGTATTTTTATACAGTTTATACTTTAACTCAAACACACAAAAGATCAGATCAGTGCCATCTCTAATAAAAAATACATACGAGTTTAAGAATTGCTATTTAATGACATCTTATTTATGCAGCAGAATGTTTATGCAACATTGCTTTAACATAATCATAACCTTAATCCAAAGTAAAATATAATCCAAACTAAATCTTTACATTCTTTATGTTTTGGCATCAGTTAATACTGATCCAGAATCCTTATTTGTTTATGCATCATGCTTTCTACACAAAAAAACTAATCAAGTAGCAACTAAGCATCAGAATTATTAGCTACATGTTCATAGTTTCTGTATACATATTTAACATAATACTTCATTTATTGTCAAAAATATATTTCTCTATTTTATTTTTAAAAAGTATATTTCGCTAAATTTTATTGTTAAAAAAGTATATTTCACTATATTTTATTGTCAAAAATTATATTTTTATTGTTATATTTCACTATATTTAATGTTAAGAAGCATATTTCACTAAATTCTATTGTTAAAAAGTATATTTCACTATATTTTATTGTCAAAAATTAGATTTCTCTATATTTTTATCGTTTAAAGGATATTTCACTAAATTCTATTGTTAAAAAGTAACATTTTATTGTTAAAAAGTATATTTCACTAAATTTTATTGTTAAAAAGTATATTTTTATTGTTATATTTCACTATATTTAATGTTAAGAAGCATATTTCACTAAATTCTATTGTTAAAAAGTATATTTCACTATATTTTATTGTCAAAAATTATATTTTTATTGTTATATTTCACTATATTTAATGTTAAGAAGCATATTTCAATAAATTCTATTGTTAAAAAGTATATTTCACTATATTTTATTGTCAAAAATTATATTTCTCTATATTTTTATCGTTAAAAAGTATATTTCACCAAATTCTATTGTTAAAAAGTATATTGTTGAAAAAGTCCCATTTTTCCATTTTTTCTAGTATATAGTTATTTCCATATAGGTCAAAGAGAGAAGGAAGATATAATGGACACACCACATCAGTGGCATGAGGAGGGTCATGGGTTTCAGATTTAAAACAAACGTTCCGTGTCTTCATTACACCGTAGATGCTATCTGCCTACTGCCTAACAGTTATTATATTTCATTTAGAGTACATTAGAGCACTGATCCAGTACTGATTGTCAGATGGCTCAGATTTGAGAGACACAATGTCAAACAAACTAACATGAAGTGGAAAGTGTGTAGCAAGTCAGTCACAACTAGAAGTGGATAAACAGGAATGACAAACAGTAAGGACAAACAAAAACCTCCTGTGTGCAGCATTAGCCGTATTGTTTTGCAAAGCCTCCTTCTTGTTCAAGTATTAACTTTAGTATTCATTACTATGGTTACACTTTTGCGTCATCATAAAAGTGATTTCATTTATTGGCTCTGTTGTCTAGAAGTTGTGACATAGGTGTCAGAGAGGAGCCAGACCTGTTACATATTTAATACCTTATGCTGATTTCAGGTACAAACATGCAGACCGGCAGATCTACTGTTAAGACAATAACTATTCTGATCAGTCAGATTTTTTCCCCCATTGTAATTGTAATAAAATTTTTATTCGAATTGTGGCTTTTCGGGCAGATTAGACAAACATCTAAACGAATAAATTAGATTAACGTCTGATGTTTATTTAATTTAACTGACCTTAAAAAGGGTTAATTTTTGGAAAAAAATAATAATAAAGTTAAATCAATGCCATATAGGCCAGTCCTACATGAACACAATGTTTTATGCAAATTTAAGCAGCTTAGATGTGTTCAAACATGTAGATTACAGTTACACACACATCATTGCTAAAAGCAAAAAAAAGGCAAATAATAAAAAAGTGAAAAAAGTCAGTATTAGATCGGTAATGGGAATCAAACAATACTCTGGAAGGTAAGAAATAAAATAAACAGAGCATGCTGTCATAAACAAAATAGTTATGATTGGGTGGTGTCAATTATTTTCCAAAAACAGTACTCTTTGAAGTGTTTTATTTCTCTGTTCTGTGTTTTATTATTTTATTATTTATACTGCAGCAATTTCCCAATAGTACCTTTTTTTTAATTAAAGAATGACGCATCATACTTTTTATCCATGTATAATTGCATTAATGTCGTGGAACATCTATAAAACAAGTTAGTTCCTGTTATCATTATAGTCATTCTTTCACTAGCCTGTTTTTTTCTCTCTCTTGAAGTTAATAAGACAAAAAAAAAAATGCAGCTTGTCACATTAACCCTTTGTCCTGAAGACTTTCCTATATTGGAAAACTTAAAGGAAGAACTTTACCTCTGACTGTTACAAATTGCTGACACTGGAGACTCCTTCCAAACATACTACGCAGAAGAATGACAGAAAACCTCACCATATCAATAATTACACACATTTTTAAAACGGTTTATGTGAAGGTTCTGCCATACAAGGTAGATTAACGAGCGCATTGTTGTATGACGGCATTTTATCGTATTTATTGAAAAAGAAACACGTGTGCATGTCTATGTTTGATAATCTAATATGACAGAATCAAATTAAAAGAATAAAATTAAAAGAGAGACAGATGATCGGTACATTTTCTGGAAACAGGACATCATCTCTACGATTTTCATCTTTACTCAGTACTGTAACCACTGTGCAATCTCAGACCTGTTTAACAGATGCTTTCCTACATGCCTCATTAGAAAAGAAAACAGCCAGAAGACAAAAAGAGCAAGGAATAGAGGAAGGCAGTGGAGGGTAAGCCGACCATCTGCTAACGAATGAGGTCAAATACATTCAGAGCCAGAGGCGCAGGTAGCTCCAGTGCATGTTGTCTGAGGTTCATCCATCATCACAGACCTCATTAAAGGACTAAAAACAAACAGCATGACATTTCAAAAGGTGTGTGTGTGTGTGTAGGGAGGTCAGCACTGTTTAGAAGGGCGTTTTCATACACAGAGAAAGGGTTAAAAGAGCACAGCAGCACCACGGGACATTAAAATACTTTATATCTAAGGCAAATTACAGATCCACAGAGCCTATTAATGTCAGGGATAACGTTACAATAACACCTCTAGGTGACTTTGACTGTTGTTTTGCTCTGTGATTTTACCGCCTCGAGAGTTATAAGTAGGCACGCTCCGGCATGAAATGTTCATCTCATGATAAGTGCCAAACTTTATCATACAAGGATATTATCACACTCAGGAATTCTGTCTGTACCTCTCTCCAAAATTAATCAAAATTTAACCTTGGCAGCATCTCATTCGAGAACCAGCCTCAGTGTAATCACTTGCCTGCTAGGTTAGATTGAAAACCAAATTCAGCTTCTAAAAGCCAGGGTTTATATCACTTTTCTAAAATCTGAGCATTTTTCAAGTGCATTCAAAGTGGACATTGAAACTTTAATAACATTTATTCTTAATACATTTTACAAAGCTACAGTGTGATTTGAAGAAAAATTAAAGAGTTGCATTAGGTTAGGTCCTGAACACGTTAAGTGCTGAACATGCTGAAACACTTACCTAGCTAGTTACCATAAGTTATGGTTACTTTACTTCATTTTATTGCAACACTAAAAAGTGTAGCTGTGTATGCTATTTGGAGCAAATTCGAAATGTCAAGATGTTGATTTCTTCCTTGCAGAACCTGAAATATGCTTCTGAAAAGTGTGATCAGCCCTTAAGCTGTACTGGTAGGCCTAGGTGGTGTAATGTTAGCAAGCTGGTAATGATTTAAAGGAACCTGACACCTGCCAATTATCTGTTACACTCAACACTAACTGCTAGCATTTAACAACATTAAGGAAACTTGTTAGGCGCTGCGGGCTCAGTGGGGACACAACACACACTTTCATATTCACATTCTGTCATTTGGAAAACACAATTATCCAAAAGCACATAAACAAAAAACACAGACACCTTAAATAGGTGCAGAATTACACTATATGGCCAACAGTATGTGGATACCTGACCATCACATCCTCATGTGCTTGTGGATCCCATTACAAAACCATGGGCTTTAATATGAAGCTGGTACATTTGCTGTTATAATAACCACCACTCTTCTGCAAAGGCTTTCCACTAGATTTTGGGGCGTGGCTGTTGGGATCTGTGTTCATTCAGCCACAAGAGTGAGATCAGGCACTGATGTCAGGCGAGGAGGTCTGGGGTGCAGTCAGTGTTCCAGTTCATCCCGAAGGTGTTCCACTCCAACCTTGGCAAACCGTGTCTTCATGGAGCTCGTAATGCTGGAACAGGTTTGGGCCTCTTAGTTCCAATGAAGGGAAATTGTAATGCTACAGCACACAAACACATCCTATACAATTAGGTGCTTCCAATTTTGTTGCAACAGTTTGGAGAAGAGCCACATATGGGTGTGAGGGTCAGGTGTCCACATACTTTTGGCCATATAATGCATAAAACTATGCTTGTTATCCACCAAAAACCTAGCTTTAAAAAAAATTTAAACATCTGTACAAATGCAGAAAAGTGTGCAATTGTTTTGAAAATAGCTACCCAATAAACTAAGTGAACATCCTCTTCAGCTCTGTTGAATTCTCAAATCTAATTGCTCAGGTGTTGATTAATTTTCTATAACAGCAGTACCAGATGCAATCACATCACAATTTATATAAATTCATATACATGTGCTCATTCTAATACATTATTGTTTCTATCATAATGTCTAATACACAGATATTTCAAACATTCCATGCAATCTAAGGCTAGTAATACATGGATTAAAAGGTGTCGTTATTTAACAAATAAAAATTGACGATATGGTTAAGTTTTATATGAGGAGATGTTTATTTAGGCTAACATTTAAGGAAGGAGTCTCCAGTGTCAGTGCTTTGTAACAGATAGAGGTAAAGCTGCTCCTTTAAATGATAACAGAAACTTGTCTTGAGGATGTTCCATAACATTACAAGAAAATATAAAATGTATGACGTCATTCTTTAATAAATTAAAAATTGTAATCGCGGGCAAATTGCTGTGGTATAAGAGAAATAAAACACTTCGGGACGTACTGGTATAGGAAACAGGGGTGGTAACATTAACTCATTTGTGTCGGGTCACATTACGCATTGTACGTCATTGATTATTTCCTTATAACCGCATGCCATATTGTGTTTTATTATTTATATAGCAAACAATTGCCTATTTATGAGTTATAGCAATGGAATGAAAAGACGTAGGAGAAGTCATACCTAAACAATGAATCTACACTGATCACCTGTCAGCTATGAACTACTTTAAAAATATAGAGTAACAAGACAAGAGTTGTTCCACCTGTTCACAATAAACGCACGTGTACAACTGAACAAACAGGAGAGGATTGGTTTCTTTTCCTATCATCACGTCATAAGGCTGGTTATTTTTATTTCCACACAACACAACTGTTCACTGAAATTAGTTAATTATTAAGTAATTGCTCATGCGTGTGTTCCAAGATTAATATTACCCTCTCATTATGACCGTTACAGTCAGTTTATATCAATGCAACTTGACTTAACGAAAACCACAGATTAAAATTAATTAGCATGCCAACGTTCCCTTCTAAACAAACGCAAGAAAAACACAGCTACAACTGCCAACAGCCTCACAACATCCCACACCCGGGCTTTTTCTACACCACCTCCGACCACATTCTGCATCAGATCTAAGAATAGCCAACCTTTTCCTACAGACAGACAGAAAACAGGATGCAAAGAGAATCTGAGAGCATTGCTTTCTTTTAATCTCTTTCCTCAGCATCAGTGGATGAAAACAGGACTGACTGATATGGACACTTTTCAGCAGATCAGAGTCAGATAGACGTACCCCTGCCGACTCCAGCTCCTAATCCAGCACAGCCGTTCCAACTAATCAAGGTCTTCAGGAACATCTCCGAAATGGAGGTCAGCAGGAGCACCGACACACGCAATTTCTCCGAAATCATCCGAAGCACATCAGGTGCTCGGGAACTGTGAGTGCAGTGTCATTGGGAAGGTGATCCAACTAATCCAACATCTGTGTTGATCGCCTGGGGGTGACTGTTGCTTTGCCCTTTGCCAGTTAATTCAAGGTGAAAAAGTAATTTGGTTAGTCAATAAAACTCACTAATGAGCACATGTTCAATGCATTTTTATGAACTTAAAAAAGAAAGGACAGGAAATAAATAAATAAATAAACAAACAAACAAACAAATAAATAAACTGAAAATCTGGGTTTAATCCGGAACTTATGCACTTATGCAATCTTTTTCACACACCAGTTCTGAGTTTCGAATCAACACACATCTTCTCCACACAGAGAGCACATTTTGTAAGACAAACTTAAACCAAGCCACACTACACATAACTGCATGACCTAAAAAAAAAGTTACCACAAATCCTACATTATAACCTACTATTTAGCTCTTGTTAGTGTTCCTCTGGACAGAGAGAGAGAGAGAGAGAGAGGGAGAGAGTCTATAAAGATGCACTGAAACCCCACACTTCCTCCATTGTAAAAACATTCTCCTCTAAAAACAGTTTAGACACTTCCTGATAGCTACATGCAGCTGCTATGCTGGAAAACGGAGTGAAACAGGTGAAGAGACTGGCGATGCCTGCAGCTTGGTTTCACACTCCCTCCACTCAGCCAGCGTTCCTCAAGCTTCAGCCTTGGAATGGCCGAGGAATGTGACAGTCATTTAATCAAGTCCCAGCCCAAACGGCATGAGATACACACTTACAGAAACTAAGCTGCTGCTCCTGCTGCTTTGTGGCTCTAAAATAAACCAACAAAGTTGTATCTGTACATGAAAAAAACCACAGTGTCATTGAATTCTCAAACCTGATTGGTCAGAAGGTGTTGATTAATTTTCTATAATAGCAGCTCTGACAATAGCTGTAACTCATATCACAGGTTAATATTAATGCGCTTGCTCTAATACGTTATCGTTTCTATCGTAAAAGCTCATATACAGGGACTTCTATTGCAGACATCCCATATAATCTAAGGCTAATAACAAACAGATTAAAAAAACATAATGATGTTTTAAAAAAAATGTATAATTGTTGACATGGTGATATTTTCTGAGAGATGTTTTTCTGGCATTTATGGAAGGTGTCTCGAGTGTCAGCGCTTTTTAAAGATCAGTATGATCTCTACCACATGAGAGTCTTCAGGACAGAGGATTTTCCAGATTATCAGGAACATGACAAGCTGCATTTTTATTGACTTCAGGAAAGAGATTTCCCAAAAAAAAAATAATAATAATAATGCTTGTAGCTGCTATAAGCTCGCTGATGTTCTACAACATTAAATGCAACTATAAACTGATAAAAAAAAGTACAATGGCATGTGCTGTTTTTGGAAAAAATCAACTTCACAGTAGTAATTCGGCTTCATGTTGGGCTGCATCACACCACCCCACTGTTGAGTGTTTTTCTATCTCCCATATATATTACAAGGAGGCTGAGCATTTTTCCCTTAGCTGAAGGTTTTCACATCATTACGATAATTACGACATAAGCTGTGCATCTACTCGAGCTCGAAAATGAGTAGTTTTTATGTAAATGCACATAACATCTTTCACTTGTATAACAGCTAAACTTATTGACAATCACATATATGGTTTAAAAGTGTAATGATGTGGCATATCACATTGTAGGGTTTCATACGAGGTCTTGATCAGACACATCTGTGTATTGAGCATTACATTCAACAAACTGCATAATAAAGTAGACTATTCTTCATAAAATAATAACACATGACTCTCTCTCTATGTGTGTGTGTTTCTCTGCCTTCCCCAGATGAATTTAACAAGATTAATTTTAAATTGAATTTTATATATATATATATATATATATATATATATATATATATATATATATATATATATATATATATATATGTAGAAATTTAATAGAAAGTTTTAACTTTTGGAGGCAAAAGTACATGAAGGCCTTTTCTATCGATCTGAGGAGGAACGGAGAAGGAGAATGAGAAGAAGAAAGGAGGGCGATGAATTGATACGGATGAATTGATCTGCTACAAGGTAGCTGATATAAATTTTAATAAATTTACAGGCATCAAATATCATGTGAATAAATGTAAATTCTAAGTTTATAAATTCATGCATCATAAAAGAGAGGTCTGAATTTTTAGCAGCCTTATATGGTAAAGAAAATTTAGCAGCTGGTCAGTTAAGATCCTTGTAACCAGAAGGTTGAGAGTTCAAATCCCAGAAGTCAGAGAGCCAATGGTCGGTCTTAGATACCCTCAGCTACTGTCCATGCTGGACTGGTTCCTGCCTCTCCTGTAAGTCTCAAGCATCAGCCAAATACTGAAATGTACATTACTGCTACAAGGTAGGCGTTCCTCTCGTGTTCTATCTATAGGAAAGAGATTGAGAGTTTTTCCCAGTAATGAAATTAGATAAGCCATTACATAAGCATATACACTCTTTAAAAGAAGAAGAAGAAGAAAAACAATCAGCAAAGGATTTTCAAGGATTTGTTTTGAATGTAGCTTTTGGTAATTAAGCTGGGCTCTGGCTAGACTAGGTGATGACGCAGTTTAAAGTGTTAAATGGGCAATGGCGTGATTAAAGGAAGTTAATAATTAAGTGTTTAAGTATATAAAGGCCATGATATGCTTAAGTGTCTAAAGCACTGAGAACAGTGTTGCTATGGAACTGGGACTGAGCAAGCTAATATCTCAGGCTCACAGTCTAGCTAAAAATCACATAGGCTTTAGGCATTAAGGCTTTGTAAAGATATTGTGAAAATCAGACAAAACTGGCAGAAACCTCAACATTTCCCTCAAACACGTTGGCAAATTCCTAAGACTAAAATGGCACTGTAATTACACTTAGCATCAACCGCTAACTTCCACGAGTTCTGCCTCATGCAGAGACGTCAACATTCTGTCACACCTCGTGAACTCAGTCAGTAAATGAAAATAAACAAGAGTGAGCCGTTCATGTGGAATCTTGTTGTAATCACGGTGGACAAACAACCCCATATCACCCAGGAGCTTGTTTTTCCAAGTCAATGAAGAGATACAAACAGCATCAGTTTACCTATAAATAACTTTTATACTGCACGACAGCTGTGGACTGAGTGGCCCTCGTATCTGTTGTGTCTCGTGTCTTTCTGTATATGTCTCTAGCAAAGACAGCAGCGTTGTTTTTTTCCCTTTGGTTCCTCTTGGCAACAATACAGGAAGATCATACATATTTGTGTTTTTCCGTGCAATGACTGCTGTATAAGTGAAACAGGACAAACTGTGGCACAATCACCTCAAAAAATGGCTGAGAAGTACAATACAGTGGACAACACTAATTAAGCTATTCAAACTCTGGCTTAGTTCAGTGCTAATTAAACTCTCGATAGCAAGACGTGTCAGCACAGTTAATGGTGTTAGGGACTGTGTAACGGTGTATTCAGCTGGAACTTGTGAATTTGTGCTTTCGACATTGGAAAACCAATGCTCACCGCTCAAGTGGCAAAAAGTTTTAGAATAAGTCGATATTTCAGTGAAATATGTGATTTTGTTAACTGTTTTTTCCCCCAAAAAGTAGGCTTGGACAATATGACTATATATTGTTATCATTTTACTCTGTGGCAAGATACACTTCTGTCAGAGTATAGTGGATAAAATTGACCAATACATAGCAGAACTGTCTTAATGATCAAGGATAAAGGATAACGATCATAAACTCTTTTATATCCCTTAGTCTGTATTAGCACATTCAGTTAGTAAACTAGCTCACCATACATTACTATATTACGTTAGCTAGCACTTTTAGCCTAGTCAGTTTCCAGGCAACCAAAACACTGGATTGAGAAAGCACATCAGAGCTTCAACTTGCCCAGTGGACTAGCTAATTATGTTTTCATTTGTCCAGCCCTGTGTATTATAAAAAGATTTTTGTGTATCGTGGTACAACATTTTTGAGAGACAGCAGTGTCAGGAGCAACAAAAAGAAAACTTTTGATTGCAAATGTAGAGCGTGACCAGTAAATCAGCTGGAAAACTGTGACAGATGTGTTTTTCAGGGCCGCAGATATGTTGATGTTAAATTAGGACTGCTGTGCTTAGATCAGATTGGGTCTGATCTCTGTCTGCCGAGAAACTTATCTTAACATGAGATCATGAGAAAACACCAGCACACACTAACACACACCACTCTTACAGAGGCACTGAAGCATAGGAAATTCCAACTTCAGCATTTTACAGACAGGAGGAGAAACAGCTAGTGATTATCGTTAAGCTCTCCAGATAGAACTCTAACATAGAACACTGATCAGTAACACAACGTTCTGAGACTGAACTCTCCTCAGTAACACAACATTCTGAAACTTAACTATCCTCAGTAACAGAGCAGTCCGAGACTTAACGCTCCTAAGTAACAGAACACTCTGAGACTGAACTCTTCTCTGTAACATAACATTACAGAGTAGAATCTCTCCTCAGTAGCAGAACACTCCCTGATATAACTGTCCTTGGAAACAAAACATTCTAAGATTTAACTCTCCTCAGTAACAGAACTTTCTAATGTAGAACTCTCCTCAGTAACAAAGCTTAATAATATAGAACTCTCCTCAATAACAGAACATTCTAATATAAGACTCTCCTCAGTATCAGAACATTCCAAGACCAGACTCTTCTCAAGAACAGACCATTCCAAGATAGAACTCTTCTCAGTAACAGAACATTCTAAGACAGAACTCTTCTCAGTAACAGAACATTCTAAGACAGAACTCTTCTCAGTAACAGAACATTCTAAGATAGAACTCTTCTAGTAACAGAACATTCTAAGACAGAACTCTTCTCAGTAACAGAACATTCTAAGATAGAACTCTTCTAGTAACAGAACATTTTAAGAGAGAACTCTTCTGAGTTACAGAACACATAGAGACTGAACTCTCCTCAGTAACACAACATTCTGAAACTTTACTATCCTCAGTAACAGAGCAATCCGAGACTTAACGCTAAGTAACACAACATTCTGAGACTGAACATTCCAAAGTAGAATCTCTCCTCAGTAGCAGAACACTCCCTGATATAACTGTCCTTGGAAACAAAACATTCTAAGATTTAACTCTCCTCAGTTCCAGAACATACCTAGAAAGTCTCTACTCAGTAACAGAACATTCTAATATAGAATTCTCCTCAGTAACAAAGCTTAATAATATAGAACTCTCCTCAGTAACAAAGCTTAATAATACAGAACTCTCCTCAGTAACAAAGCTTAATAATATAGAACTCTCCTCAGTAACAAAGCTTAATAATATAGAACTCTCCTCAGTAACAAAGCTTAATAATATAGAACTCTCCTCAGTAACAAAGCTTAATAATATAGAACTCTCCTCAGTAACAAAGCTTAATAATATAGAACTCTCCTAACATTCTTATACAGATCTCTCCTCAGTGACAGAACATACTAAGACTGAATTCTGCTCAGTAACAGAGCATTCTGAGACAGAACTCTCCTAAATAAAAGAACATACCTAGAGGGATTGTTACATTTAAGAACCTATATGGCCAAAAGTTTGTGGACACATGATCAGTCTTGGAGTGCTGTGCTTGTTGAACATCCCATTCCAGATTTAGTCCCCCAGTGAAGGGAAATTGTGGATCCACATATGGGTGTGATGGTCAGGTGTCCACATACTTTTGGCCATACTGTGTATAACTTTTTTCAGTTACAGGACATTCTGAGATTGTATCCAATATGTCCTGACCACACACAGACACTCTAACTGAGAGTAACTGAGAGTAACTGATAGCACTACACCCTGAACCTAACCACTTGTAACTTTCCACAGAAATTGACTACCTAGATTTCCATTTATTGATCTGGCGTGAGACAGAATACATCCCACGCTGTTAAAGGACATGATCCTGTTATACAGGCATGCTATGAATTTCCAATCGCGAGTTAAAAACACACACATATTTGTCATAAGGATGCAGAAACATAACCAATATTCAGTAAAGGAAACTAGATATAAGCAGCACATAGTGTGTTGTGCAAAAGTCAGGGACATGTCTACAGAAATTAAGTAAAGTGAAGACACCTTAAAAAATAAAGTAATGAAAAGTTTCTGATTATTACAATAAGTAGTATATTTGAGCATCGTAATTTGCCTTTGCATTTAATACTGCACAATTTCTCTTAAGTACATTGCCATGTAGTTTTCTAAGGTAAACAGCTTAGTAGGTTGTTCCAGTCTTCTTGGAGAACTTGATTTTTTTTTTCCTTTTCTACTGACACACCAATGCAATATGCATATAATAGGCATGTAAGAATTTAAGACATAAATGTACATAAACATATAGGGTGCCTAGAATATTTGGACATGTATATACACATTACAGCAGTTTCTTTTTCTCCATGAACACAACAGTTAATGAGAACTAATGTTGCATCAATCCGATGCTGAATATCAGCACAGGGACCTGAAACACTGGATCAGCATCGGCACAGCTCCACATTCAAAATACTCACTCACTGTAATATTTAATAGATAGATGATAAATCACTTTATTCATCCCAGAAGGAAATTCTGCTATTTCAGCAGCACAGAGAATTAGAAGCATATTAAAAGTAATTTAACACTATATTTAACATTATAATTTAACATTATTTTACATTATGCAGTGAAGGTTCAGGGATCTCACATGTGAACACAGGACACAAGTCGTCTTACAGCATGATGCAATCACACCTCTGATATTACACATAACTTGGTAACAAAAGCCTTCAGTGTGTCAGATCAGTTACTACGCGGACATCAGTGTCACAGATCAGCTGATACGCCGAGCTCTGATACCGGGATCATATCGAAAATGAAAGGGAAAAAAAAAACAAGGCAATGGCACTTTTGTAATACGTCCATAACCAGATAAGGAGCAGAGAGGCCCAAATGTTCATGTTTACATTTTTTTTCTTTATCCTTTTCCCAAATATAGTCAACCAGCCAAAACATATTTTGTCCAAAGTTGGATTCTATACAAAGCTACAAGACTAACGTTGTTAAGAAATAAAAAAAAGCTTAAGTCTATCAGTTCATCATTGTGCAAACTGCAAGCATAAATCGACACACACTTGCTTCAAACCAAGTAATCGCAAAGAGACTAACTTATGTAGCTTCTGACAGAGTATGACGCTGGTAGCTATCCTGCATCTGGGCAAAGGCGGAGACTGCCTACATTTCATTTTTGTCCTTTAATGTTTCTTTAAAGAAGGGAGATCAGCCACGACTGAAATTACTCTAGACATCAAGGAGCCATAAATCCCTCAAAATACAGACTACATATCAGACCTGCCTGGCACTTTTGGTTAACCTGAACATTTTCTTGAAGGTGGTTAAGTTAAATCAACTTAACTTTTTTTTTCTCAAATTGACACACACTGTTCTGTCATTTTTGTCAACAAAAGTTGTGTGTTACTGAGATGACCATCTGTGTCATGTCATGTCAGGGTCTCCATTCGTTCGTTCATTCATCTTTAAGCCCCAAGATATCATTGTCAGGGTCACAGTGAATCCCACGGGAATACTGGGCATGAGGCGGGAACACACCAGTCCATCTTAGGGCCCCGAACACACACTCAGACAGTCACTCATTCACACTTACGGGCACTTCAGAGTCGTCAGTCCACCTACTGGCATATTTGTGGGAAGTGGGAGGAAACCGGAGATACTGGACAAAAAAATGCATAAGAACATACAAACAAACGTCCAACAGACAGTAACCCGGGCTCAGGATCGAATCAGGGAGCCTCCGTTCTCAGTTTCACACACTATTCTGTCTGTTTTTTTTCCGTCAACTAAAACAGAATGATAAAACCTGTGTGTTACTGAGACGATTGTCAGTGTCAGGTCATATCTTCACTTAAAAAGGAATTTCAACAGGAGAACACACACACACACAGAGAGAGAGAGAGAGAGAGAGAGAGAGAGAGAGAGAGATAGAGATTTTTGCTTTCATTTTGAAAATGAATCCCAGTATGGGAATAAACTCAAGTGAATCTCTGTACAAAAAGTGAATCTGAACAGATGAAAGGATTTTTTTTTTATTAATGTTGGTCTGGATTCTGCACAGAATCAGAACTTGTAAAGTTTGTAAAGTCCAATTTGTTTTAAATACCCAAATGAGAGCTAGTTAGACACCCTGTTTAGTGATTAATGATGTAGCTGTGGCTGTTATAGCACTTAATAACGCTTCTGCACCAGTCTCTGACTGGCCATCAATTATGCATTTCTGCATATGCATTTCTGTCTCCTAAAATAGCTCTCTTTAGTGTGCAATCTGGTTCACTTGGTAAATGAATGTCAGCATGCAAGCCAGTTCAACGTGTCTACTTGCAGAGATTCCAGCCTAGCTCTCACATGCTCACACACACACACACACACACACTCACTCACACTCACACTGGCACACGCGCGCGCGCGCACTCTGCTAGCTGAGCACTGGTGCACGCGCTAACCATAACAAAGCAGCTGTGAATTAAATAACGCAGCGGTTTCGCTTTAAATGTCCTCCACTGACCTGCTCGTCAAAATGTCCCGTTTAAAGCCTGGAGCCGCTGTCGGACTCCATAACAGCAGCTAATTCAGCAGCAGTGCCCTGGCTGAGACTCACAGAGTCGCGCCTCCTCCGTTCTGCCCCCAAAGTCACAAACACGAGAAGACACGCTGATTATTTAAGCCGCCATTACTTACGATAACCACTAGAGGGCGCAAAAGGCGAGGAAACTAAATCAGCGCGCTGGCGCCATCTGGTGGCCGAGCTGAAGAAGAAGGCAGGATTTTGTTTTTTAATGGAACGAATCAATTTACCAAAAAAAAAAAAAAAAAAAAAGATGACCAGTGACAAAAATTTTAGACAAAGAAAAGAAAGGGGGAAAGGAATAGTGATGACAGAAATACAATATACAAGCAAATTAAAATATGCATATACATAAGAAAAAAAATGCAACGTTCATGATAGTCATAATTATTAATAATAATAATAATAATAATAATAATAATGATGATGGTCATAATTCATAATAATCTTACATTTCAACAGTCTTTAAGCTTTTCTTGTTAAAACTCTAAAAGTGTCAAATAAACCAACTCTTTCCATGAACAGTGCATTAAATTATTTAAATTATTAATTTATTATTAAATGTATTTATATCTATTTATTTGGAGGAGGTTATTGATTGGGGTGTGTGTGTGTGTGTGTGTGTGTATTACAAATATACACACATTATTTATATATATATATATATATATATATATATATATATATATATATATATATATATATTTGTGTATATTTGTAATAAATCTTTTTTGCAGTTAATTTGCTTGTATATTGCTTTTCTGTCATCACTGGGTTTAATTTTTATTTCAGTCCGGAAGTATTTGGACAATGATGGATTTTTTGTGATTTTGCCTTTATATACCACCACAATGGACTTGAAATAAAACAATCAAGAAGTGATCGAAGTGTAGACTTTCAGCTTTATTTTAAGAGGTTCCACAAAAATATGGCATTTACCATTTAGGAATTACAGCCATTTTAAGCAAAGTACTTCCATTTTCGGGGGCTCAAACGTATTTGGACAATTGACTGACAAGAAGAATTGACCAGGTGCGGTCCATTCCCTCGTAACCTCAAGACAAATGAAGCAGATAAAAGGTCTGGAGTTGATATCAGGTATTGAGTTGGCATTTGGCAGCTGTTCGACTGGAGCTACCAATATGAAGTCCAAGGAGATCTCAATGCAAGTGAAGGAAGCCATCATTAGGCTGAAAAAACAACATAAATCTATAAGAGAGATAGAAAAAGAGTGGCCAAATCAACTTTAAGAGTGGCCAAATCAACAATTTGGTACATTCTTAAAAAGAAGGAATGTACTGGCGAGCTCAACAACACCAAAGGCCTGGAAGACCACGGAAGACAACTAAAACGGATGATCGCAGAATCCTTTCCTTGGTGAAGAAAAACCCCTTCACAACATCAACAGAAGTCAAGAATACTCTGGAGAAGGTAGGGGTATCATTGTCAAAATCTACAATAAAAAGAGACGCCTTCATGAATGTAAATACAGAGGGTTTACAACAAGGTGCAAACCACTGGTAACATTCAAGAACAGGAAAGCCAGATTAGACTTGGCCAGAAAACATCTAAAAAAGCCTCCCATGTTCTGGAATAAGATTCTTTGGACTGATGAAACCAAGATTAACTTGTACCAGAATGATGGGAAGAGAAAGGTATGGCAAAAAAATACCACATTGTGTTAAACATGGTGGAGGCAGTGTTATGGCATGGGCATGTATGGCTGCCAATGGAACGGGCTGACTGGTGTTTATTGATGATGTGACTGCTGACAGAAGTAGCAAGATGAATTCTGAGGTGTATAGAGCTATACTCTCTGCTCACATTCAGCCAAATGCTACAAAACTGATAGGATGCTGCTTCACAGTGCAGGTGGATAATGACCCAAAACATACTGCGAAAGCAACTCAAGACTTTTTGAAGGCAAAGAAATGGACTATTCTTCAATGGCCAAATCAGTCGCCTGATCTCAACCCAATAGAGCATGCTTTTCACTTACTGAAGACAAGACTGAAGGCAGAAAGACCCACAAACAAGCAGCAACTGAAGGTGACTGCAGTGAAGGCCTGGCAAAGTATCTCCAGGGAGGAAACTCAGAATTTGAGTTTTGAGAACATGAGCTCCAGACTTCAGGCAGTCAAACGATTGCAAAGGATTTTCATCCAAGTATTAAAATTATGATTATATTTACAATTATGTAACTTTGTCCAAATACCTTTGAGCCCCTGAAAATGGAGGTACTTTGCTGAAAATGGCTGCAATTCCTAAATGGTAAAAGCCATTTTGTGGAAACTCCTAAAATAAAGCTGAAAGTCTACACTTCGATCACATCTTGATTGGTTTATTTCAAATCCATTGTGGTGGTGTATAAAGGCAAAATCACAAAAACTCTGTCATTGTCCAAATACTTCCGGACCTAATTTTATATATATGTATATATCTATCTATCTATCTATCTATCTATATATATATATATATACACATGCACATGCACATATATATATCATAAATTTAGGCTTTTATTGTTATTTATTCTAAAAGGTCTTGCTTGTCAGTTAGTGCTTCAGATCAGATGAATCAACTCCAACTTTTTTTGTTGTTTTTGTTTTATACCACACGGCTGTTGAATTCTCAAATCTGATTGGTCAGGAAATGTCGATTAATCTTCTGCAACAGCAGCTCAGACAGAAGCACCAGCAGTAACTCAAATCACAGATTTATATTAATGCACTCATTATAAAATGCTATCATTTCTATAGCAACAGACTAATACGATTATAAGCCTAATAACAGACAGATTAAAAATGCACTGCACTGTAGCCTTCTGTAAGGAGATGTTTATTTAACATTTATATTTAACATTTATGAAGAAGCTTCCAGTGTCAACCTATTGCAACACTCACTAAGTTTTTTCACAGGGAAGTCTTCAGGACAGAGAGAGAGGGGTTGAGGAGATGACTGTTCAGTAGAAAGTATTGTCATTCTAGCCATGTAAAGGCATACAGTACAAAGAATTCTTCTTCTACACGGCCTTGGTGCAAAATATTACTGAAAGTGACAACAGTGAAACACACCTGACAACATGTAGTGCAAAAACAGGAAGTTGTATTGAAAATGCAGACAACAAAGTACAAGGCAATAGATAGATAGACACTGTGTATGTAGTAGACTCAGTAAAATAAAGGACGATGCAATAAATGTAACACAACTCAAGACAATAAATACCACACAACCATTATACCCAATATAACAGTGTGGAATATACAGTACATACAATAATCAGAAGCACAGTGACTAGTAATGAGTGGTGTGTCACGCTGAATGTTTATAAGGTAAGTGATAACAGGAACTAACTTGTTTCACAGATGTTCCATAACGTCGTATGTAACCATGACACTTTGAGACGTGCTGTAATAAGAAAATAACTGCCTTCAGCTTCCCACTGGTCCACATCACACGGCTGATTATTTTCCTGTAACAGCATGCCCTATCCTGCTTAATGTGTTATAAGGTGGCATACACTTTTTCCATATGCACCACTTTGTATATGTGAGGTCCAGGATTGGACATGTGGAAAAGCAGTCATGTATCAGTATTGCATAACTGTAACAAATTCATAGGCTTATAGATTCCACAAGATCACTAGTGTTTATGAATCTCAGGAAGGTTTACTAGTGTTTATGAATCTAAGGATTAGATTAGATTAAACTTTATTGTACTAGTACAAAGCCAATAAAATGTATTTTAAGCTTTAAGGAACATTGTTTCAGGAAATCATTTAATATTGAATGAAGACCTTAATAACCACCTTTTCATAAGATGTTGAAATTGTGACAGAGGAAGTGAGCAAAGTGAAACGTAGATTAGTAGATTATTTATTTAAAAAAAAAAATTCCCCTAAGAAAAAACTTTTGTTTTTGTTCACTCCTGTCAAACCTTTCAGGTACATTGTGGAAGCACGATTGAAAGAGTGAGACATTCAATTGTATTTGGTTAATTTATTTATTATTTGTTTTCATCTGGTGCCATTTTCTGTTGGAACAGAAAATCTTTACAATAAGAGCCTTGTATTTGAATTTCATCTGTATTTGAATTTCATTTCTAGTCATGTGATGAACTGTAGATTGTTTTATTTTTGTCCATTGCGAGTTGCCATAACCCAGGAGAGGAAGAATGCTCAAGGTTCCTCATGGCACTTAACAGAAGTCATTTGTAAATTAAACGTCTTCCAGAAAGTTCAGTGCTGCTGCCATCCAAACCAGGCACAATCTGTAAATGTAACACTTTCACTAAATATCGTTCAATACATATTCATATTTCCACATCATATTCCTATATTTGTAATAATGAAATCTGTACCATTTTCAGTTCCACTCCTCCTGGTAATAGATTAATATATATTGGACAAAAGTACATGTGGAAAACATCGACACACTGGCCCCCATCATACATGATCTGGAGTGTTATACGACGCTGAAAGTGTGTGTGAAAGGTTCCGTGCCCTACTGCTGGTCTGTGTCGCTTTTATGTTCCTTCTGTGAAACCTGTTGCTGTACATTTCAGCATTTTACTCCCATTTATAGCTGTAACAGCTGATTAGTGGAAGGTAAATACAAGGTTAAAAGGGTTTGCTAGTTACATTTTTAAATTAGTAATAGTTCTATAATTTTTAAAAAGTTTGTTAGTAATATAGTCATGTAGATTCACTACAACTATTCAACTACTGACTGTGAGCAAATGTTGAAAAGTAGATTTATTTCACATCAGACAATGTTTTCAGGTAATACTTCATACTGACAGCAAATGTTTCAACTTTATTTATTTATTTGGTTGGGTTGGTTGGTTGGTTGGTTGGTTTGTTGTTTGGGGTTTTTTGTTAACTGCAATACACCTTATAACTGATCAGTTTGGAGTCGGTTCAAGAAAATCCATACAAGCTAAAAGAAAAAAAAACACACAAGCATACCACATACTTTATAATTAACATATAATTATATGCTATTTGAATATAAAATATAATTATATATAAAATATAATTTCTTATAATTAATGACTGATATTGAACATTAATAAATATTAATGAATATTAAAGTAAGTGAATGATGTCACTAAACTTGATTTATAAATGAAACATGTTAAGGTTATCATTTGTTTTTTTCTTCTTTATATGAACGTGTTTTCTCTCTCTCTCTCTCTCTCTCTCTCTCTCTCTCTATTTACAAAATAAACCCAGTGCACTGGGTTGAAAACTAAAATAATAAATGATTCAAGCAACCCAAGAAAGTTTTAAGAAAAGAATGAAATCATAAAAACTAGTTATTCTAACAATCTTGCAATAGCGATGACTAAAAAAGTTAACTTCTTTCACTTTTTTATCGACTTTTTTCAATAATCAAGTAAGCAACAGCTACTGAGAGTCTGATTTTGTTTAATGGTAGCTTACAGAAATTGATCTGTCCTTGCGTGATCATCAATAGAAATAAAAAAAAAACTGAATGAGGAAGTGTAAATGGAACAAAGAGAAATGACTATTTTTGTGTGATCGGTGATTTCCCAGTAAAATGGTGGATGTGAGGAACAGGATGTGTTCATACGCTGAACTGTGGCGGAGTTAGCCATTCCTGCTATGGATTGAGATTATTTTATTTGAATTTTTTCCCCTGTGCAAACTAGGAATGTGTTTAGCAGCTGTGCAATAAGCTGGCAAGCTCGTTTATTTAGCTGATAGTTAGTTAGTTAGTTAGTTAGTTAGGTTGCATTTTTGGTATCATTTGGGAAACAATACTATAATAATTTTTTGAAGCTACACAATTTCAACAAGTTTTTTCAACATATAAATTAAAAGACACATCTGACAGATGCACAGTGATAAGAATTTGCCAGTGTGTCAGCATCAGTATGTATGGAAATGTATGCAGGTTCTGATAAGGAGCAAATTTTGTAGTTAATTTTTTTGTTCATTCTTATGTAAATTGTATGAAATCCCAAGAAACAACTGCAATTCCCACATGTTCAGTTTTTATGTATTAAGATCAGTTTAAGATTGTGTTAAACACGCTGCTGATTCAGTAATACTTACATATGCATTCTGTATATATTACTGTTTTTTTAATCAGTATTATGCCAATAAAATTCAAGCAAAAAATGCTGAATTTAAGACAATAAACAAATTTAATTCTCTTTAATTATCCACATTTAGTTTTATATTTTAACTCTCTAATTCACTGTTTCAATTTGTTTATATTTTTCTCATTGAATCTAGAAATTGAAAAAAAAAAAATCCAAGTATAATTCATAACACACACTACCTGGAACCAGGATTGTTCAGATACTCCAGTGAAAAAACGTATCTCTGTTAGTTAGGTGTATAGACTTAGAAATATATACCTTTACAGAAAGCAATAGAATATAATTACCCTGTTTTGATGAATCAACATATTACAAAATTTACACTACACTTTCACTATGTGATAACAATGAACAAACATTCCTCAGTGTTGCCCTTAGATCAACAGTCAGAAAAACATCTCTAACTGAAACAAATTATGATTTTGCTTTCATTTTCTGTCACGGAAGATCTATTATAGACAGAGACTAGAAGGATTGAGTCAGTTTAGTTAACTTTTTAATGGTACTGGTGTACTCTTCCAGAGCAGTTTGAAAACATATTACTAGAATTTTTCCTTTAACTGTACAACAGAGATCATCAGTTTGGCTCAATCTCAAAATGCATTACTTGAAGGTATTAGAGATGTGTTATACTGTAGCAATACATTAAATAACACCTGTATATGTAATAAATTGTTAGAATTGGGGCAGTCGTGGCCTAATGGTTAGAGGCTCAGACTTGTAACCCCAAGGTGAACCTGAAGGTTGTGGGTTCGAGTCTCAGGTTCGGCAGGGATTGTAGGTGGGAGGAGTGAATGACCAGTGCTCTCTTCTACCCTCAATACCACGACTGAGGTGAGACCCTTGAGCAAGGCACCGAACTGCCCACTGCTCCCTGGGCGCTGCAGCAAAAAAGGCTGCCCACTGCTCTGGGTGTGTGTTCACTACTGTGTGTGTGCACTTGGATGGGTTAAATGCAGAGCACAAATTCTGAGTATGGGTCACCATACTTGGCCACAAGTCACTTCACTTCAGTATACAGTATGTGTATATACTAAATAAGTCTGTTTTGGTGGTATCTATTTTTTTTACTCTTTAATGTTGTTCAGCTTTGGTTGTGTAACTGCACTGCGTATATACTGTATGTCGTGTGTTGAATGCTGATTTACACCTCAGCTAGATGAAAGCATTTGTGTGTGAATGTGTGTGTGTGTGTGTGTGTGTGTGTGTGAGTGTGTGTGTGAATGGTGCCCTGGTGTCCCATGCAGCTTCAGAAAACGTTGAGTAATTCATTCATTTCTTTAATTTATTTATTGCATCCATATACATGTAGACCTTCTTTCATGTGAGTGTTTCCTTTTAATCAGGCAGTTTCACTACCCTTTAGATCATCTTTTACATAAGAAAACAAATTCGAAAAAACAGGAACTTTATAGAAGGAAGAGAAAACTCTCTAGGCTTCCCACTCCTTTGGATTAACAACCGCACATTCATGAATAAATTAAAATGCATGCAGGGCTGGGAATGCTTATAGAATAAAAAGCAAAGTCCACTTTCAGGTTATGCCTTTCATTAACAGAAAGATAGCAGCTAACTGTTAAATATTAAATTGTCTATATTGTCTATATTGTCTATATATTACTAAATATTAAAGGTGGTCTAGTTTAAACCAGCTTGGTGCTTATAGCTGCCTCCTGGTTGCTCTACACATTTAGATATTTAGAAGTTTTATCTTTTTAATGTCAATCCCAGGTCTGGATCTTATATTAAATATATTATTCCAGTGCTTTCCACTGTCACATTTCTATATAAAATACCTTTTATGCAGCTGCAGTAGTGAATCGTGTGTATTACAAGATGGTTTGTTAAATATTGTTAAATATTACAGAAGTGCACAAGACACTCACATACACTCTTAAGTGCTTTTCTTTACATGTCACATTACTAGTATAAGTAAAACCTTATTTAACATGTCCGTCATGAATTTGTCACACACATCTGATACACACAGAGTAAAATATATCTAATTACATAATGAAATATTCTCAATTTAGTATTATAAGGTTCTATCTGCCAGCATGCTCTACTCAGACAGAAAATTATAAAATAAATGATAAACCTTTTAAATTATGATAATGTGATTATTTCATCTTTCTCTTTCTAAGGTATTTTACACTTCCTTGTTTTTGGAAAAACCCAAACAGTTGTCTGTCCTGTCTAATTTGCAGATTTATTGTCAAATCAGCATGGACATCAGGGCAGTGACTCACTTGTATCTGGGGAAAGTGAACCTGCAATAAAAACAAATGGGAAGCATATGTCTTGCATTTCATGTGTTAATACAGCCTTTCACTCTCAACAGTTTTTATTTCAAATTTAAAATAAGCACATAATTAATAGAGGCTGAGAATCCCTTTACTGTACAGTAAATCTGTGCTTTAGATATGAAATCCATAGATATATGGATTTTAAATAATCATGTGTTTATACTTCAGATATAGGTTGTATTGTTTTTGTAAGAATAATATTAAATAACAAGTTTAATTAAATAACTATTTAATAAAATATACTCAATAATAAGAGATCTGTGTGACCACACTTTTACCTCTCTTCTGTTCTTATTGAAGTTTTCATCTAGCTGTCAACTGATGACGCTGCACAAGCCAGCCAATGAGATTTAAAGAGAGGAGGGGAAGAAAAAAGAGAACCGAATCTCTGGACAGGTTCCACATCTCGAGAACACTACTCTACTAAATAGTATGTGACAGTGATTCACAGATGAATCGATTCTCCATTGAACGACTCCTCTCGATTCTCTCATTCTCTCACTTCATCATTTTAAACAAATTGATTCATTTATTGGGGAAAAATGAGAAGGCCTTATCATCTGATTAATTTCTGATACTGAGCTGATTAAATAATCATTTACTGAATATAATCTTTCCATTTAAATATTAAGCAGGTTAATATAAGCTATTAGTTCAGATTTATTCAGTGAAGCCATTTGAGCTTTTTAAAATTCCCTTCCATTCACGGAAAGCAAAACTGTTATAAACAATGTGTTAAATTGTGTATATTTTATATCCCATATCCCATTTTTTATTCCTGTATTTTATTATACGGGACTTTTTTCTCATTTTATTTTGAGAAATTGCACTGGGATTAAAGTTGACAATATTGATGCTAAATTATTGAGCTTTAGATTTGGATATGAACATAACAGTGTGACTGGCATAACTATAAAGCCTTTCAGTTCAATTCATCTCAGAACTATACGAAACAAACAAACATATAGATAGATAGATAGATAGATAAATAAATAAATAAATAAATAAAAACACTTATACTGAAGTCAGTAATAAAATGGTAGACCCCTTGTCATTGAGGTTATTTTGTAAATAAATGGATCTTAAGGACCTTTGAATGCACATTTATATAATTTCACCTGTACAGCACTTTTTGTTATGAAAGTGTTTCTGAATCAAAACACTAAGGAATCGATTCTCTAGTTCATTCGTAATGCAGTTTGACTAAACACTCTGACAATACAGAGCGCGCGCTGGTAAGCATCCTGTGTGACTATGTAGTGCGGAAGTAGGCTAGTGTGTGTGTGCTGACAGGCGTCTACTGCTCCTCAGCTCCTCCTCGCCTTCTCAATCTGGGGCTTTCCATCAGCCTAGATTAAAAAAAACAAAAAATAACACACACACACACCCACACGCAGTGCCGCCCCACTGGATAAAAACTGTTTCTAGGCTGCAGTGCGTTCATTTTAGTTTCAGTCTTCACCAGAGAGAAATAAATCCAGCACACATAGAGACACACACACACACACACACACACCTGAGAGGATGGATGACCAGCATAACGACGCCCTGCTGGAGAGAGCCTCCAGCTCCGAGACTGTGACTGAGCCGAGGCGGTGAGACTTCACACACACACACACACACACACACACACACACATCTCCACTGAGTTTATAAAACCTTTTTATTATTTTTTATTATTATTATTATTATTATTATTATTATTATTATTATTTATTTAAAGATAACCAGAATTAACTATGTGCTCTTAAGTATTTATTATTATTATGATTATTATTATTATTATTATTATTATTTATTGCCAATACTGCAGTGGAGTCATTTATTTTATTGACATATAAACTAGAAATTCCAGAGTAAAATTTGTCATAAAATATCACTTACTTATTTGAATTCATTTATTTATTAAAATAGATTCATTTCCAACGATTTATTGATCTCTGCTTATTAATATTTATTTCATTAATATCATGCTTTTGGTACAAAGGCGCACAGAAATATCTAAACTTTTATTTATAAAATGATTTGCAGTATATTAGGCTGTAGGTTTGCAAGTTTGCTGCGTCGCTGTAATGAATAGGAAACCAGTTCTACCCAGCGACATGTGACATCACACTCCAGGAATATTTGTGATTGGTCAGACGAACTGATATATAAAAACATTTTAAGATAATGCTTATTTATTTATCTCTTTTATTTGAATCTACTCCACTTACCTAGCATATTTAAAAAATCTATTATCTATTATCTATTATATAAAAAATCTAGATCTATAAATCTATTATCGTATATTAAAGAATTTTTTTTTATTTATTTGTATTTTTTTGTAACATATATGGACTTTAAGCTTTATCCAGGTGTTATCAAGAACCTTTATACCTCATTTCCCCAAGTCTATTAATCTGCTTGTGGAGCCCTTATGCAATGTGAAGAAAATAATCTGTATAGCAAGCAGTTTAATCAAATCTTGTTTGTGTCAGTTTAGTTTAAAACATGCCTAATAATTTGTCATATTCTGTTTTTTTCCAATTAAATTTCTAATTTAATTAAAATGTGTAAGCATTACATAACATCTAATAAATATTATATTATTTTTTTTAATTTAGCAAATTATTTATAAACTCATAATATTTTATTGACATATTCTATATTCAAACAGAATTTTTTATTACTTACCATATTACTTAAATTTTTTTTTACTTACCATATTTTAGCAATGATCATTACAGATGTTTTTTTTTTTTTTTATGCACATGCGTAAGAGACAGACCAAGTACTACAACTCATGAAATAAAAATGACAAATTATAAATTGTAAAATAAGAAAGTAGTTGTAAAATGTCAAATTTGCCTTTTCTTCTCTGAGCAGGAGCCCCAATGGTAAAGCACTGAAGGTGGCCGGTCTGACCGTGCTGGCATGTCTCCTGCTGGCTGGTCAGGCTTTCACGGCCTACTATGTCGTGGGACAGAAGGATCATCTCCACGCTCTGGAGCAGGGTCAGGACACCCTGAAGAAGGAGCTCACTCGCATGCTTACAGGTACGACAGACAGAAAGCGACACAAAAAATTAGAGAATGGGGAAGCGAAAGAGCAGGACCAAACTATGCATGTTGAAATGCAATTAGGAATTAGAATAAAATTATGAAAACAAGATGTGAAGTAACAGGAAGGCATAAGATATGCTGTAGTGAGGTAGACGGGGACATGAATATATTAATAAATAACAACAGAAAATAAGGGGAAATGTTTTATTTGAATCTACTTATTATTCAAGTGCAATTATTAATGATTTGCTGTTTCTCCTTGTCTCCATAGTGGCTCCTAAAATAATGCGCACCTCCATGAGCAAAATGCCACTGATGGTGGGCCTTGATGAGGACGGCTCAAAACAGCACGTACCACTCACGGTGAGATCTGAGCTACAGAACGAGAAACACAGCACTAGGGATCTTTCCTGGACTATTAGTCCAGAAAGTCAGACACAATCCTGACCCTTTTTTTTGTTGTTTGTTTTTTAACAGATTTGTGTTTGTAATGACCCATGACTGTATTCTTGTATTACACTGTCCTTTTGATTGTAATGAATAAACTGCGTTCCTTTTTTTTCAGAGACTGCAGTCATCCAGCTTCCCAAGCCAGAGGGAGGGAAGCGGCCTTGTGGATGGTACAGTACAAAACACTTATTATTATAAAAGGAACAATGATGCATCAAATGATAACACAATCAAATGTAAAATCCACCTTTACATTAGAAATTAAAATGTCTCTCACCCTTTCCACAATGTTGTATAAAGATATCTGTAATATTCTTCATATTTATTTGATTGAATTTTCACAGCAGTAAGTCACTAATTATCTGAACAGGCTCATATATGATCAGTGGACACATAGGGAGAGGGTGGAAAGAACCAGAGTGAGACGAGAGTGATGTCACTATAGGAAAATAATGAAGCAGAAGTGAAACGCTGTATAGTACAAGCTTATTAATAAAACAGTTATGGCATAAGGAATCCATATGACTAATATTAAGAGGGTTTTTTTTAATAAGAGAAAAAGGCGTAAGCTTGTATGCACAGTAAGTAAATTATGAACAAAGGAATTAATCATCTTTTTGTTGTTAGAAGGCCCTAGAGCTGTTCCTAGGAGGATGGTTGTGCCCCTGAAACACATGCCTCTGCTCACTGACATCAGGGCAGACAAGCTTGAGGAGGAGGCCAAGACCACTGAGCTTCCTGGTAGGAAACAGATTCTTCTTCACACACACTATAGGGTCCAGAAATCTGAGTTCCCTATCAGGATCTGTTTTTATTTAGCAAATTTAACAGTTTAGAAATGATCAGTTTTTATAACTATAAAGCAAAAAATTCTTCTTTTCTGAAACATTGTTGAACATTTGTATTGTTTGTACCTTGGAGAAGAAAAATTATTTATTTAGTCTAAATTCAATTTAATTATTTAGTCATTTTTTATTATAAGAATTATGTGTTCTTATATAATTCTTGTATAATCTATCAACTTTTTCATAAATTATTAAATAGAAACAGTTTTTGGTTGTGACATCAAACCTTTGGATCATAATGTACATGTAGCAGAACTTTAGGTTTATCATACTAAACCAAAATACCAGTGCTGGTATTTTAGTAATAGAAGTTAGATGTTTCATAGCAGCAAGAAATAATAGCATATTGAAATATAGATCTTATATAAAACAACTTAGATGCAGGTCTCTTTGTTTATCTTTGCTTTCCTCCTTCCCTCTGTAGCTGCCGTGGTGGAGACTAAGTGTAAGATCGAGGCTGGGCAGATCAAACCAGGCTTCTATCAGCCACAGTGCGATGAGGAGGGCAACTACAAGCCCAAGCAGTGCTGGCACAGCACTGGCTATTGCTGGTGTGTGGATAAGAACGGCAAGGAGATCCCTGACACACTGACACGTGGCCCCCTGGAATGCGGCAATGGTGGGTTTCCAAATCTCAGAAGCATCTAAGTGTAATTAGGTCAGCTAAGTCATTGCTGTATAAAGTCACTGTTAGGTGATATCATGAGTGTAACTAGTACATGATAAGGAGTTTTAATGATGGACCAACACACTGTCTGTGAAGGACTTTGGGTTATGCAGGTCATGTTTAATAGTCTTGGCCTCTTTCTTGGCAAAAGGGATTGTGTTATAACATGTCATCTGGGAGACATCATCAGCTCTAATAACTGATGTGAAACAGTTTCACAATGTCATAGCTGTATATTACACAGAGATTATAAACACCACCATTCACTAGAACTGGGAGCCACCTTTCCACCATTCTGCCACCATTCACTACAATTAGAGCCCACCTTTCCACCATTCTCCCATCATTCACTGCAACTAGAGCCCACTTTCCACCATTCTCCCATCATTCACTACAACTAGAGCCCACCTTTCCACCATTCCCCCATCATTCACTGTAACTAGAGCCCACTTTCCACCATTCTCCCATCATTCACTACAACTAGAGCCCACCTTTCCACCATTCCCCCATCATTCACTACAACTAGAGCCCACCTTTCCACCATTCTCCCATCATTCACTACAACTAGAGCCCACTTTCCACCATTCTCCCATCATTCACTACAACTGGAACACACCTTTCCACTCTTTTCCTTCCATTCACAAGAACTAAACCCCTTAACTAAACCTTCAAGTTTAACACACATTGTTTCCCCAGAAAGCATGAGAGTTTGGTCATGATGTCTATAAGAACAAGTCATATAACATTGTCAGTACAACATTACAGTAAAATCCCAAGTTTCTATAAATTCTTCAGTAAATTTCAGTTTCTATAAATTCAGTCAAATGCATGTGTTTGGTTGATTACTAATATGCTCTATTTCTGCTCCTCTTCTGATCCATGTATCTGATGTCGGAACCACCACAGTCAACTAAAAGCTTGGTGAGAGTCTTTTTCCATAACATCAAAACACATCATGCAACACAGAGAATGTTATTAATGTTTAGTTTCTCTAACCAACTCTACGTGGTGTAAGCAAGGATTTCAATGTTAGTGCTTCTAACCCACTTTCTTTTCTCTCTCTTATTCCAGGCCAAAGCCAGCAGAATGCACAGTGGAGGCTGAAATCTTGCATCCAAAATCAAACACACTCTATCATTAAAAATCAGATACTATTAGCTCTCCTGTCTAGTATCGGTCTCTTACCTGACTCTTTATTTCACAGAGATTTGAGTAAAGTGATTAATTCTTGATTACTACAAATAAATTCATTTAGCATCTCATTCTGTTTTGTTCTATTTAGAGATGTTTATTAGTGATTAATGTTACATTCCTAATAGTTGCTACATACTGACACACATAATGCTCATGTAGCTGTATCCTTTCCTGTTCTATGTTTATTATTAATTTGCCTATTTTAATTTTTTTAACTTAAGGCATGTTAGGAGATGGCAAAAGACTGTAGGATATGGGTCTATGAATGAAAAGGAATGTATTGTAAATAAGTGGCCTTCAAATAAACCATGCCTCCTTATTCTAAAGAGGTCTGATTACTTCTGCATCAAAACAGTCCACCTACCTGAAGTAGGAGATACATTAGTTATCATTTCTGAATCTTTCAGTAACGTTGTGTGTAAGTGTTTTTGAGGACCAAACAGAACCAGAAATTCCTGACTGACAAAAGTTTCAGTATCACTGAATTGTACTTAAGTGCATATGTTGAAAAATGCCAATTTCCTGCAAATTAACAAACTCATTCACAGCTGATTTACACTTAATGATGCCCACAAAACTCACAGAATGACCAAAGGACAATTACTGTAGATATGAAATTGCCTTAATTTATGTATTTGTTTTGGATTCATTTCTTTTAAGTCATTAATATCTCACAAAATTAAAAAAATTCCCCAAATTTTCATTACGTTCATGTGTGTAAGAGAAAAACATGCTATATTAAATTGACAAATGGATGTAATCGATATATAAATTTGCAATAACTCACACCAGATATATGGTTTGAAGCCTATGGTTCATGTTAAATGTACATTTTCTCTTATATGTAAATGTACACAATCTGGGAATCTCTCAAGGTTTGTCTAACTAACTGGATTTTTATGAATGGCAGCTATGAGTGTTAACAGAATTCAGATGTTCCTAAAAAAAAAGTTCCTGTTTAAAAGGGAGGAATTCTTCAAAAGATAATTTACATAAGCACACAGGCATAAGTTATTGGTAGATTAGTAGGGTAAAAGTAGAAGTAAGACCAGACACCAAATATAAAAAGTTTGTAAGTTTAAAAAATTGTAAGTGTTTATTCCAATAACTATTCCATCACACTAATTTTGTTAAAAATGAAACAAAATCTGTGGGAAGCCAGAAAAAAATTACAACAACAGTAAAACAGAAAATCCTAGAGTACAAAGAAGGGGTAAAAAGCAGGTTAATACAGACATTATACTTCTGAGTAACAGCTACCATCCAACATTAGGTGGTTAGAGATACAGTAAATATACTGTATATTTAAAAAAGTACATAGAAAAAAAAACATGAAACTGATGAACACTGATTAGAAAACGATGAAACGTGATTATAAAACCATGAAACCCTGAATACTCTATAACATGCTCCTGAGTTGCTCTGAGACGCCATGATAATCCTGTAATAGTAAGTCACAGTCATTGTGTTTAACTAGATGATTTAGAGCACCTCAGAGTGGAGAAAGTGGATACTCACTAATAAATATTTTACTGCAGTGTAGCACAATGACCTGCTGTACTGCAGAGCAGGAGGGACAACGCAGCAGTTTTCCACTCTACACACAGCATGGATACAACTGTAAGTACTGGCACCTATGCTTAACCATTATTATTATTACTATTAGTAGTAGTAGTAGTAGTAGTAGTAGTACTGCTAACAACAATAACAATAATAATAATAATAATAATAATAATAATAATAGCAATAGTAGTAGTTGTAGTGGTTGTGGTGGTAGTAGTAGCAGTAGTAGTAGTAGTGGTTGTGGTGGTAGTAGTAGCAGTAGCAGTAGTAGTAGCAGCAATAGTAGTGGTAGTGGTAGTAGTAGTAGCAGTGGTAGTAGTAGTAGCAGTAGCAGCAGTAGTAGTAGTAGTAGTGGTTGTGGTGGTAGTAGTAGTAGTAGTAGCAGTAGTAGTAGCAGCAGCAGCAGCAGCAGTAGTGGTGGTAGTGGTAGTGGTAGTAGTAGTAGCAGCAGCAGTAGCAGCAGCAGCAGTAGTAGTAGTAGTCGTTGTGGTGGTAGTAGTAGTAGTAGTAGCAGTAGTAGTAGCAGTAGTAGTGGTAGTGGTAGTAGTAGTAGCAGTAGTAGTAGCAGTAGTAGTGGTAGTGGTAGTAGTAGTACCAGTAGCAGCAGTAGTAGTAATGGTTGTGGTGGTGGTAGTAGTAGTCGCAGTAGTAGTAGTAGCAGCAGCAGCAGCAGTAGTAGTGGTAGTAGTAGTAGTAGTAGCAGTAGCAGCAGCAGTAGTAGTAGTAGTAGTCGTTGTGGTGGTAGTAGTAGTAGCAGTAGTAGTAGCAGCAGCAGCAGCAGAAGTAGTGGTGGTAGTGGTAGTGGTAGTAGTAGTAGCAGCAGCAGTAGCAGCAGCAGCAGTATTAGTAGTAGTCGTTGTGGTGGTAGTAGTAGTAGTAGTAGCAGTAGTAGTAGCAGTAGTAGTAGTAGTAGTCGTTGTGGTGGTAGTAGTAGTAGTAGCAATAGTAGTAGCAGTAGTAGTGGTAGTGGTAGTGGTAGTAGTAGTAGTAGTAGCAGTAGTAGTAGCAGTAGTAGTGGTAGTGGTAGTAGTAGTAGCAGTAGCAGCAGCAGTAGTAATGGTTGTGGTGGTGGTAGTAGTAGTCGCAGTAGCAGTAGCAGCAGCAGCAGCAGTAGTAGTAGTAGTAGCAGTAGTAGTAGTAGTAGCAGTAGCAGCAGCAGTAGTAGTAGTAGTAGTCGTTGTGGTGGTAGTAGTAGTAGTAGTAGCAGTAGTAGTAGCAGCAGCAGCAGCAGCAGTAGTGGTGGTAGTGGTAGTGGTAGTGGTAGTAGTAGCAGCAGCAGCAGCAGTAGTAGTAGTCGTTGTGGTGGTAGTAGTAGTAGTAGTAGCAGTAGTAGTAGCAGTAGTAGTGGTAGTGGTAGTAGTAGTAGCAGTAGTAGTGGTAGTAGTGGTAGTAGTAGTCGTTGTGGTGGTAGTAGTAGTAGTACCAGTAGTAGTAGCAGCAGCAGCAGCAGCAGCAGTAGTAGTGGTAGTGGTAGTACTAGTAGCAGTAGCAGCAGCAGTAGTAGTGGTTGTGGTGGTGGTAGTAGTAGTAGCAGTAGTAGTAGCAGCAGCAGCAGTAGTAGTAGTGGTAGTAGTGGTAGTAGTAGTAGCAGTAGCAGTAGTAGTGGTTGTGGTGGTGGTAGTAGTAGTAGCAGTAGTAGTAGCAGCAGCAGCAGCAGTAGTAGTGGTGGTAGTGGTAGTAGTAGTAGCAGTAGCAGTAGTAGTGGTTGTGGTGGTGGTAGTAGTAGTAGCAGTAGTAGTAGCAGCAGCAGCAGTAGTAGTGGTAGTGGTAGTAGTAGTAGCAGTAGGAGTAGTAGTGGTTGTGATGGTGGTAGTAGTAGTAGTCGCAGTAGTAGCAGCAGCAGCAGCAGCAGTAGTAGTAGTAGCAGTAGCAGTAGCAGTAGTAGTGGTTGTGGTGGTGGTAGTAGTAGTAGCAGTAGTAGTAGCAGCAGCAGCAGCAGTAGTAGTGGTGGTAGTGGTAGTAGTAGTAGCAGTAGCAGCAGTAACAGCATCAGTAGTAGCAGTAGCTGTAGCATATTTACTGCAATTTATGGAAATTAACCTTTAACAGTATTTTACAGCAGTAAGTAAAATACATAAAATACATATCTACAATTTCAACTGTTATAAAAAAAACTGCCTTACATAGTCAGGCTCTGAATGCATAAAGTACTTCAGGTGATTATCAAACCATAGATCAAGATTATATATATATATATACATACAGTACTGTGCAAAAGTCTTAGGCACATGCAAAGAAATGCTGTAGAGCAAAGATGCCTTCAAAAATAATTAAATTAAATGTTTCTACATTAAAAAAAAAAAGTCACACTTGTTTCTTATTTTTGCAGCAAATCTCAGCAGCCTTCATTATTTTTTTTTTTGTCTGAAAAGTGTTCTCTTATGAACAAACATTTTTCTGCCAAACATTTTTCTGTAACATTTAATTTTGTGCTGGAAAAACTAATGTTTGGAAATCTAAAAAGTTTTTGTACAGTATATCCAGTAAAGTCTCATGCTTCAAATAAAGCAGAATTACAACATGCTGGAAGAAAATATATATACAATGCTACAAGGACTGTCTGTTGTTAGGTTCAGGAGGAAATCGACAGGGAATCTATGATGGAGAGACCTCTGTCAGCTTCAGCAGAGAGGAAGAACAACTTACAACATTTGCTGAGAGAAGAAATGGAAATGCACCTCAAAGGTGTGTATGTACATACAGTATGTGTTTGTGTAGGTGAAGCTTGGCAAGCTCAGATTAGATCAGATAACATTGCAAAATTTTATAATACACATGAGAAAATGTGGGCAGTGGTGGCTGAACGGTTAAGGCTCTGGGTTACTGATCGGAAGGTCAGGCGTTCAAGCCCCAGCACTGTTGAGTTGCTGCTGTTGGGCACTTGAGCAAGGCCCTTAACCACATCTGCTCCAGGGGTGCCATATCATGGCTGACCCTGCGCTCTTACCCCAGGTTTGTAGCAAGCCGAGATATGTGGAAAAACTGCATTTCATTGGCTCTGTACTCTTATTCTGCACAATGACCGTAAAGTTGAATCTTAAAAAATATGTAAGGAACTGTCTAATACTAAAGGATAAACAATGAATATGATACAAATGGATTACTTGAACTTTCCTATATGGATATCTCAGTTTGCTCCACTAACTCTCATTCCTTATCCAGTTTAAAACAAAATTACACTACTTACCATTACCACACAAATAAGGTTAATGCTGCTGCTTATGATGATGATGACTGAGGATGAATCATGATGATGTATCATGATGATGATGGATAATTAATGTTGATAATAATAATGGTGACTGATGATGTTGGTGATGGCAGAGGGCAGAACCAGTGTGGAGAGGAACCAGGAGAGGGTCAAGCGCATAAAGCAGCTCAAAGAGGAACTGCAGAAAGAGGAGAAAACACAAAAGAATTCTCCTGAAGAATCACAACAATCAGGACAAGACTGTAGTCCAGTAAGTGACTGGATTTAGAAATGTTATTTAAAAAAAGACCATTACTCAAAGTTTTATTTTCACTGATGAGTGAGTAAGTAAGGGAAAAACACTTAGGGGTGCGCTGTTACAGGAAAATAATCAATGACAGAGTGATGTGGCCTAATGCCAAGTGGAGTTACTTTTATAGCAGAACGTTGCAAAGTGTTTTATCCCTCTTATACCACACTAACAGGCTAATTAGCTTGTATTTATTAAAGGACAACATTATAATTTTTAACCATTTTAGTAACATTTAATGTTGAGGAACCTCCATAAACAAGCGACTTCCTGTTACCACTTACGTTATAGAAGCTATAAACAGTCGTTCCCTCACCACTATTTTTTTTTCCTCTGTCTTGAAGTTCATAAACCCTAAAAAATGCATCTTCTCATGCATTCACTATAAGTTGATATTATAGAAACAATAACATATTCAAATGAGCTCATTAATATAATCCTGTCATTAACCTTGCAGTCGAAACTACTGTCAGATCTGCTATTACAGTACAGAACATTAATTAACACCTTCTGATCAATCAGATTTGAGAATTCAACGGCTCTGTTGTACAAAAATGTGTAAATACTAATGACTTTCTTTAATAATAACAACATATTTGCATTGACGTATGACCAAATGTGAGAAAACTAATAAATATATTAATGATAACAGATTCTTATAGATGCGAATGATACACTAATTTACTCACTGACACTGCACCAGCTTGACACATGGTCACAGGAGGAATACTCCAAACTACAGGAGCGGATGAGGAAGATGAAAGAAGATCATGAGAGAGTGATACAGGAGGAACTGTTGAAGATGGAAAGTGAACTGCAGGAAGAGCAGGTGGGAATATTAGCTCTGGCATTCCTTCCAAGCTACTCAGAAAGTTCACCTAACATCTCATGTAGACATTAACATCGTTCTTAAAATCCTCCAAATCAGAACCTTCACTTCGCTCACAGTTTTTTATCAAGACCTAGTGTAAAATAAATAATACAATCAGCTGTTAGATTGTTATTACCATATGAGTAAAGCTTGTGTGTATTTACACTACAGAGCTTATCTTGACTTTAATACCGGAGTAGTAAATGCACTCATTCATACATTTTAGTACATATTCATTCACTAACATAGGCTTCATGTGCTGGACAAACTAACTTGCAAGATAAGGATGAACAATTTACACTTGACACAGCCTTCTCTAATTTGTTTTCATTGGGTTTTAACTTACACCTTTAAAAAAAAACAATCGTAAAACAAGCTTCATACGAGATTTATGCATGAAAGTGTCTCATATCATGTCTGCTGTTTTGCTGCATTGTTACACTTTATATGCATGTGTCATGGCATTAAAACTGAATTAATTTAAATGATCACTCCTTCCATGTGTAGGCAGAGGGTCTGCCGGATGAAGTGATGTGCCTGAGAAGAGAGAGGCAGATCCTGGTGCTGCAGATTGAGGCCCTGCGCAGAGAGAACCAGCAGGCTGAGGCAGACCTGGAGGCTCAGTATAACCTCCACCAGCGGGAAATGCACTCTCTCAGAGAGGAGAGCCTACAGGTAAGAGGGAAGCCTGCATGCCAAACTGATTAAGCATATTCTTTAACTCTAATATACTGTTGAGATCCAACTAACCCATTACATTTCTCCTACATAAACACTTCATTAATATCTTTCAGGATGCAAACACTCATTACTGGGGTGACGCCCTCAAGGGTACGTCTTTTTGTACCTTTAGGTAGGGGACCATGGATATAGTGAACTTTTAAACTTGTTTAAGCCACATAATTAGACTTTAAATAGAACCAGGGATGTAACTCAACAAAACAAAAATATAACGTACAATATCTTTTCACTGACAACGTAAAAGTGAAATACATCTAAAAAAGATTTTACATGAAACCTTATGAATTCTCTAATGAAGATGGAGGATCATTTTTTAAAAAAAAAAAATCACATTTATGATACAAAGATCATGTTCAGGCAAATCTGACTGAGGAGCACAATCCAGCAAGGCACAATAAAAGAGTTCTTATTATAAATATGGAAAATATGTATAGGACTAAAACACGATTATTTTCATAGGAAAATAATCATTGATGAAAATTAAGATTTTTTTCATCTTATACCACAGCAATTTACCAGTTCATTATTATTATTAAATAAAGAACCACACGTCATATTTTTTATTCATTTAGTTTACTGTTGTGGATCATCCAATCAGATTCGAGAATTTAACAGCACTGTGGTATAAAAAGAAATAAACATTATACATGATATATTTCTAATAAATAAAATAAACGTAGAATACTGTATTTTGTATGTAATTTTACAATTTATTAAATATTTTCAAATGTTTTCATTAACATAGTGTATATTTTGTGGCTGAGATGACAGAAATATAGGCCTTGATATTATAATTAAATGTGTCAAAATGTTGAAATAACTTGAATTTAATGTGCACTTGCTTTTCTTTAGGTGTTTCGGACATTTCGTCAGGTGCTGGAGGAGCAGAAGCGGCTAGCAGAAGGCAGGTACAGGACTCTGCTGCTGGAAGCCATTCAGGACGCTGTGTATCTGTCTTCCCAAAACCAGCAGCTTCAGGATGACAACATGCAGCTCCTCAAAGGTGACTCAGATCATCTCCGAGACCTTTTAGACAAAATGCTAGCACAGTTATGCTGCAGTAAAACTTATAAGAACCTATTAGTTTTTGACTTATTATTAGCAGGGAAAGCATTGATGTAGTGTGATGATGAAGTGTGATGATGTAGTGTGACGAGGGTAAAATGTTTTATGATGAGGTGAGGATTTGCTGTTCTTCTAAACCAGTAATTACCAAAACTGCTTCTGGAGTTTTATGCACAAACCCTGACACTATTTGCTTGAAATGGCTGTGTCTGCGTTAGGGATTGGCATTTTATAAAAAAAATAATAATAATAATAAAATATTTTTATAGTGTTTAAAACTAGTTCTGAGACAATTATCAGCCAGTGGGAAAAGCTCCTTCCAGCTAAATTATTTCTATTTATAATAAAGTTATATTACTGGCATGAGATGCTGATGAGTGAATAACTGTTCCACAACATTAAATGTAACTATAAGCGGGGGAAAAAAAAAGTTTGTCATTCTTTAATTTTAAAATTGTTGGCAAATTGTTGTGGTATAAGAGGAATGGAACATTGAGATGAACTTCAGGCATCACACTACCCTGCTTTTTATTCCTTACTCCTTTTTCCATATTTATATTTCTGTAATATAACTGATTTTTTTTATGAACTTTCAAGTACATGTTCATTAGAGAACCCCCCCCCATAATTTGGTCTTTCAGGTCAAATTATGTAGATTTAATGCATTATAAAAGGTTAACTACATATTCTAGGTCCCCTAACTAAAGGTATATAAGACGTACCCTTGACATCACCAGAGTGACAATTGCTTGTGTCCTGTGTGCATCTCTTCCACTGATTTGATTTTTCTCTTGCTGTAGCTTTGGCTGAGCTGAAGGCTGTGTCTGACAAAACCAAGCTGCACGAGTGAACGAGTCAGCCAGAGTTACACCTCGGTTATAAAACCCACATCTGTAGAGTAAATGCTTTCGGTCACATGAAGTACCAAGTAACAACGCTGGATAACCTTGTAATGGTAACACAAGGTTTTACATAAATCAAACACATACACAGACAAAAGCCACGATACATATTTATAATATTTATTTCCATAATTTCATTCATAAACACTTACAGACTCTGTGCTACATCAACTTTTGCATTGTTTAATAATAATAATAAAAAAAAAAACCAAAAAAAAAAAACCCCCAAAAAACAAACCAAAAAAAAAAAAAAAACACATGGCATTCAAGCTTAAAAGAGATGAATATGTTTTACCACACAGCACACACCTAATCCAGTCCCGTATCTAAATAAATTCACAAATCTATTTAAATATAAATATAATAAAATAAACAAAGCATACACAAACACACACCATTACAGCATGTAGGGCTGCACAATGAAGGTTAGAATGATTGATTTGTTTTCCTCAGTATTGAAATGACAATTATTTATCACAGTAATTATAGAAATTCAGGAAAAAGTAATGAGTGAATGAAATGTCTTATATTATTTAAGAAAGTCTTATGATTCAAAAAAATTAAACAGAAATTCTGATAGATAATGTAGTTTAATTATATGTCAGTAGATGTACAACACAAAAAGCAATAATGTTTTTTTAAAGTCTCTCTATAGATTTTATCTCTAATTTGCTGTTACAATTAGAACAAGGCCTATGACAATATAATATCAAAACTGTGATAGATTATGACCGAATGCACTTTTCTGAGATATCACGGATATCATGATGTCGTTCTATAACACTTTTTAGACAGTTTTAAAAACAATTACAGCTGATTTTTCTTAACATGTAATACTGAATCTATAAAATTGTTAAATGTTATTTTTTTACAGAATATTTACTTTTCCTCTTTTTCTGTTGTTTTTGTTCCCAATAAATAAACATAATCATAGAACCTTTTTTTAATGTTCAAAAAACTACTATTTCGCTGGTAGTTTGTTAGCATAACTGTCTTCATAGAACTGTCTTAAAGTATTGTGATATGATATTTCTGTCAAAATGCACAATTAGACCCCTTCTACCTTGTCTTCTGTTTCTGTGGGACGTTTTTAAAAAGATTGTGAATTTTATTTCAAACAGACCTAATAAAAAATGTTTTCCCTTTACCAACTATCATTTTATTCATTTTCAACTTTTATATAGGAGCTTAAAAATGTAAAAATTAGACAATAAATGAACTAAAATCACCACTTTTAATTAAATGGGGAGCTCATGATTCAATGCACAAAAAAAAGAATAAATCAATCAACATATGTCATTAGTCAATCAGATGAACACTGGATTCCATTATGTTTAATTTATTTACAAAGCCAGGAATTGAACTCCTGATTAAAATACAGTTAAGTGTGCAGCCCTACTTCCAGATGATTTACCTGTAATAGAGGTACACAGCTACTGCGATCATCAGCACAGGCAGGAGAAAGAAAGGCGTGAGCTGCAATCCCAGCAGCCACCAGGAGAGCACGCTGTTCACCAGCATGGCTGAGGAGATGATGAAGAGTCGCGTGATTCCAGTTCCATGTTTCATTACTACAGACATCAGCAGGCCGTTAGCTGCCTGTCCTGCTACGATGACCCACACCAGTGCAGAATATCCGTCTAGAAAGGCCTGCTCTGTTCCACTGCTGTAGAAATGTGACGTCAGATTGATCCCCACGCCAAATATATACAGGAACAGATTCTGCAGGCTCAGAGGCAGACGCTGGCTTTTTAAAACTTTTTCAGTGTAGACTGCAGCAAGTCCGGACACGAAGCAGTAAAGGAGTACAAGCAGCAGTCCCCAGGCTGTGATGTGAAGCCCGGCTCTTGCGTCCTCTTCTCCCTGATCTGGAATCTCCCAATCCAGGCTGGAGTAGCTGTGAAGTGCCCCGGCCACCATGAGAAACGCCAGGGCCGTCCACTGAGCGCGGCGCAGCCTCTTCCTCAGGCAGGAGGTGTAGAGTAGAGCGGTGGAGGCGATCTTCAGGTTGCTGAGGACCTGGAATGAACTGGGGTCCATGTAGGCCTGCATGAAGACCACCAGGTTGTTGTTGAACGCGTAAAGCAGAGCAGGGAGAGCGTACGGCACCACTGAGGCCCAGGATACAGAAACCTTGATGGTGTGGATGTCCCCTGAAGCAAAGAGAGCACTGAGAGAGATCAGCAGCTTGCTGAATTCGATCAGAACAACGCACGATGACGGGCTGAAGGGAACACGGCCGTTTGATTTAGTGAGAGAGATGAGAGGAGCGTGAGAGCCGTAAATGAGGACTGAGATGATCAGGAGAAAGACCCAACGAGTACCACGGAGCCATCGCTTAGCGCGTGGAGGGTCTGTTTCAGTAGAACCAACATTCTTAATGATGATCATTTTCTACATAAAATCTAAACTTGTACCTTGTGTTTTAAATTTGAACTGATTATAATGAATAATAAAAGCTGGACAGGATTAAACCTTTATGGCAAGCAGACAACAAGCAGACAGCTCTCAGGACAAAATTTAGAATTAACTAAAAACTAACTCTTTCGTAGTGTAATATAAAAACAAACAGCAGCCACTTCAACTAGTTGTCAGTTTTCATTTCCTGTTCAGACTCTTAGCCATGATTTGTCCAGACAACTACGGAACTCAAATATTAAATTAGACCATAAGTGAACTTTTCTTTGATTGCGTTTCAGGCTGCTTCACGATTCCTTCTCTCTTTCACTGTGTTAATTATTAGGGCCTTTCTTCAAAGAGTTCAGATAGTCCTTTATGGTCCTCTCGATGTCCGGCACCTGATAGGTCTGTGCAGCGTAGATGCCCGTAAGAGTTCCCAAAGCGACCCCCAAGACGGCCGAGGCGCGTAATTTGGACACCACATAGCCAGCCAGGAAGCCCTTCAGGAACGGAGAGGCTAACAGTGAGCCACCCTGTAGGAGAGAGGCCAGTCAGAAACCTTTCTGCTTTAGTCAAACACAAGACATTCATGAGTCAAATAAGTAAGAAATGTTAAGCACAGTAGGTGATGCTACCACCACCTCATGTCTCCTTAACCATGAAACTCGGATTTTCTTCTCAAAGAACACTTATGTGTTGATGTCCATAACATTCCTTTTTTTAATTATTATTTTGTGGTTGTAAAGCTTATAAGGCTGGAGTGTTTTGTTTATTAGGATTAGAAATTTCTGGAGGAATGAACACTATTCTTCCAAAAGATATTCCCTCATTTGGTGTGGTTTTTTTTTTTCATGATGTCTAATGGCCCTTACAATGGGGGCGGGGTCATCCTGGAAGAGACCACTTCCATCAGGATAGAAATGTTTCATTATAAGAGAAAGGTGATCACTGAGCAGAACTGATATACAGTGATGCTTCACTCTAAGGGGACAAGTTAGACACAAACCATACCAGAAAAGTAAACACTGTCACAGTATAACAGAGCCACAAATTCACAAATCCTTTAATTTGTTACTAGGGGTGTAACGATACACTCCAGTCACAATTTGATTCGATTCACAATACTGGCTTCATGATTTCAATTCGATTCTCAGAATATTATGAACAAAATCTGAATGATGAAAAAGACTCCTTTTTAAAATTCTGATTCAAAAACAATGCAAAACAATGTGCATTTTTGTCTTTATAAAACTAAATAAATTAAAAATTGCTATAAACAGAGGTTTAATGTCGTAAACAACGATATTAAGCACTACAGGGTCACCATATCTTAAAAATAAATAAATACATTTATAAATTCTGATTGAATAAATGTCTGATCTGCAGACTTTGAAAATGATTAGATGAAACATAATGAGCTCTGCAGCAGAAACAGAGCTCCAAAGTCGGCTAAAATGTCCGACTTTCTGCAGCCTTTGGTGTTGTAACTCTGTGGGTTGTGCAGATTGAGACCTCTGGTGTTCAAACAATGCAACTGCATTACATGCATAATTACTGTGATCAACATGCCGATTCCCACAATGTGAATTGCAGATTTCCACGATCCACATCGTCACATTTTTGCTTTGTGATGCATCATGTCACAATGAATCATTACACTCCTATTTGTTACCCATCTGTAAATGACGATTGAGCTATTTCATAATCATTGTCAGGTCCTACAGAAACAGAAACCAATGCCAGTGTAAACCGGTCTACTGTCTCAGGTGTTTATATGTAAACCAGTTGTGTAAAGACAGAATGACTCGGTGGATTCTAGGTCATGTTTTGTGAGTCAGTTTAAAAAAAAAAAAAAAGGCCTGCTGGATATTAGGTCAGGATTGTGGCTGTACCTGTGGTATCCCAACCTGCACTTCGTTCTCCACTCTTTTCTGAATATCTGCGAGTTGATCTTTGAGCTGTGCCAGATCCTTCAGCTGACTCAGGGGATCCTGCACACACAAGCAACAACCCAAAACACAGTGAATACTGAGAAATTTTACAAGCTTTATTCTGTGGATGGTACCACTTAGAAACCAAGAAGATGGATTTGGACTGCAATTGATATGAACAGTTTTCCACGCAACTCTCCATCAATGAACAGTTGATAACCTGAACACAATTGACTTCATGCTAGAACTATAATGAATTTCCTGGTTACACAATTGCAATTTTTGACCATATAGTATACAGTTATAGAAGGGAATAATTTATAATCACACTATCTGGTTTCTTCCTCATGTCGTCTCAGGGAGTTTTTCCTTGCCACATTCATGTCTGGCTTGCTCATTAGGGATAAATTTATACATTTAAAATTTATATCCTGAATTTATATATTTGTGTAAAGCTGCTTTGTGACAATATCCATTGTTAAAAGCACTATACAAATAAATTAGATTTGAATGCCTATAGTTCAATAGGTCCAATCAACTTGTGTAATCAACAGTGTATCTAGCTGCAGCTTTGTAGACGGTTTGCTCTTGTTTAAATTTCTATTGACCCAGTGTAGCTGACACACCTCAATAAATACTTCAGACTACTATAAATGACTGCGTGCATGAAATACAATAACAGGAACTTCATAATCCCACGAGAAAGACTTAAAACAGGTGTGAAAGCAACTGTGCATGAAGAAATCTAAACTTTTCACCAATACAGCAGTAGATGCAGTATGATCATATCTGTGAATCATCAACCGCAAAACAACAGTCTGAAAAACATCCTCAAACACACAGACTAAAACACAAAAATGACATGTTTTGTAGTTATAATTTGCTACGAATTTGCTATAATTCTATTCAGACTATATAGCACAGATAGAACTGGTCTGGCATGTAACTGTGCATTAAATTAGGTAATGCCATTTATTCTTTGTGTTTTATTCTACCCAATTTGAAACGTTACGCTGCAGAATGTAATAAATGTATTTATTTGTGGTACATGATGTGTTTATTAGGTCCCTGGAGGACTACTGGCGAGGCCTTGGTGCTCTCGCTGCCGCGGCCTGGGTTCGATTCCCAGCCAGGGAACTGACCCCAGCTACTGGGGTTTTAAACGACAATGTGCAAAGTCTTCAAATGTTTAAATGACTTCAGGACAAGAAATTAAGCACAACAACAAGACAGAACTGACTGACTGGATCAGTGATTATTTCACCAATGTCTATGATATTTTATTATATTCTATTTTTATTATGTGTGTGTATATCTGTAGTTCGTTGTTGCCCTATGGGACGAGGAACTACGGAAAAACATTTCAGTACATTACATCACATGTATATAATATGTATGTGACAAATAAAGAACCTCGAATGTTGAACCAGTGATGTTAGTGTGAACAGAGATAAGTGGAGTAAAGAGACGATGAGGCTCGTGTTTAAATACGGCGAGTGACTTTTATCTCAACTGATGAGACAGAGACTGATGTGGTTGATGCTGATAATCAGTGAGAACTCATTTCCCATTGTAAAATTATATAACTTTAGCAGTAATGTTGCTGTAGATTAGGTTATAAGTGTATAGGGAAGCGGGGCGTCTTAACGGTGAAATTGGAATTAAACCTTTACACACAATTTTACTCCCTTTTCACTTTGATAGGTAAGCAGAATTTAAAATGTTAGAACTGTACATGTAGTTGGCATGCAGACATGCAAAAGGGAAAGATATTTCAGTTCAGGAAAGTTTACAAAACTATATATAGCAGAGTACAGATAATGGTAAATGTCAAAATTTCACCATGGGTAGGGTTTTTCCAGGCCGCCGCACAAACATGATGTGATGATTAGAAAATATGGGTACATTTGAGCATTTTACACATGTGTTTATGAAAGATTTTCATACAGATTTACAGTGTTACTGTGCCACATACACAAGTTAACCAATGACTAGTAGTTTTTCTCATGAAAACAAACTTCACTCTCGTTAATATCCAAATGCATCAATGAATAAGTAGTTTTGTAGAAACTAGACTTTATAATTAACTCCAATCCAGGCTGAACAATATCCCAAATCAGTTCACAGGCACAGATAATATTACACAAGCTAGCATAACATACTGTAGCAGAGCAAGTGTTTTGGTTTAGTAGCTGAATTAATTTGAAGGATCATCACACAAAGGATTACAGCTGCTAATGATCTTACCGTCATTATCAATGATCAGACCATTTTCACCTGCAAAACAGACGCATTTTTATTTGTAGCTAAACTAGAAAGTACTTCACTCACCTTGTCATTCGCCATAGTTCCTCCTCGTGTGAATTACGTACGATGACATCTGTGCTCGACTCATCTGGGACAAACATCCACGATCACTCAACTGCTTCTGCCTGACCAGCGCTACAATTTTCTTTTTAGTATTTTTTTTTTTACTCATTTTTATTTTTCTTATAACCCTTACATTAAACAGCTGCATGTATTTTGAAAAATAAAAAAAAATAATTAAATAAATGCAGGCATTATTGAAGAATTCTAATTTGCTTCTAAATGTTAATCACTGCAAAACAATGATGTAAATATTTAAAATCTTTTTTTTTTTTAAATACATAAATTGTTTTAGATAAATTTCCATTTAGTTGTTCGTTTCTGTAACATAACTAACAAAACATTCACGTGTTTAAAAGCTCGCTTCTGATTGGCTGTTATTTATTCATCGCGTCACCGGATTGGTTGCACACCTTAGCAACACTGCGCCATTTTTAATGAAACCTGGGTGACGGAAAGATCTGAAAATGCGTCTTTCTTTGTATTTGAAAACCCGGTGATTTTCGCAGTAGAGCTCTCATTTTGATTAGTAGCATGTTTCTGGAGATGAATAAACACTGCAGGAAGATTTATATGTGATATGAAAGATTTGGAAAGAATTCTCGGCGCGATAGAGGTAAGGTTGCAACAAGGCCGTCGCTCATTGGACAACTCGTGTGGCACAGAGTCAGTATGGAGGCTCACCAGGGCTGGATTCCGAATAGCTTCCTACTGGATTTGTAGTGCACTACGTAGCGCATAGAAGCCGGTAATTCACTCGGTGTGTAGTGCAGTGGTGTAGGACGTCAGGGTGTTATTTGGGTTTGGGCAGTACTCACTCGGGTGGGGTTATATCAGTGCACAGGCGCCTTGCCTGCATACTGCTCTGATACAGTGTACAGATAAGGAGTCACTTTGAGGAGTGTTTGTCGAAATAGTTAGGAAAAAAAACTGTTGTAATGCTAATTTAAATCCTACTTTTTTTTATCTGTAGCAGCTTATATCTAGTACTTTGTCCAAAAGCAGACACTGTTTGGCTGTTAGTTTTATAAAATCAGTAAGCCTTCAGTGGCCTGATCTGCCTCAACTCCACTCTTGAGACTCATGTTTTCTCAGTTTTAAACTCACTGAAGACCTGAAAGTCAGGAATTTTGTGAGCAGAGAAACTATGAAGTAGGTTTCAGGACTGGAGATAAAAACCTCTGCTGTTCACCTTGTTAAAATGCCCCTGAAATCAAAATTGTACCTGTTTTGTAGCTGTCTCTTAGTGTTAAGACATTGATACTATAGTTTGTGTAGGAAAAAAAAAAAAAAGTTTTGAAGATGCTCAGTTAAATGATATAGTATGTCACTCAATTCACTTTTTTTGATGACTCGTCCTGTACTAGTCTTGTGTTCGTCAAATCAAATTCAGTTCAATTCAATTCAATTTTATATTATAGTGCTTTTAACATTGGGCATTGTCACAAAGCAGCTTTACACAAATAAATAGATTCAAATTAACTTAAACCAAAAGAAATTGTAAATATGTAAATTTATCCCTAATGAGCAAACCAGCACGACGGTGGCAAGGAAAAACTCCCTTAAGACGATACGAGGAAATGCTCCCTAGGGTTATGGGTCTCTGTCCCGCCCCCTGGGGGTGGGTCTTACTCTACATTAACAGCTCATTTGCAGTAAAACGTTCATCAGTGCGTTTCTGGTTCTGTGTCTTTCTGGTTCTGTGTCACTGTTCCCTTTTCCAGCCATCCCTTGGTTGAGGAAAAAATGGTTGGAGTTTATTCATTTTGAAGAGGGTGGAAGTTGTGAAAGTTCAAGTTGTGCAGGCACTTTTGTGAGGAGAGTTTTACCAGCTTCTTCTTCATCTTGTTTTTGTTTACAACATATTTCAAATTCAACTTTTTGAATGTTAATAACAGGGGCATGGCGGCTTAGTGGTTAGCACTGTTGCCTCACAGCTCTGGGGTTGGGGGTTCGATTCACTCCATCCAGGGTGTCCCTCGCCTTGTGCCCTGAGTCCCCTGGGATAGGCTCCAGGTTCTCCTACTATACTGTGTAGGATAAGCAGTACAGGGAATGGATGGATGGATGGAATATTAATAACACTATTTAAGGCAAGACAGAAATGGCTGCAGGAGCCATATCAAATTTTTGACCATCGCAGTCTTTAGATATGAACCCTACTGAAAACCTGAGGTCTGAGTTGAACTGATGTCCACACACACACACACACACAAACCCAAATAATGTGAATGAGCTTCAACTGTTCTGTTTGGATGAAGGCTAAAGATCCTATACACGGGTCTCCAACCTTGTTGGACATTACAGGAACAGATACATTCTTTCCAAATTGTGATTTGAGGGTGTAGATAATTTTGAATGATCTAGGATTTGTCATTTTAGTTCTTGTGATGGTCGCAAAAAAATGGTATGTAATCTTAAAATCGTGAAAATAAGTTACATTTAACTGGCATATCACATTATCCAGATTGGAGTTGAAACATTCTTGAATGTTTTCTACAGAAATAGGTTCTGAAACTTTGTTACCCATATTTCTTTTGTCATTTCATCTGAGTAGCTTCTGTGGTATTTGTGCAGAACTTTTCCAGTGATGGAGGCCATATATGAGGAAACGGATGTGAAGGTGACTGAGGAGGTGGAGAGCTGTTGTACGCTGGTGGACCTCACATCAGCTAAGAAGAAGAGAAGGACCAAAGGCACCACAGAACATGCAGAGAAACCCAAAAAACCCAGGTAAAACGTACCAGTTTACTCCAGTGGCTTCAAACCCTTTCCGTCTGTATTTTCATTTGAGCTAGATATTTTGAAATGTCTATTAGTAGTATGTTAAAGGAATACTCCAGTGTTTTACAACTTAAGCTTTATCTACTATATCTGTAATATATGTGTGACTATTACAGACAATTTTGACATGTTTCTGTACCGGGAAAAGAAAGAAAAAGTGGTTTACTTGAATCTCTCTATAAGGACAGTCTAAGGGCTGTTGCTTGCATATTTAGAATGTTTAACTATAGCACTAATAATTAAAATCTTCTGATTAATCATGAGAGAATATCTTACCAAAACAGTTTTTTTTTTTTTTTGGTAAAACAAACTTTCAAACACTGGAGCAACACCGTAAAAAGCAGTTCGAGTTACTGATGCTTTCCCGAAGATGCTGTGGTGCCCACACTCCATCACACACTTTAATGTTTACAAGTGTACATTGTTAGACACATAACCATGAATCTTTCCATCTAAAAAAAGTAGTTCTATCCGTGAATGAAAGAATTATACATATTTAAAGCTTAATTTTCAAAAATCTTTGACTAAAGAATCCATTAGTGCATTGTACAAAAATGTGTTTGAACAACTGCCCTTAGGCTTCCATTATAAGTGAGTTGAGAGTGAACTAGATTGCTTTTTTCAATGCAAGGAACCGTGCTAGGATCATTGTTCGTGGTAATTCCGCATATGCCACAAGTTCAGGATAGGAATTATTTTGAAAATTGCTGGAGTATCCCTTTAATGTGACTAGAAGACATCGTGCTGCTCAGCTGAGGAGTCACTTTGACTCACTATTACTAGACATTGTTTGTCTCCTGTAGGTCTGCCTACCTGCTGTATTACTTTGACGTGCATCAGAGGTTGCAGCAAGAGCATCCCGACATGCCCCAGTCCGAGATCAACAAGCGCATCAGCGACAGCTGGAAGAGGCTCAACGTAGCTGATAAAGGATATTACCTGGAGAGGGCCAAGATGGAGAAAGATGGCGTGGACCCGGTAAGTCATGAAGATTGATTAACCAAAGATTAATGAAGTTGCCTGAAATGGCACCTGAACTCACATTTTCTGACGTTCAACAGACCACACAGTCCTCAGCTTCTCAAGACGTCCCAGGCTTCCGTAGAATTCTGCCAAGAACCGACTACGTTCTCCTCCCGAAGACCTCTGTCGGGGAGGACAAGCCTGGGGCTTCCATGGACTTCTGTATGGAAGGCGATTCCCCTCTGACTCTGGGTAGTGAGGTGGAGCTGGTGGAGCAGTGTGTCACCGTAGAGCCTCTTGCTGAAGACACAGCCGTGCCTTTGAGTAGATCCGCAGCTCTCCAAGGAATCCTGCCACAGTGTTCCACCTCAACTGGAAGACTTCTGACGTTCCCACAGCATGGTCACCAGTCCACCAGCCTGGTGGTGAAGGAGGATGGAGGCGGGGCATCAGACAGGGCTTTTGGCAGAGCTTATGACATGGAAGTGGAAGAGGGGTTTGAGGGTGTGGCCGCGATTTCACAGGTCAAAGCGGAGGCTACACATCTGGTAGCCATCATACCCAGTCATGTAAGACTGTCATCCTGGCTTTTTTTCTAATCCAATATCTACATATTTTAGCATGAACAACTAGGTAAATCATGGGTACAGAGATTATGTAAATACATAAGCAAATAAAAAAATCTAACATTGACCTGCAATTCATGTTTAGCACTTCAGGTGGTATAAAACAATAGTCGCAACTAATATATATATGTTTTTTCTCTACACCTAGAATCTTTTAGGCACTTGTGCAAAATAAATGACAATATCATACAGTAATTTCTGTCAGTTTTGCTTTCCATTCTGTGGTACTGTACCATGTGGTCACAGGAACAGTAATGTACACAGATAAGATATAAAATTTAGACATTTAATTTACATTAAAACACAATGAATTCTGCACTGATCATATGTAGTAAATATATTTGACATACATGTGTATTGTTACTTTTCCTATAATAGAGATGCATCATGGCACAACATTTCTTTTGACATTAGACAAAAAACTCGAGCTTTGTGCTGACAGAAGGAGCGTAAAAATTGCAAAAGCACATACATTATTAGACACATCGCAACATGTGTATATAAAAACATATAAACAGTATATAAACTTCATTGGGAAAACGCACTTAGGCTGTATTACCATATACATTGTTATTTTGCAGTGTACTGCAATGTATTTCTGGGGTTTTAATGAACCTTTGTTGTTGTGAAGTAACTAGTTAAAAAAAGCACTAGTTTCTATCAGTCGCAAACAATAATTAAATGTATATGTTCTATGTATATTATAATTAAGTGAGTTATATTATAATTAAGTGTTTATTTGTTGATTTTGTATTGTATTTTTTTAGGAGCTGGTAGAAAACAAAGTCCTCCCTGCAGTCAGTCCAGTAATGATGCTCCCCTTGGTGAACAATGCCAAGCCACAGCCTAAACCCTCCTTTAAACTAGTCAGTAGTATTTCTAAATGTGTCTTGCTGTATTCTCATATAAGTTTGGTTATTTTAAGTATGTGCTGATGATTATGATACTATCATTGTGCACTTATAGTTGTATTTAGTAGAATTGTGTTTACTGTTTAAATTCCTGGAAACTGTTTAAATCCCTGGACACTAACATCAATGGTAAGCTCTGATTCGCTGTCAGTAGTGACACATTTGACTGTGAACTCTCGTTTCAGTCCATAAAGTACACTAGGAGGGGTCGAGGCAATTGTAGCACTCCTGGATGCTCTTTCACCTACGTGACTCGCCATAAACCGCCTTGTTGCCCTGACTGTGGACAGCACCTCGGGGGAAAGTGGGTTCCATCCGTGAGTCCATCCATCTCCTCGCTGTTGCATATCTGTCTTTAGAATGAAAGAATGAAGTTAATCAGACTCTCTGTTTAATATATAAGGAATAAAACATGATGCAGCCGTGAGGTGAAGCAGAATTGCCGAGGAGTTTGATTTATTAAACAACGACATGATGACATATTTTTTTTATCTGTTTAATAGGGGGCCAAGCACTAACAACTTTTTCTTTTTCTTCTTCTTCATCTTCTTCTCCTCCTCCTCCTCCTCCTCCTCCTACTCCTCCTCTAAACATTGATAGAATTTATAGAGCTTACAGACTTGAAACGTTAGTAGTTATTAGTCCCACTGACTACTAGCTCAGTGTTTTACGTTTTGGCCCATGAGTCATATAGGCAAAACGTTTTTTTTATTGTTAGTCTTAGATTATTTGAGCATCTGCCAACCAAATCCCTGTGAATTAATAAGAACAAGCACATTAATATAACATAAACCTGTTATTTGCCCTGCAGTTGGCACTATTGTCAGAGCTGCTGTTATAGAAAATAAATCAACACCTGCCGACCAATCAGAATTGAGAATTCAATAATGCTTCACTAGACTGTTCAGACTGTCTGTTTCCACATATAATGTTCTAGCTTGATTTCCCCTGTGAATGTGAGATTTTTGCTGAGGGATTTTTGCTGTCTTCATTTCAGGCAGCCAAAAAAGCAGGACCTGGTTCCAGCTCATCTCCCCAAAAATTGAAAGCTCAGCCTGATGGTTCCAGTTCCACTGCAGCGGCATCTAAAATGGCTGTTGAGAGCACTGTTAAGCCATCTGACACGGTCACAGGACAAACACAGGCACCCAAGAGCAAAAGCGACAAAGCGGTGCTTCATCCTAAAGTTAAGACCGACGTCTCTGCAGCACCTGCAAATGCTCCTGGACCCTGGAGGAGAGAAAAGATGGGTGTAGTTACAGTTTATCAACCAGCCGGTGGCGCCTTTGACAAAAATTCAGAAGCCTTTCAGCTGTCAGGATCAACAGCCGTCATGTGAGCAGATTTGTTAGAAATGGAATTAAATTTGGTTTGGCATTGAAGTGTATATGAATATTGTTCAAAGAGTTGATTTTAAGTAATGTGTCCTACAAACCCCTAATTAATATAACTGTACTGTAACTGCAACTAATGTAGCTTGCCTTTGAATTTCATTTTAACAAGTTCATCTTTGACTCAATGTTAATGTGCAGTGGGTTAAGTGGTGGCTGTGTTCGGGTCATTAGCAAGGACACAGGTCAGAAACGGCGAATCCGGGCCATTCTCCCCGCCCCTGCCACCCCAAGTAAGCACTGTATCAAACATGATTAACTTTTTACCCCATATATATATATATATATAGGTGGTGTTACTGGTGGTTTGGCACTCAGTGGGATTGTATTGCATGTTTCTACTGAATTTTTAACAGGCGTTCCGTCTCAACCAGCTGTTGTTCAGTGGATAGCAGTGCCTCCAAGTAAGATTAAAAGTGACGCAAAAATCGCAACTAGAACAGGTATTAATTACTAATTGTTATGCCACTGCATTTCAATAATATTAATTATGAGCCAAAATGTACATAAATTCCTCCTTTACAATGAATGTTGCCTCTCTGCCTTGGCGTTTGGTGTTTTTGGTGTTTTGGTGGTTTTCCAATGGAGCTTTGAGGTTAATGTAATCCTCCAGCTTCCAGTTTAGCATCACGCAAACCGTCTAAGTCATCACGCGCTCACCTAAAACTGTCAATTGGCTCAGTAATACTGTTTGTCCATAAACAGTAGCAGACTTTGACTGTATTGAGAACGTTTATATACAAATAAAATTGGGACTATACTATCATCTTAATCACTGCTAATGTACACCTCCAAGCTAATAATTTGTAAGATACAGCTTCAGCCTTAATCTTAAACTCTGTGATGAGGGAAAAAAATGATTCAGCTTTCATACTGAGCTGTTTTTAGCGCCATAATATCAATTTTATAGATAGCGGTGTCGTTCCTCAGGGCAAAACCCACATAACCACACTACTCTATTTGAGTTTACTGGACAACACAAGGCAAGAGTGTGATTTCATGTTAAATCATGTGTGATCTTAAACCCACTTCCTTTATGTGTTGCACACTTCCTTTTTTACTTGAAAATTGTGTTAAATTGGTAATCTTCTGTGAATTGTTTTATAATTGCAGTCTTTATTGTTTTCTTGGGTTTCCTCAGTTAAGCCCCAAAGTGAGAGGATTTTGAGCCTGAAACCCAGCACACTGAAGCAGCTGGGTCACTCTGTGCCTCCCAGTGCCTTAGAGCAGGTGAGAGGAGCTTAGCACGAATAATGTAGCTCCTTGTATCACTCAAGTCTTTACCAGTAATGTGTGTTTAACCCTTAAAATGTATGAGTGGTTTATAACCATTCCTACATAACGTCAGGCGTGGTAGGTCTCCACGCTGATCCTTTATCGTGTTCTCCATGTGTGCATGTTGGTTCCCGCCTGGTTCTCCGGTTTCCTCCCACCTCCCAACAAACATGCCATAAGGTGGATTGACCGTGTTAAATGACCCCTAGGTGTGAATGCGTGTATGAGTGTGTGCGTGCATGGTGCCCTGTGAAGGACAGGTATCTCATCCAGGGTGTATTCCCGCCTCATGCCTAGTGTTCCTGGGATAGACTCCGGGTCCACCGCAATCCTGACCTTACTGAAAATGAACAAATGAATAAACTTAATTATGGTTTAAACGTCTGTTCTATTATTCATATTACTTAAATTATAGCACGTGTTCATAACTACTTATACTGATACCGTGTCAGGACCTGGACTTTATTAAACACGGATTGAGAATGCACATTAGAGAATAGTCTTTGCAATTAATAGCAAAATAAATCACTGTTTTGGCATTTTGATTTTAGTAAATTGTAGAAAAGAAAAAGGTTGAAGAACAGTAGAGAGCTGGGGGCCTAATGTACAAAAAAACGGATGAGTTAGGAGGGGAAAATGGGCTCATGGGTCACTAATGATATACTTAAACTGGAGAAACTGCATCAAAACTGCAGTGCTCTATGACTTGTTTTTTTCTGTGGCTTATACTGATGGCACAAACCGATTCTCATCATTTCCTCTTATAATATTCCTTTCTGAACTAATTCTTTGTTTCTTTCGCATCCTAGAAACTGCCTGCAATCGACAGCAGCCAGTACGTAGTGACTGACAGCGGAGTGAAGATCCTCTCTATGGTGCCTTTGAAGAAAAACTCCGGCTCTTCACTGGTTTGTGCTTTAGAATTCAGACAAGGCATAAAATAAAATAAAACCATATCGTGATGTCTGCATGTTTATTTGTTGATGTGTTTGCTTCGGCAGGCTCTAGGCTTGTCCACGGCACGGGGCAGGGGCAGATGTAAAAACCCCTCCTGTGATTACGTCTATAAGAACAGACACAAGCCTCAGTACTGCCCCAGCTGCGGCTGCGAACTCGCCACCAAAGCAGCCAAGAAAGCCAAAGTCCCAGTGAGTTACTGCCAACTAAAGTAGCCAACTTATCAAGGCAAAGATATTCCGTTTGTTGTTTTAATACTTATCGGACATTTAGAAAGGCATGGGGTTCTGATCTTTGTGCTGAAATTGTAATTCATTTCCTAAAATGCTATAAATCGATAAACAGTGAGATTAGAGGTAGCAGTTTATCTCTATATTATCACACAGATCACAGCATTAACTGAACAGCAGCAGCAGCTCAGTCACTCAATCAATATGTAAAAAAAAAAAATGCTAAATCTATTAATAATAAATATAAATGTGTCTTTATGTAACACGTTTTATTTTAAGCCTCAAACATACAAAAGATTCAGTAAAAGTACATTATTGAAAATTCTACAATCATTAATAAATTAGAAATCTATGCAAATAGAATTTATAAATGTAAAATATAATGAAAAAAGGAAGTGATTGTTAATAAATGCTTGTTTATCTAATAAATACATTAACTTATAATGAATAGCTTATTTTAACATTATAACAATTTAAGTTATACTGCATTTCATATGAATGTTTTATATAATTTTTTTATCTTTTCTATAATGAATTTTTGAGCTTTTATTCATAAATACATTTAGTTTGTTTATGAAATTATTATTATTATTATTATTGCAGCAACAACAAGAGCAATAATAATTAAGTGAGTTAATATTAATATTAGATTTAACATTTAAATCTGCTTAATGAAATTGATAACTTAAGTGTGGTTGCTTTCGTGTAGTCGTCTCCTGAGCCGGGAGATACGTCCACAGTCCTGTTGGATCCATCACAACCTTTGACCCCAGGCCAGAGAGAACTCCAGCGTCAATCCACTGTGACGCTGCTCAAACACAGCTTACAATTCCCCGAGAACGAAGCCGAGCTCCAGGACATCCTCACACACATCCACAACCTCAACCAAGTGCACAGGAAGAGAGATGATGAGGACAGTGAGAAGGATGAAGAGAAGGATGGAGGGAGGGAGGAGCACTGTGTTTCCCCACAGGATGGATGGCCGAGCTTCTATGAGCCGACAGCCAGTCACTGCAGTCTGTGTCACTGTCCGCTTTACAGAGGAGGAGAGAGGTGAGCGTGTGTGAGCCCAGCACTGAAACGTGTAAAATGAACGCGTTGTTGGGAACAAAGCTATCATTCTTTCCTTATTCTGTAGTGAAATGGTAACGTTTTCTCCTAAATTAAATGAGCACTGATAAGTTTAATTTCTGTACACATATTTCTTTTTCATCAAGTGATGCATTTCCTGTTGGTTGAGTGACACAGTTCACTTTCATATCATTACTACAGAGCTGTTCACTATAGTGAGTGTTTGTTAGTTTTAGTTAATTATATGTTGAATATTGTTTAATAATTCATTTATCTTCAGTAACTGCTTTATTCTGGTCAGTCTATCCTGGGTCACAGGGCACAAGGCAGGAATACACCCTGGGTGAGACACCAGTCCATCACAAGGCACCATGCACACACATGCACACACTCATTACCAGTACACCTACTGACATGTTTTTAGGACGTGGGAGTGCCACTGTGCCACGTGGTTATTCATTTCAACGGTTATTCATTTCGACAAATGGTGTCAGGAAAGTTTTTAGGATTTTATTTGTAAAAAGCAGAAGATGTGTGGCTTGGTGGTACAGCAGGTAGCGCTGTTGTTGTTGTTGCCTCACAGCTCCAGGGTTACTGTCTGCATGGAGATTCGTGTGTTCTCCTCGTGTCCCTGTGCGTTTCCTCTGGATTGTCCTGAAAACATGACAGTAGAGTGGCTACTCTACATTGCCTGTAGATGTGAATGAGTACGTGAACATGTTTGTGCATGGTGCCTTGTGATGGACTGGCCTCCCATCAAGGGTGTGTGCACAGTGTTTCCAGGATAGGCTCTGGATTCACCGAAAATGAATGAATGAATGAATGAATGAATGACCATTCCAGGCTTTCAGTAGTTTGTTTCATGCTGTTTGGTAAAAGCACTTTTGAAAAAGCATAAAGCAACCTTGAGCTTATCTAGCAGAGGAATAGAGTATTATGAAAAGTACTTCTGACTTTGTGTGTGTGTGTGTGTGTGTGTGTGTGTGTGTGTGTGTGTGTGTGTGCATGTGTAGTTGTTCTATAGCAGGGCAACAGCAGTGTTGGTTAGTGACAGAGTCTCTACTTCAGCCAGTGTCTTTGCAGCTGAAGGTGTGCCTGAACTCACAGTGCCTGGCTGTACACAGCTTCACCAGCCTCTACCCAGGTAAACACACACACACACACACACACACACACACACACACACAGACAGAACTTGTCAGAAATAAAAACACACTGTCTCATACTCCTGAACAGCAAGAAACACATACTAGCACAAACACCTCACTCTGTATGTCTAAATCAAGTGCATTTTTGATTTTAGGAGAATTCATTTCAACTGGCATGTAGATGTAAAGAGTAACACACACATTTTCTTTTCTTAGCCACAAACTTATAGCATGTCAGTGGCACAGTTGAAGTGTTTGTATGTGTCTCAGGTTTGTTTAATGTGGGGAACCAGCTGCTGGTGAGTTTGGACTTGTTCTTTAAAATCCGGATTCAGATCAGACAGGGTCAGGACCCTTCACTCGCAGCCCTTGACATAATCAACAACACACACAGTCCACCAGGTATGTGTGCTTTCTGCTATGTACAGTACATGCATATACAATATTAAAATTTTGTCACCAATATTGATTTTTAATTAGCTAAAATTTCTCATAACTGATAATATCAGCTGAAATAATTTATATGGTCAAAAATAAAGTATTTGTATTATTGCCAATGCAAGCATCAGAAACAGGAATTAAATACAAAAACACAATTATTATAAGTATTTATAATAAAATTCAAATCTCTCCTCTCTTGATTTCTCTCCTGACTTCTTTCCTGATGTCTCTCCTGATTCATTTCCTGATTTCACTCCTCATTTGTCTCCTGATTCCTCCCCCGATTCCTCTCTTGATTCCTCGCCTGATTTTTCCCCTAATTCCTCTCCTCAGGCTGTGTGTTGAGTCCAGATGAACAGACTCGTGTGCAGGAGTTGTTGTGCAGTGGTTACTGGGCATTTGAGTGTCTGACAGTGCGTGATTTCAACGACATGATCTGTGGAATTTGTGGCATCGCTCCTAAACTGGAAATCGCACGACGCAATACAAACAGCGTCCTACAGCTCAAAAACGTGGAGGTAAAAGCACATTCTATCTCACTCCATCATAGACTTGGAAAATGGTGGCTGTAAGAAACACTTGACTATGCTGCGTGGAGGTTTGACCATGATTTCTCTCCTCTCTCTGAAGTTCACCTGGCCGGAGTTCCAGGCCTCAGATGAGGTGCAGGTGGAGGAGTTCTGGCTGGCGATGGAGAGCGAGGCCCTGGAGCAGGCAGTCTTTCCTTCCAATGTCTCCATCACTCGCTTTGACGCCTCCATCATCGCTCCCTTCTTTCCTGCACTGATGAGGAGCTCTATGGTCATTAATACAGAGAAGGACAAGATCACCACCAACACGGAACACACAGGTGGAGCTGTTTTCAAATCAGTTTATCTACAGTGAAACACTGTGACTTCATTCCACTAACATCAATATCATCCATATTGTATACGTCTTCTGATTGGTACATGCGTTACTACGTGTTCCATTTGTGTCAGTGTGTGTTTCTAAAAAAGATTTTGTTAAAGAAACCTTAAAATCGGACAGTTATGAAACTGATATTGCCTGGAAAATGAAGATGAATTGGAATGTGGTGATATTAACATGATGAATAATATAAAAATATTATAGTTAATTATATTATATCAATATTATAGCTAATTATAACATTGTGATGACTGTGTGTGTGTGTGTGTGTGCGTGTGTTGGCTGCACAGGAGACTTGTGCATGTTAATGCGTTTAATCCATGATGGTCTTCTAAGACCAGAGCAGATGGAGCAGCACACTGAGGAGGAGCTACTGTCCATACTGGAGCAGTGTGGTGTACCTTCAGCACCAAACACCACCAAGGTACACACACACACACACACACACACACACACTGCATATGTAAGATCACAACCATTCCTGCTTATTTTACTTCATGTTACTCTGGCTGCCTGTTGATTTGTGTTGAAGTGTTTATTTCCTTGGCAACAGAAAAACAGAATTAGACGATTTCTGTTTTTTGCTTCCAGGATGAGTTGATGGTGTCTGTGTGTTTGCTTTACACACAAGTACAAAATGGCCTTTCAACAGCCCCCCAACCTGCCGAACACCTCACTGCAGGAAAACTCAGCAAGGTGTGCCCTCACCAGGTAAACACACTCTCTGCTCTTTTCACGCTCAGTGAAGCGATTGAAAAGACCGGCAAGAATTTCAACACCTTTCCCTTGCAAGAAAAAAAAAACATAAAACTAATTTACATAAACTCACTTATAACCGACTTCTAATGGCAGTTGTTAAAGTGTCAATAAAGCAGTAAGCCATGACAGAGCGTGATTTTATCAGGAATAACGGCATACTTAGGCAGAGATCTCTGCTTCGCCTCATGCCTAAGAATGCCCTTATCCTCGATAAAATCACTGTAATGCATACCCTCAAGTGGCATGTTGTTTTTATAAAACAGCAACAAAAATCAATATGATAAAATACAGTGTTTATTGAATCATTTAATTTAGTATTAATAGTGTTCACTATAAACAGTCCTTCTGGCACATCTTTTAACAGTAAGCTTTGGTGGATAAGCAAAATAAAGAACAAAGATTAGAGCATTCTGTGGACAGAACAATGACTTTGGTTTGTTTAAAACCTGACGCATTAATACAGAATTCATTTATTGCCATACAGTCCTTGGCTCAGCCAATCAGATTTTAGAAACATTTAAAAAGTGACTGTACAGTATACCGTAAACAATCTACAACCTTTACTTCCATACAGTAAAGGAACATTTACTGACTGTCCCAGCAGCTTTCTCTTCCTTTCACCATACATAGAAACATCTTGAAATTCTTGTCCATGCTACTCACACGTACCCTACAGATGTGGCAGATTAGGTTTAAACATTCTGCCAGATTGCCTCAGGTTGGTCTGTTTTTCATTAACCTGCTGAACCACCTGTATAAGCTCACAGTTTAAGGTGTAACTTTGAGGTCTCTAAATGTGTATCAGGTGGTGTGTGGCTCTAAGTACCTGGTGCGCAGAGAGAGTGCCCGCGATCATGTGGACCTGCTGGTATCCTCTCGTTTCTGGCCGCCCGTGTACGTAGCAGACTGTGCGCAGGAGGTGGCGCTGTGCGCAGAAGCACTGTACCCCGAGCTGGCGTCACAGATGTGGGGGAGGAACCAGGGCTGCTTCTCCGATCCCATGACTCCTGCAGAGGTCAGCACAATTTCTGCATAAGCTTTTTATCTTGGTAATTGCTGTTGTTTGCAACAAATGTGTGCATGTTTTTGACTGCAAAGTGACTTATAAGTAATTCGATTAACACAGCATAGGAATGATTCTGGGGAAAAAAGCAAAACTTTTCCCTGTATGACATTTGCTTATTTAATTTTGCACTGGAGCTGCAAAGCTAATGTTACAAACAAGTAATAGTTATCTTTCTCATTCAAATCCCTTTCTATGTGTGCCTCAGTTAGTACTCCCGTGCTGTCACACAGGGTTGTTGATGTGGTTTAATACACAGTGTGACATTCTGTAACTTATAAATATGAATTAAATGTCACACTGTAACTTAACACTGTAATGGGTGCTTCGCTTTGTGTTTAATTTGGCATTATTCCACTGCTTCAAACACGCCTCCCAAAGTTTGTCTGGAATTGATGCATAGGATTATATAGTTCCTCCTTGAATTCCAATTTATAAATGCAGACAGACATTGCTTTTTGCAAAATTGAACATTCAAAATATAAGATAAGAGGTTTGGGTGAGGAAGATCTCTATTACTTGTTAGTAACATAAGCATTGGAGCTTAAGTGCAAAACTAAATAAGTCTTGACCAACTACATTTGAGGTAAGAAGGAAATTTGTAAATTATATGTAAATTGTATACAGAAAATAAAGGACAAATTATCATAAACAAAATGACAGATAATGGAGAACATGACAGAACAAAACTAAAGGAAACATAATCAGCAGTAACCACACAGTAAGAGGAACACCATACAGACAGTATGGGAAGTCAGATGCAAATGAATTGGAATAGCACTGAGTGAGATGTGTTTTTAAAATCTTCAGCTTTAAAATCTGAACCCGAGGAGAGGTCACAGAGTGTTTGAGGAAGTGAATTCCAAAGTTTGGAAGCTATAAGGCTAAGCCGTGACAGATACCAGAGGATTTAATTGTGTGGGCTGGGATATTGGGATGAAGAAGATCAGCAGTGTGCATTGGCACAAGATCATCAAAGGCCTTGTAGGTTATTATAAAAACTGGGTACTGAATACAGAAAGGGACAGGTTATGTTTTCCAGATTATAAGTATGTCTCACTTCCTCTACTGCATTCCTTACTTAGAGTTTGTGACAAAGAGACTGTTTTGACAAAGAGCTAAAGTTCGTGACAAAGGGACGAAGTTCTGCTTTTGAAAGTTACAGTGTCTAGCAGTACACTGTTTCTTCACAGCTGGAGCTAAACATTAGTTGGAAATCTAAAAAAAAGAATAGGTTAGAGATATGTAGGAAAAGTTAACTAGAATAAGGCCAAAGTGCACACCCACCCACCCACACATCCACCCACACATACGTTCATCCTCTTCCTCTCTTCCTTTCTCAGTACGTCTCCTGTCCTGAGCTCCAGGACCAGCAGTACAGCATGGACCTCTCATCTGTGGACTCCAACCCCCGTGTTCACCCACACACCAAGTCCTCATTGCGCTATGTACTGCACCCTGGCGATCCTTCCCTCTCCTCCTCCTCCTCTTCTTCCTCAGAACCGCACCGTGCCCTGACTCTTTGTAAGGAGCTGCAGTCTTACTCCAGTCTCATCTCGTCCATAAGCAGTGGATTAGAAGAGAACGAGAGCAAGTCTGGGGGAAAAGGAAAGCAAAGAATGCTCGTGTTCAACAACGCAGCGCACTACTACCTCTACAACCGGCTAGTGGACTTCCTGAGCAGCCGGGAGGTTGTGAGCCAGCAGATGGCCGAGGTGCTGAAAGTGTGCCAGCAGGGCGAGGTGGTGATGATCCGCGACGCCCTTTACAGGCTCGGAGTGGCGCAGCTCAACAGAGAGGACGAGGAGAGGGAGCGCATGGGAGAGGAAGAAGAGGCAGAGGGAGACGCAGACACAGTCGCTGTGGACGATGTAGTGCTAGAATGACGGAGGTAGAGAAGAATGTACACAAACACTGTGAGATTTTCAATAACAGAATCTACAAGAGGACACTGTGCAGGGTGCATATAATAGGTTATAATATAAAATGATAGTATTTATTGCTAATTATGTGTGTTCATGAAGAAACTGTGGTCATTTTCATAATAAAGATAACCACTCAGAGTAAGAATTAACAACTTTTATTGTAACTGTGATCGTCCATATTTCTACATATTTATAACATTTTAGATTATGATTCAGGTTTAATTATGACCCAGTGTTTTTTTTTTTGTTTGTTTTTTTTTTACATGCTGCCTCAGATTGTAAAATTAATTAATTTACTGATTGATTAAGAGCCAATACTAATTTAACAAACATTAATGATTGCAATACACTGGTTAAGCATTATATTCACTTTCGTTCGGTCCATTTGTTCTATTTCCATCTTCTTTTAAACCGATGCCATAAGGACAATCACAGCAATGAGCCATGTCAATAACAATTTCAATGAATAGAAAGTAAACATGCTACACTGTATTAAAGCACTAGATAACAGCTCTAGTAAATAAAAAAACTCTAAAAGCTTTGCAATATTTGCTTGACTTTTCTGAATAGCGTATGACAAATTTGCAGGAAAAAAATACAGACAAGAAAAGTTTCATGAGCACTGCCAGGGAATTTCATATAACAAGACATTCAACATAGCCTGAAGGAAAACCTTTACAGAAATATAACAAGAACTGTTCTACAGTTAGATATTTTTTCACTATGAGAACTTTGGTGGTAGTAGTCTCTAAAGATTTATCAGTACATGTGGCCAGGAGTGATTGGTATCAATCATATCAAATGCCATAGCACTAATTTCTTTATGACATTAAAATGAGTAGTCAGTGGTGGTCTATTACACTTAAACCCAGAGCACTCATGCGGACATTCTTTGACATTATTTACACATGGCAGTGTTTGCTTGGTGCTACATCAAATACACATATACACAATATACAGTTTAATGAACAGGGCATACAGCCAAAAAGAAATATCTGATAAAAGAAGAGAAAACGGTGATACATGTCGCAAACAAGTGGATTTCAAAATGATGTCGAAGGTTTTTTTGTTTGTTTTTTCTTTTTTTTTGTTTTTTGTTTTGTTTTCCCTAGTTAAAAATCATATGCCGTGATAAATTACAGGCCTAAACATTAAATAATGTTATTGATTCAATCATCCATATATAAAAAGCAATTCATGGATATTGCATGGATTTGCATGATAATGACTTGCATTTAAAAATGAAAAAGCCATCAATGACGTAAAAATACTTAAAAACAGACAGATATGCACAAGAACATAAAGTACCACTGTTCTGCTGTTTTCCACTTTTCAAGAACAGACTGAGAAGAATGTGGAAGTGAACTTTGCAAGCTTGCTTCTAAACTGGAAGTTGGAAATGCTGAATTGGCTTTTTTCCATACGTCCAAAGAGGGAACTGCTATTTAACACAAGAAACAGGCCAGACAAAGGGTATGACTTATACAAACCTGGCATGAAACAGACCTCAGAAAATTATAAATATATACCTTACTTTAAATCTGTGTCTGATTTTGCCCTTGTAGAAAAAGAAGCTACCATCACTGAGGAATTTGACCCTCACACTGAAATACAGCAGTTTTGAATGAAGGTTACAATTAGGGGATGGATTTATTTCCTGTGAGTGTAGGGCTTTTTATTTAAAGTATCCCTTGAGCATAGTTCATTCAGGCCTTAGCAGAACTGATAGTTGTTGGCCTTCATCAGGGGCTGCTCATCTTCCTCCTGCTCACATGATTCTTCATCACTTTTGGTGGTATCACAGGCCTCCAGCTGCTCTTCGTCCAGTTCTTCTGTCTGCACGTTATGATACGGAGTCTAAGGACAGAGACAGAAACTTCAGACTAAAGGTTCTGATTTACTACAGTCCTAAATAACAAGCACTAATTTGTCCATGCAATAGGATAATTTACATTCGTTGTCTAACAGAGAATCATCGAGTGAATTAAATCATGTTAAGGAAGCAGAGGAAACAGTGCAATATAGAGTCATGGGAAAAAGAAAGCACACCCTCCGTCAATTCTATGTTTTTATTGATCAGGACCTAAGTAACAATTGTGTGGTCCTTATTAATTTCTATATACAAACAAATAACCTCAGGTGACAACAAAAAAACACAGCAGATTTAATATGTAGTCATTTTTTCCAAAAAACATTGAGAAACCAAGTAGGAAAAAATAAGTACTCCCTATAATTCAGTAACATGTAGAACCACCCTTAGCAACAATAATTTGAATGTTTTCTGTAGGAGGTTATCAGTCTTTCACATGGTTTTGGAGAAATTCTGACCCACTCTTCTTTATAACATTGCTTCAGTTCATTAATGTTTGAGGGCATTCATTTATACACAGCTCTCTTAAGATCCCGCCACAGCATCTCAGTGGGGTTGAGGTCTGGACTTTTGCCTTGGCCATTCCCACACCTTCATTTATTTATTTTTTTTTTACTTTATTTTCTGGTGTGCTTGGGATCATTGTCCTGTTGCATGACCCAATTTAGGCCTAGTGTAAGCTGCTGGCCATATGGCCTCACATTTGTCTTAAGAATATTCTGGTATAAAGAGGAGTTCATTGTTGTCTCAATGACTGCAAGTTTCTCAGGACCTGTGGCTGCAAAACAAGCCTAAATCATCACCCCTCCACCACCATGCTTCACAGGTGGTATGAAGCAGTCCAAAGGATATTGTTCCAGAACTTTTGTGGTTTGTTCAGATGCAATTTTGCAAACCTAAGTCATGCTGCCATATTCTTTTTGGAGAGAAGGTTATTTTTTCTACCCACCCTTCCATGAAAGCCATACTTGTTCAGTCTTTTTATGAATGTGATGTCAGGAACATAAATATTTAATGTGCTTACAGTGGTCTGTAAGTCACATGATGTAGCTTTTGGGGTGTTCTTTATATCTCTGAGCATTAAATAGTCTGACCTTGGAATGAATTTGCTGGGACACCCACTCCTGGGAAGATTGGCTACTGTCTTGAAGGTGCTCTATTTGTACACAATCCTTCTCACTGTAGATTGGTGAATTTCAAATTGGTTGGAGATGGCCTTATAACCATTTCCAGATTAATGAGCAGCAACAATTGCTTCTCTGAGGTCATGGTTCATGTCCTTTCTTCTTGGCATGATGTAGACACACACCTGAGTGCTCCAGAACACCAAACTGACACATTGTTCTGCTTTTATAGAAGTAGTCACACTTCTTGATGACTAACTAATCTTATGCGTTTCATTAGTAACACCTGGCTGCTAACTACTCTCTTAATGATTGTGGAAGTAGGATGGGTTTACTCATTTATTTCCCAGCTGGTTTCTGAATGTTGGTTTACTTTTTTTAGAAAAAAAAAAAAGACTACATATTGAAATAAAATTTTTTTTTTGGTCACCTGAGGTTATTTGTTTGGTCATAGAAGTTGGTGATGACCGCACAACTGTTATTTAGGCCCTGTTAAAAAATAAAAGCATAGATTTGAAGGAGGGCATAATTCCTTTTTTCCCATGACTGTAATACAGAGTACAGAACACAGTATTAATGCAAAATAAGAATGTTGATTTCTGTGTTCTGTTTATAAGTTATGTGTGAATTAAAAACTATGCACTGTCTCTATTTGGCATCTTCAACTTGCAGAAACAAGTTTCCATGTATATAATACCTGCCCTTCAGTTGTACAAATGTGTACGCCAATAAGTTCCCAAATGACTTTCAGGCTGCATTAAATCACACTGTAGTTCCCAATGAATCAATTCACTATGTAGTTTGCATATTTAGGGAGTAATTATCCAAACTGCAAACACAAAAAAATGGACAAGATGTACTATTTTGCTCATGTGGAAAATGCAGTCCACCATAAACTCTGTTAGTAAATCAGCTGGTATGTTTTTTGGCTAGTGTTATCAAGCCTGCATACATTTTTACATGTAAATCAGGGTCTTAGACAGCTATATAGCCCTACCATGCACTCAAGACCAATCTGATACCATTTTAGTGAAGCAATGAGACAATCAGAAAGCTTTGTCTATATTGTGATTAAGTATCAGGGTGTGATTTTTCTGACAGCAAGGTACCACACATTGTTTATTTTGTTAAGGTTAAAGCTTAAAGAAAGATTTTTTTATGACTGTTCATTGTAATCAAATGAAATTGTGCCCCATGTTCCTCTAGCGTTTTGGTGAGATCAGATCTGAGCCATTGAACCTTTTAGACATTACTGCTTTTTACCTGATCTGGTGTTTCTCCCAGCAGCCTCTCGATGAGCTGAACGATCTTGCTGAAATTCGGCCGCTCTGTGGGTTCAAGGTTCCAGCACATTTTCATGATGGTGTACCTGAACACAGAAATGTTTAAAAAAGTCTCATATCTGCAGGTGAAAACTGAAATAAAAAATAAGTAGGATTTTTACTGAATCAAGGCTTTATTAATGAATTCATGACAGGAAGAATTGTTGGGAACACAAGGCTCTTATTTCTCTGTGGCATTCCATGCTTGATAAGTTTGGCCAAACTTATGTTGGCTCAGATTAAGCGTAATCTTACAATAAAAAAATAATGAATTATGAAAAAGCACTTCTTGTCTCCATACTGAAGAAAACCATTTAAATCTCTTTTCCCATAATGGAATTTTTACCAACATGTCTACCTTGGGGCTGGTTCTATCTAAACTTTTATAGTAGGCATAATGGTAATAATTGCCCATCTTAATGTAAAAAAAAAGTCCAGTTCAAATAGGACTAAATAATGTAAATTCATTCAAGACTAAACTACTAGCCCAATATTTTTCAATACATGTCAACCAAATCTCTTAAAGTCCCAGGATCCTTTGGGAATCCAGGCTTTCTTTCTCTTGTAACTGCTCCATGCAGTATGTTTCCTATTGGTTTCAGTGTAGTTACTGAATAATGCTTAAATTTCTAACTGATGAATAAGCTGGGAGTTTAGGGAGTGAAACCTGTGACCTACACACACATTGCAGCACTGCAGGTGGGTGTGAAGGACCAGGAAAGTCAAATCCAGTTCATCTGAATCCAGATTTGTTTGGTTTGTGCTGCAAGACACATGGTGGTGGTGTATTTAAAATCTACACACTGTACGATTATAACTGAAGCCGCTTGACACAAGGTAAATGACATGAAGAACTAACGCAGGCGAGGAACAGATGAAGAGACAGCAAGACGCCGAGCTCTGATGAGTCACCTGTACTTACACCTCACTCATACAATTGGTTTTAGGAAGGAAACGGACTTTATTCACCAGTCCATAGATAATTCAGACACGCTATTGCTTCTCTTACTTCATTATTACTCTATCTATTGCTCCTATTAATCTACAGGTTTTCATGTATGTCTCACAAAATACCTACTAAATGCAGACTAGTCGCATTTACCGTCGCAAGATGTGTGTGTGTGTGTGTTTTGTAATTTTTAAGTTCTTGTCTTAACCACTTTGCCTTTGATGAGTTTGAAAAGCCACTTACATCTCAGGTAGGGCAAAGTCAGGACGGGACATCTGATAGCCACACTTTATCATCTTATAGAACTTGGAGTCCACCAGGATGTTTGGATATGGGCTTTTACCTGCAAAATAATAAGCAGAGGAAATATTACTGAATGTCTTGTGGCTGGACAAAACAAGTGACTAGAGCAACAAGGCAACAAGTTGGTTGGTTGTTAGGAAAAGTGTTGTGAGTGATAAACAGTTCATTCAGCTACAGTGCCTTGTAAAAGTATTCACCCCCTATGAACTTTTCCACATTTTGTAATGTTACAACCTGAAACTGAAATGCAATTAATTAATTGGATTTTATCCATTTGATTTATGCAAAATAATTGTTTATAGACACAAAGGTTATTTAAACACAAAAGCAAACATTTGTTAGTTTCATTTCTATTCACCCCACTGGGTCAACACTTGATAGAACCACCTTTGTATGCAAGTACAGCTGGGATATGTCTCTTTAATACTTCTGAGAGGCACTGTCTACCACTACGTTAGATATACCAGTTTATAAGTCAAATACTTGAATTTAACATTGTTTTGAACTTCGGCACATCCTGAAAATGAGCCAACCAGCAATCCAGCTTCATAGTGCACAATAACAGATACTCTAGTCACCAGTGTATAGTCACCAGTACATATTTAAAATTGTGGATTCCGAAGATAGAGCAGTATTTCAAATATAACCACAGCTGAAAATTTATTTAAATGAAAATCAAACTTCCTTCAACTTGCTCTTCAATAAGCCTGTCAGGAACACTTGAGCGGAACCACAGTTGACAGAACATCCTACAACATTTTGAATTCCTGCTCCAAAGTAGGCAAATTTCTCTGAAAAAGGAACTAGTGTGGTTTACTGAACGTCACTGATTTGACCAGCACAGTGCTAACAGAATGATCAGCTCTCCTACCCTTTTTAACCTTAAACATTTCTTTAGCTAATAAAAGCTTGTTGTGGATACCAGCATTCAAGATCAAGCAAGTAAGGACTGATTACAAGTCAGTGATCAACATGTCCAAGACCTGTTCAAGTTCACTTGTCAACCTGGAATGCAATTTCTGGTGTAATTTTTGTTGACGCACCAACATGAACAGCTTATCTTACTTTTCAGATTTATAGTGTTACGTAAGTAAGCGAATGGAGATAATAATCAATTCTACATGTTTTTTTATTTCTGTGGTGTGCTGTCTTACCCAGAGAGAAGATCTCCCACAGCAGAATACCATATGACCAAACATCACTCTGTACTGTATACACACACTCGAAGATACTCTCTGGAGCCATCCACTTCACTGGCAAACGAGCCTAAACACCAACACACACACACACATGTATTAGCACTTTAACCTATATCACTGTTTTGAAAAAATGTGTAAATCATTTATTTTCAACACTGCAGAGAAAAATCATTTCTTCCTTGTTCTTAAGAATAAAATCAACTTTTTATGACATTCATATACAGAACACTTAGACAAAAGGTGAAATCTAAAGCCACACAACAGACCGTATTCCTCTTAACAGAGCTAAGACACCTTAAAAATTAAGAGAAGCACTCTTAAGAAAATCCTTTTAGGAGTGTAGTTTTGCTTGGAGTCAGATAATACAAGTTATATGGAGATATGTGTCTCTTTTTTTCACTCACGTTTCCTTTGACCACATAGTTAGAATCTTTCATGATATCACGGGCCAGTCCGAAGTCGCAGATTTTAGCCACACCCCCATCTGTCAGAAGAACATTCCTGGCTGCGACGTCTCTGTGAATACACTTCAGAAAGACAACAAAAGCATCCAAAATCACACCCATGTCAACATCCAGTGCAAGCTTTCTGATCATCAATAAAACAGTTCAGTTGTAATCATCTGACTTAGTTTGTTGCTGTGATTTTTTATACTTTTTAAGCTCTTTTTGATAATTGACACATAAAAAAATAAAATTATCACTTTAAAAATGCTCGAGTGAACTCACGTTTTTAGCGGCGAGGAACTCGAGTCCCTGAGCAACCTGGTAGGAGAATCTGAGCAGGTCATCCACATCCAATGGGTCTCCTTCTTGATCGCAGGAAGGAACTGCACCAGAACAGGAACTAGAATTACTTTCATACAATCTTTCTTAAAAGATCAGGTATGAGTTCTCGTGTTCAGATGGAAGAATTAAAGATTTATGGATTGCATACGGCGTGAAGGCTGAGATCTGGGTGCTAGAGGCTTCATGTCCAGGTAACTGTCTGAACAAATGCTGGAAATCCCACTGTCACTGTGAAATGATCGAAACATACGTTAAAATTGACATGTTATGATTTTGTGAAAAAATATTTACATTTATATTTCATTAGTAATGATACCTTCTAAAAAACATCTTGTCTACAGTGACATTTTTATAGTTGCTTCTCTCCTCTGGGATTGAAACCACACAGTTCAAGAAGGTCTGTGCTTTATTACGCAGGAAGTTCAGAAGATCGCCATGGCAGCAGTACTCAGTGATGACCAGCACAGGACCTGAGTGGGAGACAAATATTAATGAATTTCAAAATACATTGAACTACACAGTTGCGCCATACGTAAAAGCTCAAGGTCTTAAAGTTCATATCCGCTGTTTAGATCAGCTAAACTGTCAGCAGTCCTGAACCTTCTTAACCTCTCAGCTGTCTTCCACACAGTTAACTACAGTTCTCCTCTGTTCATCCTCACTACCCTCCAATCAAGCCCAGCTATTTGTTTATTTATTTGTTTGTTTGTTTGTTTGGTTGGTTGGTTGTTACTTTCTTATTTATTTACCTACTTACTTTCTTACACCAAATTAATTACTTACTTAATTTCATTATCGTTGCTTACTTTCTTACCTACTTGCTTACTTTTATACTTAATTATTTTCATACTTACTTGCTTACTGACAGATTTACCTACTTAATTTCTCATTTGCTTGCTTATTATTTACTTTCTTACACTGACTTACTTTCATACTTCATAATTAAGCTTACTTATTTACTTACCTTTTTACACCTACTTACTTGCTTACTTTCTTATGTACTTACATCCTAACTTTCATAGCTACTTAATACTTGTTTACTTATTTACTTACTGTCACACTTACTTACTTAATAACATAACTAATATCTTACTTACTCATTTGATTGCTTTCATATGTACTTTCCTAATTTCTTACGTACTTTCTTACGTAATTTCTTATTTAATTTCTTACTCAATTTCTAGCTTGCTTACCTACTTACTTATCTCTCTCTCTCTTTCTCTCTCTCCCCATGTGTCTTACCTCCATGTGTACAGGCCCCTAGCAGGTTGACAATATTCTTGTGTTGTCCGAGATGACTCAGAATCTTCAGTTCGGACATCAGAGCCTCCTTCTCATCTGAATGGGCGCTAGCTGTGATACAGGACATTCCTCCAGTTAATGATGTACTAAAGAATAGTTTATAATCAGAAATCACAAATCTCTTTACTGGCCAAATAAAGAGCCATTATTGATCTAAGTTGTGCAAATGAATAAAATAACATTTGAGAATAAAGTCATCATATTGGGATACTGTATTGGGATAGTGTAAGGAGAGAAACATCTCTATCTCAGATGGCTTGTATTTTATTTTAAATTCCTTTGTTTGGAAGTTATAACTTTAAGAACATCTTGTATATCGATCTTCCATTTTTCTTATTGTGTTATGCAATAACCAAAATTAAGATATTTTGCTGATTGTATATTGATTGTACATATATGCTTTTACATATGAGAATTTTTTTGTATCTTTAAAAATTCCCTAAAATATTGTCATACATTATTTACTTTTTTTTTTTTTTTTTTTTTTTACACAAACAGTAGTGTACAATATGCATATGATATGGTGGGAGGGGCTTATGATTCCACGCAGCTAAAATCGATAATGTAATCGTGCTTAGATCAGCAGTTGTTTCAACATCACCTGTTGGTTTTATGAATCAGACACAGAACGTCTTGTACGTCATTCCAGGGGGTAAAATCTCTGCTTGTTTGCGCAATGTGTAAGTGAATAAGTGCCATAAGTGTGTGAATGAATAAGTGCCAAAGTCTTTTTGAATTTGAATAAAAAAATGTGACTACTACTAATCATGCTTACAGTACATCATTCACTAAAATCATGGGTTAGGTTTCATTTACTAGGTCTGTGTTTTTCCTGCTACAAGACACCAAATTTAATTACACAAGGGTTTAATTAGACAATCCTTAATGGGTTTCATTAAATTTGTACTAAGTTTGTACTGAAGTATACACAGAAATACTGACCTTTGAGCATTTTCACAGCCACGCGGGTCACATTGTCCTCCTTCCCCAGCCCATACGCTGTAGCCTCCACCACTTTCCCGAACGCCCCTGAACCCAGGATCTTCCCTGCAGTTCCAGCACAAATTGTTATTTTCTATCGCAACATCAATTTATATTTGTGATTCAAAATATCTGTTACTAGAGACACTAGACATTGTGTCCCTATTCTATTAATATTAGTCTAAATTTGCCACTCAGTGAAATAATGTTATCTAGTAATTGCAGACTATTTGAAGCACACACCTAATTTAAGCTTGTCTCTTGGAAATTCCCATTTTTCATTATAAGGAAGTTGAGTGGGATCGATAAATGTGTAGCTGTTCCCGTCTGTGGCTTCAATAATCTTCCACCGTATCTCATATTTGGGTTTCTATTGGAAAACATAGTGACCAAACTGAAATGCATTCTACATATTATTACACAGCTGTCATTATAACTCATGTAAAAGCTAGGAAGGCACTGATTCCACTTTTTACATTCTCAGTATGACAGAAATATCAGAGATCCGAGTACTGTCTGAAGTCCAACACTGATGTACTCCTGCTAAATTACACTCCCTACCTGTTTATACTTGTACATGAGGATGAGGAGGAGTAGAAGGAGGAAAACCATCACACTTATTGCTCCAGTCAATGTTGCAGTAAACAGTTTCTCTGTAGTAATATAACACAGTGTGAAAATGAATGTGGGTCAACCAAAAATACAGTTACATTGGTCTTGTCCATTAAAAGAAAGAAGAAATAAATAAGAAATATCTGACAAAGCAAAACAAATGATTTTACTTAACTTTACTTGATTCTTTATTTAACTAGATATTATATTTTTGTAGCTTCTGCTTTTGGAGTGGATTAAATTATAAGATGCTATTATAAGATTCTAAAAAGGCAGTGCAATAACACAACCTTTCTGATCATTATTACAATATCTCAGTAGTATTTTATTTGATTTCTTTTGTTGCTTCCATTTTTAATGATTAATAGTGCAATAGTCTCTATTGTTAAGTACACAGAGCCAGGCCATGTAGTGCAGTGCAATCGTACTCTCTCTTACCAGTCTGGTCTATAGGGAATGCATTGCTGTCTTGCCCAAACAGATTTTGTGCCACACACTCTACAGTCATTTTCTGATGGGATGGTGTGATGGTTATAAGACTTTCCACTTCCACTGATCCAAATTCATCATTCTTCACCTCCACTGCCTCAGCTGTGATCAACTGGCGAGCCTCCATGTCTGTGGAATTCTCTGTACACCTGGAATGATTAAAATGTTATGATTCAGGAATTGAGGGAATTACTGCTGGTGTAATCAGTCACATGTTTATTACTAAGTAATAAGAAACATTATGATAGATAGATAGATAGATAGATAGATAATTGATTAGTCACATACGTTGGCCTGGTTCCTTGACACTGGAACCAGAGGATTCTGGGAGCTGGGTAACCAGACGCTATGCATATTAGGGAGCTCTCATTCCTTCTTTTATCCACAATAACTGGCTTCTCTGTTCGACAACAAAACAATTAAATTAAATCACAAAAACTGTATAATTAACATTATAGTGGCTTGTGTAAGTATTCACCTCCCTTTTTTGGGGGGGGGGGGGGGGGGGGGGGGGGGTGTTTGTAAACAGTTCTGACAGCTATAATGACAGCTATAATGATTTTTGTGTCCTATAATCCCAGTTAAATCCATGTGTGTGTGTGTGTGTGTGTGTGTGAGAGAGAGAGAGAGAGAGAGAGTGAATACTTATGCAAGCCTGTGTAGTTTTAACCTTTAATTTGTGAAAAAGAATCATGACTGTGGATAAAACACTTAAAACAAGGCTTTTTATATGGAGAACTATCTTAAGATATTGATTTTGTTTTGTCAGCTAATGAATCTGAAACACATTTATGATTACTTACCATTAACACGAATGCTAAATGTTATGGAGGCATGAGCCTTGCTGCTGTTGGCATAGAAGGTGTATCTGCCCTGTTCCTTGGAGTTCAGTCTCTTCAGAAGCAGCACTGCCTCATACCTACAGGAAGAAATCCAAATACACTGTCATTTTAAACAATACATTGTGGTATAGAATACTTTTCTGTTTAATGAATATACAAACTGATTATGATTTTTTAAAAAAAACCTCCTTGATTGCAAACTGTTAGTTTTTAATGATATCATCTACTAATTCAGGCATAAAATACCAAAACTTCCTGGATGACACACATTTCTTCTCTAATTTAGTGATTTAGGATGCCATTGGTTTATAGTAATGAAGTGGAAATAATTCATTAATGTACATTTTACATATGTTTTGGGAAATATTGATACTTTTACAACACTACATTATCTAAAACCTATGACTATTCCTGCTTTGATAAGTTTCCCCACATGCTATTACTTATTTCAGTATTATGATTAGTACAGTATTTTCATTTATACCTCCTGTTTACATATGGAAAAACATTCTTAATACTTTTTGGATCTGTGAATCGGCTCTCAACGTTTACCTAAACAAGCCGAATCAAAAAAAAAAACAACTCAAAGAGCCAAATCAAGGATCTGACTCATTTGTGAATGACAGATTGCTCCTTTTTACTGTAAGCTAAACTAAAAGAAAACATGACTGTGGTAAGAAATTTGTTCCAATTTTTATTACTATTATTTTTTTGTCTGTTGAACTGAAACTATAACATTTACTATATGTATCTAAATGAGAAAACTATTTTGACGTTTTTTAACAAATAACATCTAGCTAATTTTACAACCAAACACAGTAGCTGGTTAATCGTTATTAAAGTGCTGACAGATTACATTAACGCCAAAGCAAAGATGTGTGGAAGCTGCATACCAAATACCTATAGCAAAATTGGTTCTCATGCAAAGATAGATTCCTTCACTCAGTCAATCATTTATTAAATTAATTAGCTGCTAGCTACTAACTTTCTCAAAACAGAACTAACTAATATTTTGATGCTGCATGGATATTGTGAGCTCCTTGGACTTTCCATTGACTATATGTGGAAAAAGTTCATTTTGAGCTTAAATAATTAAACTATAAGTATAGACATAAAACTGTAAGTTTAAACATAAAACTTGATACTTGATACTTTTGATAACAAAAAAAACATGATGTAATACTTAAAGTACATATAATATCAGACGCTTTCAAAGCTACACTCGAGCAGTTTACTCATAAGTTATTTGAACTTATATTTAAGTCCTTTCCCACAAATTATGACTCTTAGGAAATTTATACAACATTGCAGAACACAGCTTTACAAACTGACCTGTTATTATAGCTGAAGAACCTGATTTCATGTTGTGAGTTGTGGAGAAGCGTTGGTCCCTCCCAGTGCTCGAATGTGATTTTTGGGTAAGCCTCTATAGCCACCCCTAGCTCTACATCCTGGCCCTCATGGACATTAATGGACAAACCCTTATGGATCAGACGGGGGGACAGCTTAATATAGGGTTCATCTGGGACAAAAGACAAATTCCCATTGTATTACTTTCTCTGGAATATTATTACATTTTCAATATGGAATATTAGGACTTAGTTGACATTTTCTTGAATGGCCCATAATTAATGATTAAGTATGACTTATCACAGGACAGTGAAAGCACTGTTGTTTATAAAAAGCTAAGAAGAGAATGACTAAAGCATTGTATGTATTGATTAAGACTTTTCTTTTGAATTAAGGAAAAAAATAAATAAATTTTTTGAACAATCATTACTTTTATATGTCACAGAGAAGTACAGTGAAGATATTTTTAAAAATAAAGAGCACTTTTATCAATTCCTAACTTAAGGGCTATATTAATGAATAAAAATAATGAATAGAACAATTCTTAATGTATATAATATTAAGGATAACAGGAGACAGATTTCTAGGACATACATATATATATATATATATATATGTATATATATATATATATATATATATATATATATATATATATATATATATGTGTGTCCTAGAAATAATATAGGACAATATAATATAGGACAATATATATATATATATATATATATATATATATATATATATATATATTTATATATGTGTGTGTGTGTGTGTATGTATGTATGTATATGGGTATCCATAGAAATTCTCAACATTACATGTATATAAAACTAAAATGGGAAAGACAGACGATTACCTCTGTATAATATAGTACATCTAGTACAAATGCAAATAATAAGCAAGAAACCATGAACACAATATCCATGTACTTTATAATATGTATTATCTATCTTGATTAATTAACTTGGGGATGTCTCTTACCCACAACCAGCAGGCTTGCGGTGGAGCTGTTGACTCCAGCCTCGTTAGTTCCAATACAGGTGATATTACCCGAGTCAGACATGGTAACTGCAGGCAGGATCAGCGTACTCTGGATTTTCACACTATTATTTGTATATGTGGGCTTGATCTCTGGGTTTGGTAATTGCTGAGAAAAAAAAAGATTTACATTTTTACACTACAGTATCGAGTAAATGATTTACATTTTTACTCTGTAGTATCGAGTCTTCTGTTTCGCCATGTCAGAATACTTTTCATCTGTGGATTTTTCTTTTAATGTTTTTGTGCTTTTATTTGTATTTTATGTCATTGTTGTTTGAAATTATTTGATTTAATTGTACAGCACTTTGGCTGACACTGCTGACAAAGTGTCAGGTTTCAATGCACTTTTATAGACTTAGATAAAGAGAGTAAAACAAAAACAGAGCATGTGGGCTTGTGGGTTTTTTTTTTCCACACATTTCACAAAACTCTTGTGGATTGAAACACTGACAAAAAAATAAAGGTATCTACTGTGTGTTGCACTTCTCTAAAAATGCTACAGAAATGCATCACCCAGTATTACAAGCTACAAAAAATATTCTAAAAAGAAGTCAGTTGAGAGCATGGACACTAATAGTGGTGGGGGAAAGAGGACATACAGTAAACCTGTATGATTTCTTCTTTGCTGTTACAGTTCATAAGTTGTGGAACGAATGAATACAGTTTTGTCATCATTATTGGCACTTCAAGTGCTCACAAAAATGCTGAAATGGTCAGGCAGATAGATTTTGACACCCGATACAAAAATTTGTAAGCCTTAAAATCCCTCCAGTCCTCCTTTATACACTTCAAGGGGTGAGCAAAAGACAGGAAACACTATATTAGTGTTTCACACACTTCAGTAATAATGTGAATAAAGGTATAAAGAAGTTACCAAACGTGATGAGTGCTTCCATGTGAGGTTGTAGTTGAAGTTGGGGTTGCTGGAGGAACAGGTAATCTCTAGTCTCTCCCCAGCTAGTCGAATATACTCATTACTTTGCAGGAACACGTAGGCTGGAAAACGAGCTACTGTGAAAAAAACAAATAGAAAAAAGAGTTAAGATCTTGTTGCAACTCTATCCATATTGTGAGACAATGTCCATTCAGAAAGACATAGAGGTCTACAGTCACTCTTTTGTGGTGACCCCTACTTGTCATTGCGTAAGGGATGTGCAAAAGTACCATACAGTTTGAAAACAAACAAACACAAAAAATGCTACACAAACACTTACCATTGGTGACTTGTAAAGTGAAGGCTGGGGACATTTTCTCCACTCCTCCTATCCTGCCACTGCAGACATACTTTGAACTGAACCAAAGCTGAAGGTTTTGAATCAGCATCCCTTTCTTGGGGTCGTAGGTTGTGTTCATGTCAGGGGGTAGTGGAGACCGATTCTCCCTAAAGAGCCGGACATCAGTGGCAGCGGGGTCAGTAAGAAGGCAGGGAATAAGGGCATCCTCTCCTTCCTTCTTGATAATGGAAGGATTCAGTGGGGTTTCAAAGAGAAACCTTGAATCTGGAGATTATACAGGAAACAGCCCATAATAAATAAAAAAACATTGTTACCCAATCCACTTCTCAAGTCCCCACATAAATTCTATACTCACCTCTTACGAATATGTGCACAGATGAGAAGATGGAGGAATCTATGCCAGTGTACACACACTTATAAGTGCCTGTGTACCTGTAGGTAGCTTTTTGCACAGTAAAGGTGCTGCTGTTTCCGTTAGCCTTGCTGTATGATTTATGTTTAGCTAGCCGAGGTACAATAGTCACCGGGGCATCACCCACGCAAGTCAGAACAAGACGTGAACCAGTATCAATGACCACATTGGATTCAACTGGATCTTCTCCGTTTACCCTTATCCGAGGTTGAGACCAAGCTGTGAAATGAAAGAAAAGAAAAGTATACATTCTCTCAGTCACCCATTTTCAGTAACCAATTTATCCTCATTCATCAGGGTCATGATGAATCCAGGAACACTGGGCTTAAATCAGGACTACATCCTGGATGAGATGCCAGTCAGTCACATAGGGCACCATGTACACACACTTTCACATACTCATTCACACCTAGGGGCAATTAAGCATGGACAATCCACCCACTGGCATGTTTTTCAGAGGTGGGAGGAAATTAGAGAACCTGGAAAAAAAGACACATGAGAAACTCCACACAGACTGCAATCCGAACTACATATATATCTATATGGTACAGTGCATTTTTTTCTTTCCTGGAGAAGTTAATGGTCTTACTCCGTGGCCCAAGAGTAGCAGATTGGAGATGCAGGGATTTGAACTGACAACCATTCAATCAGTAGTCCAAAAGCTTAAGTGCTGGGTGTTCTTGTCAAGGGTAGAGTATGACTACAGTTGCCTACTATCTGATATCATGTAGTCGAGAGTTAGACGAATGAGAACCCAAGTTAGGTAGACCACCTCCATTTTCATGATATAACCCCTGCCAGGTAAGTAAAGCTAAAATATTCTTCAGCACATTCAGTAAGTGCACCGGCAGTGTATTTGGCGGTACATTTATTACCCAGAGAGGACAGCTTTTATTAGCACAGACCTAATAAAGATTGTCTTGAGCCATCGGGAAAGCTGAATTGTAAAAACAATACTTAACTAGAAGTTCATAGTGGACAAAGTACATTCAGGAACCAACCAACTAAAACATATTATTGACTTTCACAAAACAAATGATTTTATTTGGTATGTATGTTTTAAATTTTATGTTCTTCATGGTGGTGGGACACACATCACCTCGATGCTGTAACTAAAGCTCATGCTTCTGAAAAGCACCACCTGCTGCACCACACACATCTGCTGAAGCATGATCTAGCTGACTGTAGCATAATTTTTACTTGGGGAGTTAATTAGAGTGCATGACTCCCAGACAAACACACAGTCACCTTGTGGTTAAGTGGTTAAGTCAGACATAAATAATATATTTTATATGTGATATGGGCGCAAACATAATGTGCTATATTATCATATACTCACTATAATATACTCATGTATTAATACACTTCATTATCTAACTAGTTTATCATACTTTACAACATAATGTTACCCACCACATTTTACCCTAGTCTGTTTCCGGGTTTCCAGGTAACCAAAACATGGGACATTGGTGCTTTTACTTGGTCAGCGAGCTAGTTAATAAACGCATCATTTTCCCATCCCTGTCTTCGGTTCTGTGATGTGGTTTTGACATGGCTGCGGTGACTAAGGGGAAATGAAAGCGACGTGTTAATCTATCTGCAGAAGTGCTGGAGAGGACAGAATGATTTTACACCACACATTGCAGAATCAGGCAAAAACCCAACATCCCACTCCCTTGTCTCACTTCTCTCTCTCTCTCTCTCTCTCTCTCACGCTCTCACTCTCTTCCTTACTTTGAGCCATATCTATCTATCTCTTGCTGGAAGGAATTAGCTAAGAGTGGGCACAAGCTTTCCTGTAAATGATGAGTCACACACAGTGATCTCTGTATAGTTTATTGGTCTAAACATGTTTTTTATTCATTCATTCATCTTTACTGACTGCTTTATCCTGATCAAGTTTGCGGAGGAGCTGGAGTCCGGTAACACTGGGTGCAAGGCGAGAGCATTCACTCTGGATGGGATGCGTATTCGCACTAGTGCCTGGGGCAATTTGCCTACATGGACGCTTTTAGACAGTGGGAGGAATTCCACACAAACACAGGAAGAACATGTGAAACTCCACATAGACAATAACCCAAGCTCAGGATCGAACCTAGGATCCTGTAACTGTACAATCTTAAATTGTATTTCTTTTTTTCTTTCTTTCATTTCAGTTCAGTTTTGTGTTTCACAATTGGGAGTTTCACAAGGCAGCTTTTGAGAGTTCAGGTACAGATCCCCAATGAGCAACGACAAATTATCTGAAAGGACACGAGAAAGAGAAGAAGACATGTTGTTGTTGTTCCTCTTTCGGTTGCTCCCATTAGAGGTCGCAACAGCGGATCATTTGTCTGTGTATTTGATTTAGCACAGTTTTTACACCAGATGTCTTTCCTGACACAACCATACCTAATTTTATCTGGGCTTGGGACCGGCACTGAGAGCACACTGTTGCATGCAAACCCAGTGGCTGGGGTTGGTTCCCTGGCTGGGAAACGCACCCAGGCCACAGCGGTGAGAGCGCTGTGGCCTAACCACTAGTCCTGCAGGAACCCATGAAGAGAACAACACATGTATGACAGAAATACAAGTAGGAGATGAGACTGAAATAAATGCATTTGGATGACACACATGTCAATTCTGTAAGATCAACCAATAAGTAAGACAGGCCAAAGGTCATGTTGGCAGTATAACAGAAAAGCATATATAATACAGTATATTTATACGTGGGGATATATTGATGATATATTGCAATATAATCCAATTCAGTATGGAAATGATTTATTTCCAGCTTCTAGTCTCCACACTGTACCTTTATATCTGTAAAAAACCAGTGTGTGTGGACATTATCTGTCAAATTTCAAGTTTTTCCTTCACCAGCATGCCACAGGTATTTATACTAAAATCAAAATATATCTGGAATAGTATTTAATTATATAATAGGGAAGGCAGAAAACATGAAGCTGCTGGTATGTATTCTCTAAAATCTGCACTGCACAATGTGATTTGCAAACACAAAGACACCCTCTTTGTCACAGAAACCAGAAGTGAGATTTTGCGTTGCAGTTTGGTTCTGACCAGGAATCAACCTCAAATCATCCAAGTAAACTGGACTCAGCAAATCACGCAGAGAGCTTCCTGTTATTATGCTGGACAATAGTGTGAAAACAAATTTAAAAAACAAAGGATTTACCATAACCTGATGAGGAATTGTGTATATGGATCAAAATATTTATAACTTGTGACCAGTTTGTAATGTAGTGGCTACCACTGGCTACCATGATCATATGTTCATAATGTGATCACTGTAGTCTCACACCACACAAGTTCTTAAAAACAATAATGAAATGTACTGAAAAGGGCATTACCTGAGCAAAACAGCAACAGCAAACAAGTAGTTACTTGAATACACCCACTTCACACAGTCACAATTGAGTAAATTGAATAAAATAGCCCAATGGAAATTCACTGGCTCCATGCTTGTATAAAAAGAATACCTGATGTAATCTTTTGGGACAGATTTTAGAGAAAATAATTCCCAATCCAAGGAAACCACAAGCATATAATGAATCTAATTAGCATATATTGACAAAGCACAGAAAGAGATCCCAGTTAGTTGGGATTAACAGAAATTCTTTAGGAATTCTGTGAAAATGAAAACATCAGTAACTCATACCTTGTACCTGACAGGACAGCAGTCCCGCAATAAAGGTGAAGAGGATCATCTCAGACCGCTGGTGGCCAGAGGCCTGAGTACACTATATGTCTCCTCTGTTGTGTGTCTGCCCTGGAAATATGAAGTGACCATTCCTTCAAGTCACTCTAAGATACTTAGAGCTTCCACTTCTTCATTTTACAGTGACAGCCCAGGACCCTAGAAATAACATGACGTGCTTGAAGATGCACAAACACATTTTTTAGGCTTGATGTGAAGCAACTATCTTATATTACTATCACATAATAATAATAATAATAATAATAACAATAATAATAATAATAATAATAATAACAATAATAATAATAATAATAATAATAATAATAACAGCAACAATAATAGTAGTAGAATTTGTAAATAATTACACTACTTGCTGCACCTGTAAATGATTTATAATATTTATATGATAATATGATCTATAATGAATTATAAATGCTCACTTAATCAAAAGAATCTAATGAAAGTAGGGATTTTGTGCAAATACTATCCAGAACCTACTGGAGGAACAGTGAAGTGTTTATAAACAGCAGTAAAAACTACTGAAGTAACTGTACTGAGTACTCATATTACTCATAATTAGTACATTCATTTTTTTTTTAAATTATTCAATCATGTTTCTATGCATCTTAACTTTATTTATTGAATACACTTCTATATAGTTGCTTACATTTATATATCTTTTTGACTTTCACCCAAATATAATATTCACTAGCTTCTTGTCGAAAATAAAGTATAGTAAAGTATAATATATAAAATATTTACAAAAAATACATGTATAAACACACAAACAAACCATTTATGATTTATGATGTGACAGTAAATAGGTCTAAATTTGGCTCCTATACAAAAAAGAGTGAATAAGATATAGATATAAAAATAAAGCGTTATATTTTCTTGGAGATCGCTCGCTGCTGCTGGGGTTGGCCCCACATGGACTGCCTGAAGATCACTGGGATTGCTGGGGATGGTGCCGCTTGGGGGCCATGGAGATGGCTTGGGGATCTCTTATGGGGAGTTGTACTGTCATGGCTTGGGACTGTGATCGCTGCGGTGGCTTTGGGGCTGAGGTTTTGCACTCAGGTCTCCATCAGTGAACAGTGGAAAGGTTCAACAAACCAGACTTCATGTGAAAACTGTAATGAATTTACTGCTTGCACAATTGCACTATTTGTCCATGTAGTACACAGTTATAGAGGGGATCTATTTATAATTGCACTATCTGGTGTCACCCAGATGAGGATGGGTTCCCTTTTCGAGTCTGGGTCCTCTCAAGATTTCTTCCTCATGTCGTCTTAGGGAGTTTTCTTTGCCACCGTCGCCTCTGGCTTGCTCATTGGGGATAAATTCACACATTTACAATTTATTTTAATTATATTTAATTTAATTTGAATGTATTTATTTCTGTAAAGCTGCTTTGTGATAATGTCCACTGTTTAAAGTGCTATACAAATAAAATTGAACTGAATTGAATTAATATTTTCTCGAAATGAATGGCTGTTTTTTGGCACATGTACGATGTGGGCCTTTGCCACTGTTCTGACATTAGTTTCACTGTTTATAAAACATGATATTATTTGCTAAATGGGATTGGTCCTTCATTGGTGTAAAAAGAGACTTTTACTGCAGGCTTAACCCTGTAATTCTATATTAACATGAAGACAGCAAAGATAAAGATTCTCTTTTAACAAAAATAAGTAACACAAAAGATAAGAAATTTTCACACATAAAGAGTTGATCTGTATCTAGCACCTTAACCTGTACTGTTTCACTAGTGATTCAGTCAGAGGTTAACAATGCTAAAGTCAAGTCAAGTCAAGTTTATTTATCATTTGCACTGTATGCCAGGACATACTATGTACACTGAAAAGCTTATGGCGAGGGTAGAGTAAGCTGCTCATGTAACAGACGCACACACACACACACACACAAACTCACACACATGGCAAGAGCATAGACAAGTAAGTACAATGGCAAAGTACAATATATGCTACAACATAGTGAGAAAGCGAGGAAAGCTAGACACAGCACAGATAATTGCACTAAGGTTGTGTAATGCGACCAAGTGTAAAGTGCCCAAGTATAAGTGGCAGAGGGAAAAACATGTGAAAAGTATGTCAGATGACTTGGTGATACTTGGTCACAGATGACCTGTCGGCAGGCTGTTTAGGAGCACAATAGCCTGCAGGTAAAAACTGTTTTTTTGTTGACTGGATGCTCTGAAAACTTAAGCAATTTGGAGACTAAACAGTGTGCTGGGTGACTGATGTCTGAGGTGATTTTGTGTGTTTTTCTCAGGCACTGTGACCGGTAGATGTCCTTTATGGCTGAGAGTTTGGCACCTGTGATGAGTTCTGCTGCTTTCACCGCTCTCTGGAGAGCTTTACATTTGTGGGCAGAGCAACTGCCATACCATATAGTGATGCACCCAGTCAGGATGCTCTCTGTGTTATGGTGGTAGATGTTGGTGAGGGTTTTAGGGTTCAGTTCAAACTTTTTCAGCTTCTGGAAGTAGAATCTCTGTTGGGTAGACCTTATGATTGTCTCAGTGTGGAGGGACCAGGTGAGGTCTTCGATGATGTGGACACTTGAAGTTTTCATGTGTATGGGAGTGTGTACTCCACTCTAGTACATCATGTTGTCCACTATCCTTTTCCTTCATTTTGCTGATGTTACGGGAGAGGTCATTGTCAAGGAAGGATGGAAGGAATTCATTCTTTTTATAATACTGCATTAACTGTACTCAATGCCTCTATTGTTTTAATGTACCTGCATTTTATTCACTAAAGTAAAAAAGAAATAATACAAAACAAATATCATGTGGGTCATGAGTTCCCTTTAAAATTTAAAGTGCAAATTTGCTACATGGCTGTAAGAATTCCCTCCTATAAAATATTAAATATAGTAAAATGATTTAAAAGCAAAACAAACATATGTGAATGAGATGTGTTTATCTCATATGAAACTTCATATTGATCCATTTCTTTAGAAAAAGCTGTAGAAACATTAGAAACACTAGCATTTCCATTTATTATTTCCTAATTCCTTCCCTGTAAGCTATGGTAAGCAACCTGATGTAAGTTTTCTGTAGTATTCCTAGCTGTTCTGATTCATACAGAATTACTGTTAATAAGAATTCATTTCAAAAACAAATATTTGTAACAAGGTGTGACCATGTACAGTATTAAACTATTCAGGTCATGAGTTAAGCTTCTCGAAATCTGTCTCGTGGCCACAAATTACTTGTTTACTTGTGGCAACTATTGTATTTTAAAATGACTGTGACAGAGAAATCAATTGAATTAGACCACTGTGGCCACAGTAACCTAACCTTTACTTCAGTCTTGGAGCTGTATATAGACATAATGGAGTCACAGATATTTGTGATTAGCCTAAGTCACATTATTCTCAAAGTGAATAGACTTTTTCGCCCTGGTCCTGCCAAATAATTAACTGGAGGCAATGTATTAAGTATGAAGTTCCATAAGATATTAAGTCATGGGCTCAAGTTACACAAGTCCTGGCCACAAAATAATAATTCATGGTCATGAGATACACTATATGGTCAAACGTAGGTGGACACCTGACCATCACATCCATATGTGGTTCTTTCCTGAACAGTTGCCACAAAGTTGGAAGTACACAATTGTATAGAATGTCTTTGTATGTTGTAGCATTACAATTTCCCTTCACTGGAACTAAGAGGCTCAAACCTTCTCCAGCATGACAGTGTCCCTGTGAACAAAGCAAGATCCATGAAGACATGGTTTACCAAGTTTGGAGTAGAAGAACTCGAGTGTCCTGCACAGAACCTTGACTTCAACCCCACTGGATGAATTGGAACACCGACTGCACCACAGGCCTCCTTGTCTGACATCAGTGTTCAACTTCATTAAAGCTCTTGTGGGCAAATCCCCACAGCCATGCTCCATAATCTAGTGGAAAGCCTTCCCAGAAGAATGGAGGCTATTATAATAGTAAAGGGTGTGGGGGGGTAAATCTGGAATGGGATGTTCAAAAAGTACATGTGGCTGTGATGGTCAAGTGTTCACAAACTTTTGGCCTTAGGTGTGACCACAGTATATCAACTCATGGTCTCAACATATTAATTTGTTGTCACAACTCACCGCTGTGACACCCCATAGGCTGTGTATTAACCAGATGCTGTGTCTGCTTTTTATTTGTATGTCAGTTGCAGAGGAAGCGACATGGTGTTACAGGAAGCTCTCCTCTGTGTCAGGATTGTTGAAGTGTTCCTTCGGTTGATCACTGAACTCCTGTTCTGCACTGGGAGCCTCCAACGTACCTCAAAACCTACTGAACTGCAGAGACGAAAAAAAAAAAAACCCATAAGATTCCAAAATACATTTATACAGAACATTTCTTTTAAACTCCTGACACAAGGATGTTTTTGTTTTCCAAATTGCTTAAATGCAGCAGATGGCAGGGAATTTTACAGCTTTGTACAAATAGCTGTAAAATGATCTTTATGTCATTCCTCAAGTTTGGATATCATCATGTTTCAAACCAAATCATTGTAAGTCTGATACAGAAACAAAAGAAGACAACTATACAATATGTTGCACTTTTATAAAGAACAATCCTTCAGAAACCCTTGGATTGGAGGAGAATTAAATTCGATTTAATTTGATTTTAATTTAATATAAATTAGAGAATTAAATTAATTACCTGTGACAGGGCCAATTTTGGATTTGTGTGTGCTTAGTAACTTTTGGAAATACTAAAGAATTCTTAAAAACCTAGTCCTTATCTATCTTTCATTGTGAATATGGATAGAATCTGTATTCCTTTTTTTTCAGTTTAGGGGTTCTCATCAGAAAACAGAAGTGAGCTTATGTGAGTAATCTCTCCACAATTGGAACTGATGCATCATCTTTCCTGTGCCTACTGCAGTTTAATCTTTTCTGTGTATTTGTGGTGGACAGGATGCTGGTACTACCTTAAGGGGTTTTCTGTTATCATACTGACTTCCTCTGGCTTGGTGTCAAGGATAGGGTTGATGTAACTGTTATAATTTGCTGGAGCCATCTTTTGATCAGCCTCCAGGCGACTGTTAGGGGTGGACAGTAGTGGAAAAATGGTGGAATGGTGTGCACTGGAATGGAGAGGGCACTCTGGGCTTACCACGTACCATGACCAGATGATCACTCTTCAGGAAGCTCTCATTAAGCTGGGAGTAATGCTGAAGAGAAACAAATTCTCATGGAATCCACTCTGAATAGTTGTTTCAGTGTTAAAATAGTTTTGATTGGGTTTTTGTGTTTCATATTGGCTATGATTGTTCCTCTAAATCCGGCTATCCAGCTCATCCCACTCATCACCTTCATGAATTTGTTGTGCTAGAAAGGAAAAAGGCTAATCTCTGTAAGGCTGTTGGCATTCAGGAGTGTAAGAGTCCTGATTTAGAGGAAGATTAGTCTACATTTGACATCGATGAGTAACAGGAGCACGGAAGTTCTGTGTATTGTTGTGAAATCTAAGGAAACAGAAAAAAAGAGTGGTGGAAACCTTTTTATAGCCGTCTGTGAGCATGTTCCCCATCTCCTGAACCAGATAGGAGAACTCTGGGCCTCTTCTCAAACCTCTCTTCCCAGCACTTCCTCATCACCTAATAACTGCAAGGAATAGAAATGTGTTTGGATTTCATGTGAAACCTTTAATACACGTCAGAATAAAACACTGTCACTATAAAGGTACATCGTAAATGTTTCCTCAAAGGTACATGATGTACTTTACATGATAGTTCTATATAATTCCTATAAGTAAAAGAACAAAATATGTACACTCAGGTACAAAAATGGATTGGATAGTTAAGGATTCTCATCTTCCTACTTGGAAAGACTTTAAGTTTTCCAACAGAGTGATAAACCAGAGTGTTAGATTTAACCTGAGTTTGGTAAACTACTGCACAGTAAATAATATTTTAATTAAACAGAATGAACAAATCAGATCAGATATACGTTTCCTCTGCAGCATGCATGGGTTTGGCCATCAGGTTTGACCTCTCTTAAGATATGGGTATGGGGTTCCTCTTGGAAAACATATTAATGGAATATTTTGTTCAGTGGTGATTCTTTTATTTATCATAGATGGACAGATAGGATAATAATAACAATATATTTTGCATGTAGATAGTTGGACTGATTTAATTTAGATTTAAATGTAAAAAATGATGTGATGTGGCCTGATGTGAAGCTGATTTGTCTTATAACCATATGACCCGAAGTGTTTTTATTTCTCCTAGACAGCAGCCAACTATTACATTTTATCGTTAATTAAAGAACTACATATCATACTTTTATCCAATCTAGTTTGTGAAATGTCCATGTTTTTTTTTCCCCGTTATCACTTGCATTCAAACAGTCCCTTTTTTTCTCATGAAGTTAATAAGAAAATAAATAAATAAATAAAATAATAATAAAATAATTTTTTTTTTTAAAAATTATAAATAAAAAAATATAGTTTTATAGCTTTGACTTTAACTTACAAAGTGCTGACACTGGAATCCCCTTCCATAAATGTTAAATAAATATATATTTTACAGAAAATCTTACCATATCAATGAGGATATATTTTTCTTCATTAAATAATAGTACAATTTTCAATCTGTTTATTATTAGATTTAGATTATGTGGCATGTCTGTCATACCAGTCCCTGTCAATTGTTGTCATTCTACAAACAATAATATATTAGAATGAGCAAAATAATATAAAACAACACTGAAGTTCTTGTTGTGCATTAAGGCATTCAGATGACAGCTTATGAATAAATTATAAAAATGTTTTTTCAGAAGTGTACTCATGCTCACTTAATGCTCAGCAGGAGCAGGAGCATGATATAAGACATATTCGAGGCCAACTATAATGGAACCGCTTATGCTGTGTCTATTCCTATCCAGTTTAAAACACATTAGAAGGCCATAAAGGTTGTAGTTTTACAAAACATTGTGTAACAGCCAAGCCTTGCCTTTACAGTTATAGTTATTATTAATGAATGGGGGCCACCCAAAGGTGAAATGATGTACCGCAATATATTTTTGGAGTGAGCAGCTGGCAGCAGAACACATTCATCTGCGTGATGTATACCCAAGATCTATACAGCAACAGGGTCCTGTTATATACAGTGGTATAAGTAAGGAATGAAACACTATGGGGCATGATGTTATGGGAATTAATGATGGGATGTGTATTAGAATTTATTTAAACAGAAAAGTGTCATACTTTTTTCTTATTATTTGTTATATTGTTTATAGGTTTAGCAGAAAATCTCCAAATTTCACTCTGTGAAATGTTTTCTCAGAACACCATACAGTTTATACACAGACATTATCTAGTCACATATTTTACATTTCTTGATGGAATTCAACAACTGCCCTTAGACGTCCATTATAACTGATCTTAAGTAAATTGAGCTTTAAGCAAATTAAGTTTTAAAATAAATTTTTCTCAGGGTGTCAAAATTATATTCCATATGCTACACATAGACTAGATAGTGATTAAGTTGACAAAAGCTGGAGTATTCCTTTAATAACACACACCACAAATTCAATCATCTTGCTTTACTTTAATTCCTTTTTTTATGACTGAAAAAGATTGACATGATGATAATAATGATCAAAATAACAGGACTGACAGTGTTGATGAGCTGATTGTGATGGTAATGCGTGTGTACTCATTTGTGTATGTTATCACAGCTGAACCACTGGATATTGGGAGATGGGACTCCCTCTGGCACACAGGTGACGGTGTGCTTCTTCTCCGGCAGGGGATGATCTGAAAGCTCTGTTATCTGAGGAGGAGCTGAATGGAAGAACTATGGAAGAACTTCTTCAGATAAATTTATATGCACATGGATAAAAAACAGATCAGTGCTTATACTGCAGTGTAAACTCCGCAAAGAATACTTAGCCTCAGTTGTGGGTAGGGCTTGAGAGGTTTACTGTGTTGATTTGGATGTATTGGCGTTTGTAATGCCAAATAAAATTGATCGCAAATTAAAACATATCTCTCATATCCAGAGAAGAGAACAAGTCCCAAGATCCTGAGCATCTGCAGCCATGGTGGGAAAGATTCAGGAGGAGGCTCCTGCTACCCCAACCGCACATCCCAGTTGCCACACACCATCATATTGTATTTTGGTTCATAGATAGGACTATACATTTGCATCACTTTCCTCTTGCCATATAAAATTCAGTCCTTTTATTCCTCATATTCAAGAAAGGAAAATTCATTCAAGGGCATGTGATTAGAAGCATATTAATCACTATAATAAAATTGTTGTCATGACTCCTTAATTAATGATGAAGTATTCAATATCGTAGTAAAAACTGTAAGAGGACAGTTGGCTTGGCCTTGTGCCATCACTAGAGGGAGGCAGAGAATAACCAGCTACATTGTCAGAACGGCTCCTGCTACCAGAGGGAGCCAGAGAGCACAGTCTGGCAATCAGCCCCACCTGTGCCTAGGTCTAGTTAAGGACAACTTTCCCCTCACTCAGTGCTTAGCCTTCAATCAAACCTGCTGCATGCTGGTGTGCAATTCTCAGCTGGCAATCTCTGATCATCTTCTTGGGTACAACTTGGTAATTTCTCTCTTTGTCTACCAGTCGAAAGTTTGGGGTCGCTTAGAAAGTTCCTTGGTTTTGAAAGAAAACCTTGTTGTTTTTTTTTACTTAAAATAACATTAAATTGATCAAAAATACCATCTAGATATTGATAATGTTGTAAATGACCATTATAGTTGGAAACTGATGATTTTAATGGAATATCTATGTAGGTCTTAAGAGTTATTTTCAGCAACCATCACTCCTGTGTTCCAACAGCACATTGTGATAGCTAATCCAGGTTTATCACGTTAAAGGCTAAGTGACCATTAGAAAACCCTTTTGCAATTATGTTAGTACAGCTGAAAACCCCTGTGCTGATTATAGAAGCAATAAATGTGTCCTTCTTTAGGCCAATTGAGTATCTGGAGCGTCAGCATAAACCCAAAATGGCCAGGAAAAGAAAAGCTTTCTTCTGAAACTCGTCAATCTATTCTTTTTCTGCCAAGAAACTGAAGATTTCATATAAGGGTGTGTATTACTCTCTTCAAAGAACAGCACAAACTGGTTCTAACCAGAATAGAAGGAGAAGTGGGAGGGCTTGATGCACAACTGAGCAAGAAGACAAGTACATCAGAGTCTCTAGTTTGTGAAACAGATGTCTCACAGGTCCTCAACTGGCAGCTTGATTGAATGTTACGCACAAAATACCAGTCTCAACCTCAACAGTCATGAGGCTTTTCCAGCATGCTGGCCTTCTAGGCAGCGTTGCAAAGAAAAAGTGATATCTGAGACTCTCCAATAAAAGGAAGAGATTAAGATGGGCCAAAGAGGAAGATTAAAAAAAAGTGTTATGGATGGACAAATCTAGGCTTGAGGTGTTTGGAACACAAAGAAGAATAGTTGTAAGATGCAGAAAAAATGAAAAGATGCTGGAGGAGTGCTTGATGCTATATACATATAATGTGTGTATATATATATATTTTCACTAATTTGCTTGGTTTATCCTCAGGGCTTTGTCTTGCTCTACACTTGGGTCTATCCCTGTCTCACACTGGGTTCTTGCTTCGGTCTCCTGTGTTCAAACTCGCCTTGTTACACTGAGATTGAACCAGAAACATGGATCCAGCAGAGCTTGACCATGTAAAAACAGCCCTAATCAATCAGTGCACCAGACAGAGCAGACATGAGAAGGTCTTGCAGCAAACTGTCTCACAACTGCAAAGCTTAGAGGTTACATGTGCTGCTAAAGCAGAACCTAATCAGCCTGTTGTGGCCACTGCTGCTGAATTGCCACAGCCTAGTCCTCCCAAAAACCTGAATCAGAGGATCAGCTCCTCCTCTCCTCTGTATTCAGCAGGGCAATCATAGTGTCTCTGAATATGCAATTAAGTTCTGTACCTTGGCAGCCGAGAGTGGCTGGACCTACCAACAGGGTCTAGCAGATGAAGTTAACGGTGAACTTTTACAAGCTGATCCTGAGGCTCATCAGTCATCTCCATGAGCATCGCAGAGGGCGTAAGGTCAGTGAAGCCAGACAGCTTCCTCAAATGGTTACTCCAACAGAACCAACTCTCTTGTCTGGCAGGCCTGCATGATGGGAAAGAGGTGTCTGTACAGTGGGTATGCAGGGTATTTTTGCACCACCTGGACTGAACTGTCGGAAAAAGCCAAGGCTCCCCCCAGGCAGAGGGACCTTTGATGAGCCCATTCATTCCTCCCTTGTCAGGTGTTTCAGGGGATTTCCTGCAGGCAATGATCTCCTGCAGTCAACAGGAGGCATTTGTGGATTTAGGAGCTGCAGGAAATTCTATTGATTGACTTAGCAGTAGCACTAAAACGTCCACTTCATACCCTAGAGTGTCCCATATCATAGATGGCTGGTCCCTTAGTTTTGTTCTAGTAACTCACCAAACAGCCCTAGTAACTTTACGCATAGACCAACACATGGAGCAGATACATAATCAATACTGCTAAGCTGCAACTCATTTTGTAGTTGGCTGAAACTCCATATCCCCTGGAAAACTCTCTGACACTCTGTAACTCGGCTCACCCCATTCCAATGTGTTCTTGATTAACAAACTGTAAAAAAAGAAGCATAATACTTAAAGAGGCATAAACAGGATTTTTTTCTCCTTTATCTTTATTATAGGTTTCCTTTACATATAGTACATTCAGTACAATAACGTACAATATACAAAATATTTATACAAAAATACACTTGTAAACATACATAATGTAGAAGCTTTGGTACCATAGCGTGTATAATATTTCCTCATAAAGTGTGATTTATGATGTGGCACTAAATAAGGTTTGGCTCATATACAAAAAAAAGGCTACAATAAAATCTAAAAAAAGTCAAAAGAAAGCAAAGCACTATACTTTCTGTGTGTTTTACAAAATAGATGGCTGTTTTAGTGGGTATATGGTGTGGGCCATTGCTACTGTTCTGAGGTTAGTTTTTACTGTTTCTAGTAAAATGATCAACTTTCAGATTTTGTAAAAATGAGATTGGCCCTTTATTGGTGTAAAAAGAGACTTTTACTGCAGGCTCAACACTGTAATTCTATGATAACACGAAGACAGTAATGATACAGAGTCTCGTTTAGCAAAAATACGTAACACAAAAGATAAAGTTTCACACATAGAGTTGCCCTGTATCTAGTACCTTAACCTGTGCTGTTTCACTAGTGTTTCAGTCAGAAGGTTACAATGCTGAAGGAAGGAAATCATTCTTTTTATAATACTGCATCAACAGTATATAATACCTCTATTTAATGTACCTTCATTTCACTCATTAAAGTAAAAAAAAAAAGAAAGAAACAATACCAAAAAATATATCATCTAGGTCATAATTTCCCATTAAATTTTAAAGTGCAAATTTGCTACAAGGCTGTAAGAATTCCTTCCCCAAAAATGTAAAATATAGAAAATCATATAAAAAAAAAACAAAACAAGCATATGTAGTTCTTTTGCATAAGGCTCTGTTCGACCATTGTGAAATAGAAAATACTTTCATAGACTTTCCAAAAAAATGTCAGTTCCTGTTTTATAGATGAAATAGAATGAACAATTTACAAAATAACAGTCTTCAGTTCTAAAAAAAAAAAAATTCAAAAAAGCAATTTCCATGTCATTTCGATACTGATGATGTATTGTGTACAGATTCACTATAGGCTTTTAAACACATTGGAGTCTACCATTCTTTCATATTCTTGGAAATAACTCAACCTGATTTTCTGTTCCTGTCTGACTCATAACTACTCATGAGTGTATCACTTGCAAGATTTCAATATGGTCTCATGCTTGTAAAATTCCCTTGACTCCATTGGCATAAAAAGTCATGGTTAGATTTGTTCAGAAGGGCATTTTGCTATCCAACAAAAATGCACATTTTGCCATTTATTTTAATGAAGACAAGGTGCACAAGGCAGCACTCACCAAAGCATAGAAATTGCATTCACCAGAACTGCTTTTGTCACAACATCCTGTGACATGGCCATGTATCAGCAATAGGAGACAGTCTGGGACAGGGATCAGCTTATGTTGAGAAAAATAATCATACTTTTTAGCTCACCTTCAAGAGTTTTACAATTCAGCGCTAAAGACATATAAGGGCAGCTCATGGCAAGCCTCAACTTGGACCACTGTCAATGTGTGCACAGGTCTATACGTATTGTAGCACAAAATATGTGTTATATTCACCTAAAAGCGATGACCAACCAGCAACATGAATCAATATATTTTCGACAGATCCCGAAAACTCCTTGTGAATGTCACCTTCAGATTAAGGCCCCATCCACATGTATACAGATATTTTTGAAAATATATTTTTGTGCTGCGTTCGACTAACTCGGAATTTTGGACCATATCCTTGGGGAAGAAAACTCCCCCTCAACTGCCACTAGGAATTCACTAGTTTTTGAACATGCCTGGTAAGACCAAAGACTGTATATATGACTCCCATTATGCAGTTTTGAAGCAACAATTTGGTTGAAATTGGTAGACTGAGTTTGTGCAGTAGGTCAAAATTGGAGCCAGAGTCTGTGCAGTAGAGATCTTGGACCCAGAGCGTGTGCAGTACACACTGCCAGTTGGACAGTAGGTCCGCCTCTTGTCCGCCCATATTGGTCTACATTCCAGGAGCATGCATGTCAAGGGATATTACCTAAACTTAAGATTGCGCATTGAGTGCTAGCTCAGTGTGGTAAGTACAGTATTATTAATTAATATGTAAAATGCTAAATTGTAGTCATATAATTTGTGCACGTATATTGATTTTACCATTGTCAGGAAGAGATTTTAGAGTTTTGAGTCATGACTGACTGAACTACCATTTAATCAAAATAATGGAAATATAAGTAGATAATGTAATGTACCAACTGTAAATATATTGGTAAACAGCAGTCAACATTTAGGCTCCTAACACAACCGTAACAATGTCGTAATTTTTGAGGAAAAAATGGTGTTCCTCATGATTTTCATCCAGCTCTGTTACCTATCTGAATGGAGGGGTACATGCACTCTTATGCCCCACTCATTCTGTCAGTGGAGTTCATTTAAGTAGTGACTGGCTAACCTTACCAAGCTACTTTGAGTGTTCGCTAAGGTCATAGAGTCAACAGGAATTTAGCTAGTGTTAGCTGCCTTGGTTTTTGCCATCACTTCATTCAGACATGTTGGTTTGTAATTGTTATAATATCACTACAACAAGCCAGCTTAGACATCAAAATGAGCAAAATACTACAGTAATTTGTGGAGATTTGGACATTTGAAATTTGGCTGGTTTTCCTTTCGCTAACATGGGAATGGCTGGGGTTAAATACTGTACTGCTGCCAGCCACTAAAGGTCTTGGAGATATTTAGTATTCACTTTTAAATTGTTACTTTTTCCACCCATACAGTCAATGATCAAGCTGTAAACTGTTAATGTATGCATGGTACAGATCAGGCAGTATTGGAAATAGCCTAATTATATGGTGAGCCCATATGAACACCACTACAATGTCGTAATTACAACGCAGAAACTAACAGGAGAAAAGGTCTATAGTACACTAAATATTCTTACCTTTAACTGTGATCAAAACATCATTTTCCTCTTGCTAATGTTCACAGTCTAACTGCATGACAGTTGGGTTGTTTTTTTTCCCGTCTTACTCTGGGATCCCCCTACCGCACGCCCTTAGATGGAAAATTCTGAGTTATGCGTCGAATGCAGCATTAGAAACACTGATGTTTCTGCTTTGATATCTACTCCTCAAAATTCAAATAAAACTTTCCCTCAAATAAAACTTTCAATTCCTCCCCTGTAAGATATTGAAAGAAATCTGATATAAGTTGCCTGTAGTAATCCTAACTCTTCTCACCCATACTGAATAATAATTGTTTATAAGAATAAAAAAAAAAAAGAAGGAGGTTTGGCCAAAAATTAATATATTGAGGCCATCAGTTAAGTTTCTCAAGATCTATTATATAATTTGTGGCAACTATTGTATTTTAAAAAGAGAGAGACAGTGAAATCACTTGAATTAGACCATTGTGGCCAAATGAACCTATGCATGGAGCTGACTGATAATATTCCACTTTTCGTCAATCTCGGAATGACACATGATGGAGTCACTGGTGCTGTAACATGGATATAGCATTAGTCGACATCATATTAAAGCGAATAGACTTTTTCATCTGTTACCACCAAATAATTAACTGGAGGCCACCTATGAAGTATGACGTTCCTGAAATGTATTAAGTCATGGCTACTTTGTGGCCACAAAATACTTATGATGTAATCCATTGTACTTGGAAAAATCCAACCTCTGACATGGAAAAGTGCAATGGAACTGTCATTCAACTCGGAATTCCGAGTCGAGAACTCGGGCAATATCTACCTTGCCTGAGTTCTGTGACGTAAAAGCACCTGACGTCACAACAGCAGTTGACAGTAAACACAATTCCCTTTGCCTTATTTTCTATTTGATAAAACAGATTGTTCTTGATAGCTTTTCTTTTGTAAAAAGGTTTTAACAGCTTTAAGTTTAGTCTAGCTTTATAAGCTTGTAATGTAATTCGGCTGATTTCAGCCCAATTTTACTAACACAATAAGGCCAGTGACAGATAATTTTTGTGAGCAAAGATGATCAACACAGTTGACCTACATATTATACATAATTTCTTTTTGTTAATCACACAGAAATAATTCATGTACATCATATTAATATGTTTAACAAATTCAGAGACTGGACATACAAATATTAACTTGCTGTTGGCATCCATGTCTTTCTGAGCCGAAGCACTGGAATGCTTTTAGATTGGAACTCTGATTTCCGAGTACAATGGATTGTAACAATAGTTTGTCATCTTGAAATATTAACTTATGGCCTCAATATATTAATTAGTGGTCAGAAATAACCACTGTGTCACCCCATAGGCTGTGTATTAACCAGATGCTGTGTCTGCTTTTTGTCTGAATGTCAGTCGCAGATTTTCTCCAGTGTAAGAGGAAGCTACATGGTGTTACAGGAAGCTCTCCTCTGCGTCAGGAGTATTGGAGTGTTCCTTCAGTTGATCATTGCACTCTTGTTCTGCACTGGGAGCCTCCAGTGATGCTGTCTCTGCCTCAGACCCTACAGAACTGCTGAGACGAAAAAAAAAAAAAAAAAAAAACCCTTAAGGTTCCAGAAACACTATGCAGAGCATTTTATTTAAACTCCTGACAAAAGGATGTTTCTGTTTTCAGAATAAGACAATTGTACAAGAAAAAGCACTTTTCATCAGATGTGGTGATTTTAACGAGTAGGGTTTCGGGAACTCTCAGGCTGGAGAAGAATTAAGTCATGAAATTTGCTTATATGTCTAACTTGTAAAAAAGAGACATCGACCCAATTCTGTAACCACCATGTGAGAACCATGCCCATGTGAGTAATCTCTCCACATGAGGAACTGGTGCATCATCTTTCCTGTGCCTTAAGTGGTTTAATCTTGTCTGCATTTTTGTGCTGGACAGGAAGCTGGTCCTACCTGGAGGGGCTTTCTGTTGGCATACTGACTTCCTGGCACTCTTCTTCAGGCTTGGGGTCAGGGATAGGGATGATGTAACCATTATAAGGTGCTGGTGCCATCTCTTGATCAGCCTCTAGGCAATGGTTAGGTGTGGAGGATGGTGGGAAAATGGTGGAAGGGGAAGAGGGAGGGAGTGTGCACAAGAATGGAGAGGGCACCCTGGGCTTGCTGCGTACCACGGCTGGATGATCACTCTTCTGAAAGCTCTCACTGACCTGGGAGTATCGCTGGAGAGAGAGAGAGAGAGAGAGAGAGAGAGAGAAAAAAAGAGTCATTGTTGCCTTCCAGCAGTCTGACAGACCGGATTTAGAGGAAGATTAGTCTACATTGAACATCCAATGAGTAACGTGGACATGGAAGTTTTGTGAATCATTGTGAAATCCAAGGAAACAGAAAAAACCTTTTTATAGCCTTCGGTAAGCATGTTCCCCATCTCCTGCACCAGATAGGAGAACTCCGGCCTCTTCTCAAACTTCTCTTCCCAGCACTTCCTCATCACCTCATAACTGGAATAGAAATGTGTTTGGTTTTCGCATGGAACATTTAACGCGTGTCAGAATAAATCTACTCGTACAGGTACATTTTTCTTCCCCAAAGTAAGATCCAGTGTGTACATTACAAAATGTTTAGTTACAGTTATTTTCCTATAACTAAAGGTTTGTTTAGATAGTTAGAGTACTGGATTTAACTTGAGTTTGTACCTTTTTCTTTGGGCAAGTGCAGTTTTTTTCAGAATTAAAGTACTGTACATGAAATAAAATATATTTATTTAAACAGAATGAACAAATCAGATGAGACCTACATTTCCTCTGAAGCGTGCATGGGTTTAGCCATCCGATAGCCTCTCTTAAGAGCGTTATAGAAGAGCTCATTCATAGGGAGATCTGGGTATGGGGTTCCTCCTGTAAGAATAATTTTTAGGAAAAATCTCAAATTAATGAAATATTTTATTCAGTAGGGATTTTTTTAATTTATCACAGATGGACAAATGAGATAATAAAACAATTATTTTATTCATATCCAGATTTAATTTTGGTTCACATGATCAATAACTCACCCAGAGTGAATATCTCCCACAGCAAAATACCATAAGACCAGACATCACTGAGTGTGGTGTAGAGGTTATGGAAGATGCTCTCTGGGGCCATCCACTTCAGCGGCAGGAACGTCTGCAGGACACACACACAAAACAACACTCAATGTGAATGATAATGTGCATCCAAATTAGTGTACATGCAACACAAAAAGCACAAAAGGCATCTTTCTTTAAGACTCCTGTGGAGGAATACTTTACCTCTGACTGTTATAACATGCTAACCCTTTGTAAATTAAAAATTTCCTTAATTAAATAACAGCACATTTTTATTCTATTGATTAGACAGATTATGTGGCTCGAGAGTCATACACGTATCTGTGTAAGTTGCTACTATATACATGAAAAACACATTAATATAAACCTGTGATTTGTATTACATCTGGCGCTGCTGTCAGAGCTGCTGTTATAAAGAATTATTCAAAACTTTTTGACCAATCAGAATCAAGAATTTAACAGCACTGTGGTATAATGTAAATTAGTATTGTATGGTGAAGTTCAAGAAGCCTTAATATTAATATGCAACATAGTTATTGCAGTTCATGCAAAATACAAATCCTCTGAAGAAAGACTGAAGATCAGTTAGAGAATTCTGTTTTCAGGGTTGTACTCACGCTGCCTTTGGAGATGTAATTGTTGTCATGCATGATGTCTCTGGCCAGCCCAAAGTCACAGATTTTCACCAGTTTTCCCTCACATATTAAGACATTCCTAGCCGCCAGGTCCCGGTGAACACACTGGAAGGTCCAGAGAGAAGAGATTTGTAGTGTATATTCATTTAAAAAAAAAAAACAGACTATAATATTTATGCACAGATGTCTTTGGGGCAAGTGTGTGATATATAAGCATATAGTTTGCACAATACTAAACTGGTATCTATAAGCTTTTCTTACTTTACTCATCAACTTTATCTCTCTAAGGCCAATATAAAACTATATAATATACGTCTAAATATGTGCCAGAGAACTGTGCAACGTTTGTATAGACATCTGATACTGTACATTTTTGGAGGCCAGAAACTCCATGCCTTTGGCCACCTGGAAGCTGAAGCCCACCAGATCAGAGTAGCTCAGAATGGGAGAATCACTGATGACCAGTGAGAGGTCCACTCTGTGACCTGAAACACACACACACACACACACACACACACAATTGTATTGATATACAGTACATTTTGTCATTATAAAATAAACATAACATGAATTCACTCCCAGTAGCACCAGAGGATTATATTGTTCTGACATAGCCTCTAAAAAGGCACATCTGTTCAACAGCTGGCTGGCATGTCCAGACATTTAACAATATCTAGCTGCCAAAATACATACTTAATAAACCATGACTTTATTTTAATAATATTCTCAGCCTTTGTTTGAATAAAAATGACTTTTTTTTTAAATACTGTGTATAGTTCAATTCAGTGAATATCGTCACAAATCTATGTTTTTTTCATTACTTTTGGTTGTAAAGATAGAAAAACTATCCATACACACTTGTGTTATCATGCATGCAAACTATTAATGATACAATAAAACTGTCCAAAAAATCACTTATCTTGAGCTAACTTCAGATATAAATATCTTGAAATATGCACTAATTTCTAAACCTTGATGTGTATATTATGAATGAATATTAACTTTTAGAGATAGCTTCTTGTACCGTTCTTTAGTAAACACTGGCTTTTTTACAATGACTGTATAATTCCTTTAGACTATGGCTTTGGTCTTGATGTGTGTCTACCTTGTTCCTGGTAGATGTCCTGCTGATATGGTGACTCATATGGAGATGGCTGGATATCAGCATATTTGATGGTGTCTGTCAGCTCTTGCATGGCCACATATTCAGTCATATCCTCTTTCCTCATGTCCATATAACCACCGTCACTCTCAGAGCCAAATGACACGTAGCTACAGGACATAATATTACATAACATTACATAAGAGCTCCTATGGCTTATGGCTAAACACTCTTTACACAACAATAATAATAATAATAATAATAATAATAATAATAATAATAGTAGCCAATGAAATGTTTTGAAATGTATTGATTTTTTTTTATATATTTTTTTTTTTACTGTAGACCTTGCAGCACCATGCGCACACACAGTCACACACTCATTCACACCTAGCGGCAGTTTAAAATTTAGAATAGTCAATTCAGAGGCTGGCGTGCTTTTAGGAGGTTGGAAGAAATCAGAGAAAGGAAAGTAATTCAATGTAATGCAGTCTATGTTATTTTACTTATTCCCAAATCCAAATGACTACCATTTTTAGCTTAGTCACTGTTATTAGCTAGATAACTAACATAATTTTAACTTATTTGAGTATGATAATAACTGTAAGGTTCCAGATAACCAAAGAAATGCGACTGGGTAAACACATTTGATATAGAGCTTTTATTTGACCTGTGGGCCACCATAGTAGAGGCTTATTCTTAAAAATAAAAATTGAAAATTACTAGACGTTGTTGACAATGTATACATTTCTATCCATTAGATTTATTACTTGCAAGCTGATGGATGTGTTAAATATGTGGGAAATTCATCATGACTATCGTTAACCTGGTTGGGAGAAGGTCAAGTCATGCACTTCTGTGGTTAGTGCTACGTTCAAGAATCTAAAATACAAGATAATTTTGTTCTGTTTTTTTTTTTTAAAAAAAGAAAATAAGTAGATATGATTGGTTCTGATTGGTTCCTGTATTTCTCTGTATATAAGGATGCCAAAACCTTTAAGCAGCATTGCAAGTTGTTTCAGTGTCCTACCCTTTCCCAGAAGGCACAACTGAGTCGATGCAGATGTGGCTGTCGCTGCCGTTAGCCAGGTGGATCTTGTTAGCGTAGTTCTGCAGGAAGCTCTGCTTGTTCCTGTGAAGGTAGTCCACCAGGTCTCCGTATCGACAGAACTCCGTCACCAGGTACAGAGGACCTTCACACGTGATGAGATGAGCATGCGTTCACTCTCCATAAAGCACCAGTTGTGTTATCAATGTGAGTGACTTTACAGTACATTACCTTGTTTGGTGCAGGCTCCCAGCAGGTTGACGATGTTAAGGTGTGGACCCAGGTGACTCATGATCTTCAGCTCGGACATCAGAGCCTGGGTCTCGCTCCTACGCGCCGTTGCTGGAGGACACCACAGGACCCAATTAACAATTACACACACACCATAGCATTAATTGTTTGAGCATGTAGTAGGGAAGAGGTTTTAGATACATCAACAGGGTTTAGTGCTTTACATTTGAGCATTTTCACAGCCACTTTAGTAGAAGACTGGGAATTGGTGAGTCCATATGCAGTTGCCTCTACCACTCTGCCAAACGCCCCTGATCCCAGAACGCGACCTAAAGAGAGTCAGACATGACAGTCACTTTCATTTTACATTCAAACACGGCCGTAAGCTTTTAGCAGACCATGGCTTCAGCAGTCGGATGAAACCAAGATGTCAAGAAAATTCTACAGAAACTGATGATCTTTATTTGAAGTTAATCAGAATCACTATATTGATGGCAGGTGTTTGAATGTGATTGGTTAATTCTGAGCACAGACACATGCCCCATTGTGCACACTTATACACTTTTTTCCCCCTTAACATGTTTTTATTTGTTTTTCGCTTGAATTTTGTTCACTAAAGGTGGAAAAAAATCTGACATTATTTATCTTGGTTTCTTTCTTTTTTTTTACATCACATAAACCTGCACTTTTAACACTTTTTTTATGTCCAGGAATATTTCTGGTCTGCAGTATGTTACTACAAATGAACAACAAAATGTCAAGTTATTTAGGTTTTGAATTTGAATTTGTAAAAGTCCTAGCATGTACCGAGGACAAGGCTGTCTCGAGGCATCTCCCAGGCCAGGTCATAGGGGAGGTGGACAGGGTCCACGTAGATGTACTCATGTCCATCCTGACTCACAGACTCAATCACCTTCCATCTGATCTCATAACGCGGCTTCTGCAGAGATCACACACAAACACAAACGCATATTTTGCGTTAATAATATAGTGTTTATTTCTATATTGTTGTGTTTTCCTGAAAATTTATCTGGTTCTTATTTGTAGGTTTTAATTTGGATATTTTAATTTAAGTTTTGCTTTAGTTTCATAGTTATAGTGCAAATTATGAAAGATTATGACCTTCAAACTGCAAGCACTAACACAAATTCTCACAATAGAAATCTAATTTATATTCATTTTTGCATTTATTATTATTATTATTATTATTATTATTATTATTATTATTATATTAATTGTTTAGTGTAGATCCAATTTTCGTTTTTTTTTTTTTTTAAGTTTACAAGGGAGTGCTTGTTCAGGTGTTGGAAACTTGGTGAATTATTAATGTTTTTATATAGCAGTTAAAAATATAATAATCAGAATATTAGAAACACTGATGACATCACAGTCTGAAAGCTTAGGCAGTGCAAATGAACCCAGAAGCCGTGTAATACATATTACTATATGCTTATGCCAAGAACACTTTTAAAGTTATAAGCAAAGTAAGTGGAGAAAGGCCATTTAGCAAGCCTTGTTTGCAAGTTTAAATGGCAATTAAAACAATCCATGTGTAAGTATAAAGCTGAGATGTCACTGACCTTCCTCCACACTGCGATTAGGATGATGATAAAAATGATGGCTATGACAACTAGTGCAAGAACCGCAGCCAGAACAGCCACCTGTGAGAACAGAGCTGAAAAGACAAAGACACACATATTATTTATCAAAGTTGTGCATGGTCAAATCAGGCCATAAATCAAGCATACACAAATTCCAACCTGAATTTCCCTATTCAGCAAATTCATCTTTAGCGAATCTGTATAACTGAACCCAAATCTGGTCAGAGTGTGTGTAAATTTGAGCACCATACTTTAACAAGCTAAAAATAGCAAATAATATTGAATAAATCATAATTGTGTTAAAATATAGGTAATGGGATTTATTGGCATGATGTAATTGGTAAATGTGCATCAGAATACCCAATCATAAATCTTTATTAGCTCATTTAGTCTTTCTGTTGAGTACCATGCATTTGTGTAGAAGAGCCACTGCTTGTACACACACCGGGGCTATTTAAACACGCTTGAATATCATTGCACGTTTTTTGAGGAAAACTAAAACAAACCAGACCTTTTATTCATTTTGGTGGTCTGTTTTTCAGCATTGGAATGGTTTTTCCTCTTCTATCATAGCCTTTGCAAGGCTTGGCACTATGGGACTCTTTATCCTGTCTCTTGGAGCTGCATTAGCTGATGGTTCAGTATGGGCTTGTAATTAGATTTGACTTGAGCTAAATCTGAATGATTGAGTACAAACAAGAATGTGGAATTTAAGTGTGGACCCTTCTGGGAGTCCACGGGTCTAAATTTCATTGATGAAAAGCTGGATATTGTAATGCTGAAACTGTTGTTTCTTCTCATTGTTTAAGTCTCATATCTGAACAGTGTACTGTAAATAGGAAATAGCTTAATAGAAGCATATCTTTCCATTGTAGTTTGTTCACTCTGTTTATTGTCTGCAGATGCAATCATGTAATCTTTTCATAATTACATTTGTTTAAATGCACTTGCACCAGCATCTACAAATCTATCATCTCTGTTTCTACCTGTAAATTAAAATGTCTTAGAAAGCAGGCCAGTCAATATACTGCCTCAGACTCATATACTTATTATTATGTGAATATCAAATAACCTCAGGGCAAATTAAAACATTAAAAAACATTATTCTGGGATATATTGCACACACATGAATATGATTGGCTAATCTTTCAACTGAGTCTTGAATTCATCTACCTATAATAAACAGTTAGAATAGGAGAATATAAATAATTTTGTGTCTGGGTTTCAAAGCAGCAGACTTTCTCAGTGTTAACTGAAAAAAAAACAGCTCAGACAGAATAACTTCCTTTAAAAACTCATAATGGATGTAGTTTTATAGCACAGGACATGTGTTAGGTTTGTAACACAACAAACCAGGACACTCACTGCTAGTGACAAGTCTGATGTCCCGTGCCCGAGCTCCTCTCTCGTTCCTGGCCTGGCAGCGGACAGTGATCTGCTGAGGACGGAGAAATGTCACCTGGCTGTACACCTGGTGGATCTTGCGGCTCTCGTTATAGGTGTTGTTGTTTACAATGTTGATGCTCTCTGTATCTGCCACTAGGGGGCTCCACACAGTGCTTTTGTTGCCGCATCTGAAGGGGAAAAAACACATTACGACGACAATAAATGAGAGTATCATCATCACCACACTGAAGTTCTGACTGTGCATTAAGATTACAGCTTATGAATAAATCATAGAAATTTATTTATTTTTTTTCAGAAGTGTACTCATGCTCACTTAATGCTTAGCAGGAGCAGAAGCTCTTCAGCATGATATAAGACATATTCGAGGCCAACTATAATGGAACCGCTTATGCTGTGTCTATTCTTATCCAGATTAAAACACATTAGTGGGCCATAAAGGATGTAGGTTTACAAAATATATAATGCATTGTGTAACAGCTGAGCCTGGCCTCTAGAGCTGAAGTGATTATTAATGAATGGGGGCCACCCAAAGGTGAAATGATGTACTGCAATATATTTTGGAGTAAGAAGCTGGCAGTTGACCACTTCTTCAAAGTGATACATGTCGAAGATTTATACAGCATAACAGGGTCCTGCTGGATACGTGCTGGAGTTATAAGTAAGGAATAAAATACTACGGGTATGATGTAATAGGAAAATAATCAACAGTCTAGTGGTGTGATGTGGCCTGACGTGAAGCAAAGTTAATGTTACCACCGTGAAGTTGATTATTTTCCTACAACAGCATGCCCCAAAGTTCTTTATTCCTCTTATACCACAGTAAATTACCACTGATTACAAATGTAGTTACTAAAGAATGACACATCGTACTTTTATCCAAATATAGATGAGTTTAATTTTTGTGGAATGCCCATGAAACAATTTAGTTCTTGTTATCATTATGTTATATAGCTGCTATAAACAGTTATCCCTTCATCAGCATCTCTTTTTTGTCTCTCTTAAAGTTAATGATACAAAATTTGTCATCTTCCTGGAAACCACAAACTGCTCTGTCTTGAAGACTTTCCCATGGCGGAAAACTTAAAGTTACAGCTTTACCACTGACAGCGGAGACTCCACTTTACATTACACTTTTTTTATCTGTTTATGTGGAGCATCTGCCATACAAGCGCCTGTGTAAGCTGTTACTAGAGAAACTACAAGGTATTAGAATTAAAACAAAAGCATTAATTAGTTAATCTGTCTTGCAGCCAGAACTACTGTCAGAATTGCTGTTATAGAAAATTAATCAACACCTTCTGACCAATCAGATTTGAGAATTCAACAGCACTGTGACAGAAAAGAGAAATAATTATCTAGTAATTCTAAAATTAAAGGAATACTTCAGCATCTTTCAGGATTAAGAATCTTTTTGTCTTTCCACCACACCTGTTGTGTATGTGTGAATGGTTCATGAAATAATTTACACACATTTAAATGTATTCCGAAAAGAACAGAGAGCCTGTTTACTTAAAACTCACTTATAATGGAGGTCTAAGGGCAGTTGTTAAGTGGTTACATTAAACATTTTTGTAGAACACTTTCATTAAATCTTCTAAGGTGTTTGTAAATGAAATCTGGATAATTTTTCACACATGGTACTACCTTTCCAGAAAGAAGATTTTGTGGTAATAATTGTGGGTCTGAGGGAACACTAATACCATAAACCTTCAGGAAATGTCAATTATCATCACAATTAGTTTTTACTATACTGTAGTGCTGAAAAGTTTGATAAAAAAATACATGTGATCTTTATAGTTAGACTATAACAATTGTGTATTTAAATTATATAGTCACGTTTTTTTTTTTGCCAGAATTCAACAAGTGCCCTTAAATTTACATTATAACTGAATTTTAATTAAATGTTTTTTACCTTCTTTTTTTCAGAGCAGGGAAATGTGTTGAAATTATTGTCCATGGTAATTGAACATATGCTACACATGTAGTATACATAACAAAAGTTGGAGTATTCTTTAATAACAGTATTCTGTGGCCTGGATGAATGAAATGCTTTTGACCTGATGCTAATAATGATAAACTAATAGGACTGGCAGTGTTGATGAGGATGATTGCGATGGTAATGAGTGTGTACACACTTGTGAATGCTGTCACAGCTGAACCACTGGATATTGGGGGATGGGACTCCCTCTGCCACACAGGTGACAGCGTGCTTCTTCTCCGGCAGGTGATGATCTGAAAGTTCGGTTATCTGAGGGGGAACTGAACACAGAAGGAAGATCTTCAGAAAGATTTATTTCTACATGAATAAAAAAAGGATAAATAGTCTCAGATTTGGGTAGTCATTTATGGACAGGAGGTAGGTGGCCAACTTTCTCACCTTTAACCACTAGGTCAAAGGTCATCTCTTTGGAATCATCCTCATTGGCGACATGAACAGTGTAATAGCCTTTCTGCTCTAGGCGGATTCTCACTAGAGTTAATGTGCTGACGTACCTACAGCAGCGAGACGTACACATAGTAAGCGTACATTCAAATAAACTGTTCCTTCTGTCATTCCTTCGACTCATTTCATTACCTAGTCTCTTGTTCCTGTCTCGTGTTGATGACGTTGTCTCCATTGATCATGGCTCCATCTTTGCTCCAGCGGATGTGAGGCTTGGGGTATGCCTCCACCTCCACCCTCAGCTCCACGTTCTCATGCAGCAATGCTGAGACATTAGGGTTTAGAAATGAGCTCAGCTCGACAAAACCTCTCTCTGAAAAACAAGACACAATTCATCAGTATTCCACTCATGCTGTGTGCAGCATTTACATCATCTCTAGATGGCTTTGGACTTACAGTCCTCTCTCTCATGACTTCATCCTCTTTCCTATTATTTTAACTCTAGTTACTCATCAGGTTATCATTACTGAATAATATGCTTTAAGATGAATGACTGAGTAATAATTTGAGACTTGAGGAGTTTATACAAAGACAGAAATGTAGATTTTAGACTTATGTAAGCTTCTGTTTTTCTCTGTTAGTCACTAATGCCTTAGCTGAACCCTGCTTCATTAAACTGACATATCAACATCAATGCCATGTCATATTTCTCCTTTTACAACACCGTTTTGTTACAACACAGTTCTTTTTTGGATTCCATTTCAGTTTTGTACTCTTTTTAACGTGATGGTGGGAAGAGTGGAATAGGTCATGTTGTGTTTGTGCCAAATCATCAGCCTGAAACTGTAGTGTTTAGATTAGGAAATAAACAGGAATTATTACAACAAAAAAAAAGAAAAGAAAAAGACTGTAAGTAAAAATGTCACTGTTTCTTGGTATAGTTTGCAAAATCGAAATCTGTTTGTAACTCATCAATGCTTTATTTTCACGATATATTCCTGTTTTAATTTCTAAATAAAGAGATATCAGTTTGACTTTATATGTATATATGATGGATGATTTGGCTTTGAGTGGTAAAAAAATAGCCAGAAGTAAACAAATCCTCCAGAATGCAGAACGGATCTTACACCAGCACCGGAGATGGAAATGAGCTCTCTGTGAAGCTCTGACATGTGTTCAAATTATTTGTAAGGAAACTATTTGCAAATATTTGGAAACACAAAGACACCAATTCAATTATAGAATATGTGCTTGGTTTAAAGAGATTTTCCCATGAAATTAAGAATATAATGAATCAGATAATGACTCAAACCACTTTAACTGTATGTGTTAAAACCACTTTAACTGAATATATATATATGTATATGTGTGTGTATATATATATATATATACACATATACATACAGAAAACCACTTTAACTGAATATATATATATGTATATGTGTGTGTGTATATATATATATACACATATACATACATAAAACCACTTTAACTGAATATATATATATGTATATGTGTGTGTGTATATATATATATATATATATATATATATACACATATACATACATATACAGTACTGTGCAAAAGTCTTAGGCACCCTATTTTGTTTTAGTATAAACTTTGTTATAGATTTTTATTTTATGACTTCTACATTATTGATTCAGTACAAAAACATTTTAGATTTCCAAACATTAGTTTTCCAGCACAAAATTAAATGTTACAGAAAAATGTTTGTATGTCAGTAAAGAAAGCAGCATATTACATAAGAGACACTTTTCAGACAAAGGAACATAATGAAGGCTGCTGGGTTTTGCTGCAAAAATAAGAAGCGAGTCGACAGTCAAAGTCTCCAGAAGAACTGTGGCTGGTTCTGCAAGATGCTCAGTAACACTTACAGCTCATTTCCTTATAAAACTGCACAAACTGTACCTGAGACTACTAATTTTTTTAAAAGCAAAGGATCGTTACACCAAATATTGACTTTGTTTCATTTATTACTGTTTACTGCTCTTTATAGTATTTTTTAATGTAGAAACATTTAGTTTCATTATTTTTGAAGGCATCTTTGCTCTACGGCATTTCTTTGCATGTGCCTAAGACTTTTCACAGTACTGTATATATATATATATATATATGAAAGTTTATATATATGTAAACACAAAGTAAACATTGTTAGTACTAACAGTAGATTAGTAACATCACCACTCTGCTTTATTATTCATGCACCTTACAAATACTTGGATCATCCATGCTCTTTGTGTGTGTGTGTGTGTGTGTGTGTGTGTGTTCCATGCATAATTCACACCTAAAAGCAGCTGAGTTCATTATCACTTTCAGCAGGTGACTGTAATGCACTTTGCGAAGCATATTACGTCTACGTAAAGCTGCATGTGTGCTGCAGAAGCACTGGTGCTCTCACAAAGCCACCTATTCAGCTACGATTGGTTCCAGTCAGCTCTTTCCTTCCTCGTATAGACACTCAGTGTGTTTGGAGGAGGGGGATACAAGGATACAGGGAAGGAGTTAAATGCACCGCAGTATGTGCAGCAGTCCAGCTTGTGTGGTTGAAATGGTGGCTGCTTAAAAATAACACACCTCATTTCAAAAGAATGTCAACATTCACGTCTGTGATTTGCTCTACAGCTGAATCTTTGAGTAAAGGGTAAGCTGTGAAAGCCAGCATTTGTTTAAAAACTGAAGGGCTGATTCAACTTGTCGTTTAAATGAAGCTGTTGATGTAGGTTTAATTTAATGAGTTATGATTGACATCACAAGTCAGTTACAAACATTTACACCCAGTTTGTAAATACAGAAATACTACGTTACTGTACTGAAATCTACTTTAGCAGCTTGGATATAAAGTCAACCTTAACTTCTACTTCTCTTTCTTTTTTTTTTGTTAAAGTGAATAGCAACCTTTATTCTGACTAATTTCCCCAGACACATGTATTACTTTCAGCAATATTAATATTAACCATTATAATGTCTCAGAAGAGAAAGAAAATAGAAAGAAACAAAGAAACCAGCTGTCTAATGTCTGATCTCACCTCTAAAAACCAATTTGACAAAATATGTTTATTTGGTTAAAGGCTGTGTGGAGGGAATGTGTGGAGAGATTTTTTTATTTTTTTGGGTGGAGGAGTGGAGTTAGTTATTCTCTGATTAATTCACATTTCTTGGAAAAGATCTTATTTTGTTAGAATTAAATTTCCCCATACTTTTATTAATTACATTAATATTAATATTAATATTAACTATTATAATTTATATAAATAAATTAATAAATTTCAGCTGTCTAATCACCAAATTCACCTCTAAACATGGGTGGTGAATGGGTTTGTGGTGGAAAAGTTTTCAACAGAAAAACACAGAGTAAAAAAAAAAAATCTTTTCATGATCCTTGCTCAAGCGAGGAGACAGATGTGAAAATATTTGTTTTTCGACTTCTTCCAAAAAAAGAGGGAATAAACTGAGGTAACAAAGTTGTCAAATGAGTTATTTTTCTCATTTTCCATGTTCTCATTTTCCATATGTTTTTTTCATCAGAAATTAAATGCAGTTTCAGCACTGACAATTTGGCAGAGCTGACATGATGTTGACTTTGGCAGTTTAGTCTTTTGGGAAATAATTTTAAAATGTTAACATGATATCTATGTCTAGATCTTATAAAAATGACCTTGAAATACCCTTTACAACATAATCATCTAAATGTCGATCTAGCTGACAAAGTACATTTGTGCCACAGCTAACTTGCTAACTGCTGCACAAACAAGTCATGTCCTGTTGGAAATTGTGCAGCACTATCAGATGTACTGGCTTGAAGTGATTGAATGATATTTATGTATTCGAATTGTAAAAAGTGTTTATGGTTTAAATATCCTGAGAGAAATACTTTGCAAGTTATAATGCATATAATACTATAGACGATGCAAAAAAAAAAAAAAAAAAGTCACACAAATATTTATATTTCTCTATATTTGGTGGATTATTTAGCTAAATTAAGTAACTGCTCCATGGTGCTACTAGCACCATCTCTATTGAGGTTCACTGAGTTAGCTAACATCACCCTGCTAATGACTAGCTTATGCTGTATTATCATTGAATTTCAGCTCTTTATATCTGGGAAGTTTGTAGGTATTTCATCTGTACTTTTGAAAGGTACAGTATACTGTGGTTGTCTCTTTTAATAGTTCTTCATTGTGATGCATAAAGAAGGTGACAGGCTGGATTTTTTATTTTTTTTTACAAACAGCTATTTAACTATTTATAATGTATTTTCATTGCTTTTAATACTTATGTGATTCCTCATATCTCTTTATCTTTGGTTATGCTTGGTTATCTTTGATCTTTATATATGCTTATCGTTGATCTTTATATATTCATAATTTATGTGTTGGACATGAAACTGATACAACACAGCACAACAAAACCTCTACATCCTTTAGCATGGAAAGCAAAATGCTGCAGTGTGAGGTTGTGTATGAAAGTCGTCGTTGGCACTTACCCAGCACAGTGATGTTGATACTAAGAGAAGTACGTTGATTGCCCACGCTCTCTTGTGCGTGGCAGACGTACTGTCCAGAGTGTTCCAGAGTGGTTTGGGATATGTTCAGGAAGGAGCGCATGCTCATGGTCGCTGGGATTATATCTGTCAAGACTTCCACATCTCCAACCTGAGGTTAAACAGGTAACCAAGATGTCAAGAGGAATCACCAGCTAAAAATTGGTTCAATAGTTATGTATAGCTAAGCATTATGGGAAATTGGCAAACTAGTGAGCATTGCTGTGTTGTGCCTAGAGGCTAGAGAATTGAAAGAATTTGGGTTTACGCACTGACGAATGAAAGCTACTCTACTTGTGTTAGGAGCTCATATAAACTACTTCTTTATGAGTCAATGTAAAAAGGTTTTTCATTGTACTGTTTGCCATAATGAATAATGTCGATCTATCAGTGTTTTGTCTGTGAATATGAAAGGCAAAACACCACCAATACCTTCATTCACAGTCAAATTAAACCTAAACTAACTAAAAACTAAACCTAAAAATTAAACCAAAAACCTAGCACAGGAAAAGCCATGCTGACTAGCTATCCTGTCTACAAATATAATACCATGTACATGCTTATATAGTACATGCTTATAACAATATCCGCTGGTTAATTCTCTTTTTTTATAAAGAATTTCAACATATAATGTTGCAACTAATCTAGGTGACACTTTCTATTAAGGTCTTATTTATAATAAACAAAGAATACATTCATATCATGTTATAATGCATTCATAAGACAATATACACATTGTTCTAATTATTAATAAACATGCATTAGACTTATATACTGCAGATTATTAACATGTTGCATTTTAAGTAGCTTTCATAACACATTATATCACCAATACCTTGGCGTATTGCAGTATGAAACCTGCCTTGATGAATTAAACCACAGTAATTATCAGTGAAATCATACTACACAACCATTTTTGTAGTACTCTAAATCTATATATAGTATAGTTTTGGGCCTGTTAAAATTGGAAATGCTATTGATTCACTAAATGTTTCTTTTTAAAACGTATGTCACTTAGAGCTGACACCTCTTTGACTTGACAAGAACTTTATTAATAATCTATACTCATTGGTGATATTGGTGATTTTATGTGCACTCTGTAACTTGTGCACTCTGTTAACAATGTATAAATGCATTATAAACATGGCTATAATGTTTATAACCTAGATGACATCCAGTGCTACTTGATGTGTAAATCACTGTTTGAAGGGGATGAGGTTTGCAAATTTTACTTAAGGGTGTGACATCCCCTTTAATTAAATGGTAGCGTCACTAAGTTGTTGTTCAAGACCTGGAGATCTAGTCTACTGAGTAAAAAGTAAAAAAGAGGTCTAAAACAGATGTCTGGTGAATGATTAAAATAGCAAATGGACATTAATGGGTATTACTGAAGTCTGAAAACACTTTAACCAATAAACTGGATTTACAAAACAACAGGAATCTAATTGAACACAATTCTCAATGCACTTTATGCACCACTTTAGAGCCACATAATACATGCATTCTTCTAAGAGACACAGCATACTAAAAAGCACAACGCTTTGATCATATATGAAATGTGGCTGATGTTTTCTGATAACCATCAAAGACCCACAATCCCACAATACATGCTATGTTAATGGCTTGACAACTTCCTGTTTGTAAGAACAATGTTAATAATGTTGACCAGTGCAAATCCTAGCATAGCCTCCAGCATTTAGTTACTTCCTTCTCAGCATCCTCCTCCACTCCTCTGTCTTCCTGTCCTTCTTCAGCAGATTTAAATCTTTAATAAAAAATGTGTTATCTATAAAAGATTCTCAGGGATAAGGTGTGGCAGCACATCTTGAGGTAATTTGGGCTGTTGAATTTTCTCTCGAGGGGTCATGGAGTTGGAAGAAAACTAGATGGGGCAGTTTATTTTTCGGCCCACTCACGTCTTTGTTCGGTAACTCCCAGGAGAAGAAGACAAGCTCAACTCCGTGGGCCGTGCAGTTGACGCTGAGCGGCTCGCCTTGTTTCAGCACCGTCTTCGAGGCATTGATGTGGGCGTCCAGCGCCTCAGGAACTATGGCCATGTGAACAAGAGATACAGAGTCACATAATACAGGCATTGTTTGGAGACTGTGTGCTACAACTTGTGTGTTTATAAATGGAAGGGGAACACTGATACAAAAGAAATGACGGGAAACAAAGTGGACAGATGTTGTACACATGTGAAGATGTCTGCAGATCAAGCGTTTTTTTCTCCACCAGGGATAGAAGGTATTCATGACCTGCTACATTTGGAAGAACTAAAAAGCAGATTTGCTAAGATAGTGTAGTGTGCACTTTTTGCTAAATCTCATCATTGTGCTCATTTTTTAAGGAGGTCTGGAATAAGAGTCTGACTTTACCTCTAATCTATGACCATTTATTTTTATATATCTGTATATTATCTGTATATACTTTGTGTAATTTCTGTGGATAATCTGGGTACCGTTGTATATACAATGTGCATGTCTCTTACATATATTTATGACTAATACTTGCATATACTATACTTACTGTAATATTTCTATTATAACATAGTGTAATTACCATTGTTTATCTACTCAATAGCTCCTGCACATATTCACCGCCCATAGCCTTGTTATTTAAATAGAACATAGACCATTTACACTCTACATAGAGGACAATATGTCAATCAGGGATACAATTCAGTGACCTGAAAGGTAAATTCGTTAACATGCTCTGCTTCAAGTGCTCCATACGTTCTCATAAAGTGTCCCTTTCTGCCCTAGACACCTAAATAAGATACTAAAAATGCAGAACAGATACAAAGTTTTATTTTATTTGATAATTAACCAGGTTACAATTAACTAAATGACAGTGTTCATAAGGTTACCTGATATAACCCTAGAGAATCCATAAGCATATAATGGTTTATTCCAATAGTGTTCAGTTGTCATAGAGACCAATTTATGTGAAAACACCAAATGAGTCAAATAACAGGTTGACATAAGATTGTGCTACGACACGTTCCAGGATGACTTAGTATTGAATATCATGATGACTGATTTTGTAGTTCAATGCACTTCTCATTTGTCAGTGAAATAATTCTGCTAATAGGAATTTTTATGCATACTTATGGAAAAGACATAACACTGTAATGACAATTATGTTTTTTTTATCTGGCCCTTAAGTAAATGAAGTTTAATTTTTCTATTTCTAAGAATTTAATTAATATAAATGACAGATAAGACGTATCTGCTAAGTCATTTATGAGTTATGCATATAAGACAAGTAAGTTTAATTTAACTGTTCAAAAGATTTTTCAAACACTTATGGCATCATCATAGCCCCTTAATAACAGAGCTATTTGTATATTATATATACTATATTGCATATTATTATATATACTACTCTATACAATACTCTATTATATATTATATAAAATATATAAGTATATTTTCTCGGAACCCAAACTATTATGTGACTTTGACATTCAATAGGTACATTGAGGTACAAAGTCAGTTGTCATAACATTCTTAAGTCAGCCTGGAAAGTGTCATATCTATGTCAGCTGGCTCAACTTGACATCGAAATTGACAAAAGCAGTTTTTGCAGTTGATGCATGTTGGACAAAGTGTTTATAACTCTTTGTGTTGATTTATGTAAGATGTTGTGAAGGGCTTATGAAGGTGTCAGGTAGCCCTATGAACACTGAACAAGTAAACAGTTATCATATATTTTTTCCTGCCATAGGCACCTACCTAAGATGCTGAAGACGTAGAATAAATGGGACCACTTTTCCTCTCCGTTGTATTCTCCTCTGCATTTGTAAATCTTGTCTTCCAGTATTCCTGTAAAGCCTCTGGTGGGTATGTACTTGCCGGTCACTAGGCTTTCAGTGTCTTTTTCATGGAGCGTAACGTTTATTTTTGGGTCTGTCACCAGACAAGGGACTGTCCCTTCATCGCTTGTCTTAGTGATTGCAAGATAGTCATTCTCCAAAAACCACTCCTCCGGGTCTGAAAAGAGGGATCAGAAGGACGGGACATTTTTGTATCAAAATAATGTTGTATGCTGTATAAAAAGAAATGTAGTGCTAATGCTCATCAATAGTATCAACTGCTGTAAAGGTTTCCAGCAAACTGAAAAACGTCAAATGTGCTAAATAGGTTAATGACACTTTTGATTGACAGCCAATGTATTAATAGCATTAGTAACACAGTGTTGTTAAATTCTTATTTTTATATGAGATTAGTGGGGACAGTTCAAGTCTTTGATCAGTATGAAGTTGCAAAATGACAGGAAGTGAAGAACGCAGGGTGAATGAAGAGGTCAAAGAGGTGTCAAAGACTTGTTAAAGACTTGCAACCATCAATTCTGCTGAAGACAAGAAACCACACATGGACTTCAAAGAATTGAGCAGTAGGGTCAAAGAACTGTGTGTACGTGACAGAGATTATATGATGAAAATAAAAGTGTCGCACAACGGAAAAGTGTTCGGCTTATCATCAGGAGATCGCAAGTTCAAATCCCGATGATGCCACTGCCATCCGTGACCTGGAGCCAAGGGAGTAAAACTGGCCTTGCTCTCTGGGTGGGAGGGATGGCATGCTCTCTCTCTCTTCCTATCAATCACAGCAACACTAGCCAATCACAGATGTCCGTGAGCTCATGTTTGCGGAAGAGGGCAGACGAGAGCATGAGCAGCAGTTTAGAAAGATGCAGTTGGCTGGCTTCCCATGTCTCAAAGGAAACATGTGTTAACCTTCACCCTCTCTGATTAGAAACTGTCACATGATAGGAAAGAGCTGGATAGTTGGGTGGAAATTAGGGACCAAATTGGGGAGAAAGATGTGGAAAATCCCCCAAATGCTTAGATATGCAGCAAAAAAGCAAATAAGCAAGCCTCTGGAGAGATAAGCTCTAGACACCTGCATCACACTAAATGTCACAGGTTAAAATCCCATATACAGTACATCATGCTCTATAAGAAATCAGCTCCTGATTTCTCCAAAATGATACTTAAACCTTTTACTCAACCTTCTTGACTATGACTATTCTATCTTGTCCTCCTACGTAAGATTTATTTACCTTGTCTCTTATGTTAAAGTCTTGTTAGAAAAGATTTATCCATCTTAGTTTCTTCAAATTATCCATCAGATCGATATAAACATAAACTGCTACCTTTAAAATCTCTATCTGGTAAATATAACATGTATTAAAGGCTGCATAAAATCATGGATAAAGGGCTAGACATTGGCTGTATCGGGCAGTGGGTGGGGCAGAAGTTTATTCTAGAGTAAGGAAGCTGCAAAATATATTATTATATTATTTAAGGATAAACAACAGGAAGGAGTCTTTGCTGTTGGCACTTTGTAAAGTTTTTCACTACTGGAAAGTCTTCAGGACATGCCTAGTACATCATATGTAACCATGTATAATTCCAAGATCTCATCTTATACAAGAATATATTATTTAACACTGTTTCTTCTTAGAGAAAGCTTTATATTTAATTAAATGTTTTTTTATGTAATATCATTTGTGTATCATCATTGTATGTGCAAATGCTTTGCTTCTCACCTGGCACATAGATAGCCACCTCCCTGCTCTCCTCAGAACCATCCTCAGTGCACACGTACACTCCTGTGTGTCTCCATGTCACATTCTCAAGGTGGAGAACGCTAGAGGTGAGGGATCGGTTCTCTGTTCTGAACACAGGTTGTTTCTCATCTCTTTTGTAGCGCCAGGAGACAGGCGCCCAGCCGGAACAGATGATGGAGATTGAGGCATTAGTGGTCAGGATGATCTCTTTCGTGCTGGGGCTGAGCTCCAGACCAGAACCAGCTGAACACAGCAGGAGGATCAGGAGGGCTTCGGATAGCAAACAACAAACGAGAATATTAATAGTCCATGCAGACAACATTTAGTCAAATACAGTATGTGCTTCCTCATCTTAAATCCTGCAAACTCTGATCTACTATATCTTCAGATTTAAGAGCATTTAAGGGACAAAATATGGTACTGTAATTGTATTCCTGCATATTTCAGGAAACATTATTTCTTTTTTAAAGTATTTTTCCAACATTTAATTTAAAATCATGCATTTAACCATTCAGAAATGTGATAACCCATTTCAGGCACCAATCTTTCAAGGTGCTACAAGGTTTCTTTTTGACAAAAGCTCCCTTTTCTCTTAAATTAGTAACAGAGTTGAGTTTTTTTAGCATAGAGTTAACATGAAAATGTGATTAACCAGCATCCATTCTTATAGCATGAACATTGCTAATGACATACTAATGATTTACTTAAAATATATCTTTTAATAAATTTACTTTCAATCTATAATTTGGGTAACAGGCTTGTACTTTCACAGTGACCTTGTCTTTTACTGAAAATAATGGAAAAAAGCATGAGAGAATTTGCTTCTTCCCATGATTTTTAGGAAATTTAGATGATGCAACTTCCTGTTGAACATGGAACTTACTCCAAATATTTCATAGGGGTGAATGTGTTTAGGGTAACAGAGTTGAGTGAATGTTGTGAAAGAATAAAATGTACATTTTTCGTAACCTATAATGGAATAGTGTTTAAGAGGACTACAAAGTTTCAACAAACCCTTTATAGAAAAGGTCCAAATGTAATACTGAAGAGTCTTGAATTAACGCAAGGTGAAGCTTTAAAGGTATTTGTTTTTTCAGATGATACATTCCTAAGGGAACACGGTAATCTAATAATCTGAGGATAATCTGAGGATATAATAGATGTGACTTTTTTGAGCGTCTGAAGCAGTCCTCTAACTATCAGACGGGTGTGTGGTTAGTTGTTGAGGAACATAACAAGTAAAATAGGAATTAACCATAAACTAAGAATAAATGACATTGAACATAGAATTAAACAAGCAAATTTAAAAGGCAATTTATTTTCCTGTGCTCACAGTGTTGATTTTCCATGCAACAGTTCACATTTGCATGAAATCATCCATTGCTAAACCTTTGATGTGACATGAAAAAGACTGTTAGGGATCAAAAGCGTTTAACCAAAATTTCCATTTGTTTCCATTTGCAAATGCCGGCATTCATTAAAACGCCCACAGAAACACTCATCTGAGCATCTGAGATTGATAGCAATACTCACAGGACACAATAAAACATTTGGGATTTGTTAAGAGGGTTATTTGTTCAATATTGACATAGAGTTTAATAAACAATATTTTACAGCCATAATACATCATAGGCTCTTTGGAGTAAACATGTAGTCAAGACATAAAATAGGATTATAACATTTATTTTCTAATTATCTGGCCGCATTTGGGATTTGCTCTTAATTTCAAGATGTAATTCTTTAAAATATTCCCTGAGGGCTCTTTTGGTGGTTAAAGTTTCTAGGTTTCTAAGGTGGATCTACTTAAAATTATTGATGTTGTACATGAAGTGTTCCTCCAGTGGGACCAAATGGAGGGACAGAAACTATTTTCGTATGTTAGATTTAACTACAAAAACTTTTAGTATGTTAGATTTAACTACAGAAACTTTTAGTATGTTAGATTTAGCTACAAAAACTTTTAGTATGTTAGATTTAACTACAGAAACTTTTAGTATGTTAGATTTAGCTACAAAAACTTTTAGTATGTTAGATTTAACTACAGAAACTTTTAGTATGTTAGATTTAGCTACAAAAACTTTTAGTATGTTAGATTTAACTACAGAAACTTTTAGTATGTTAGATTTAGCTACAAAAACTTTTAGTATGTTAGATTTAACTACAAAAACTTTAAATATGTTAGATTTAACTACAGAAATTTTATTATGCTAGATTTACCTACAGAAAGCTTTAGTATGTTAGATTTAACTACAAAAACTTTTAGTATGTTAGATTTAACTACAGAAATTTTATTATGCTGGATTTACCTACAGAAACCTTTAGTATGTTAGATTTAACTACAGAAACTTTTGGTATGTTAGATTTAACTGCAGAAACTTTTAGTATGTTAGATTTAACTACAGAAACTTTTAATATGTTAGATTTAACTACAGAAACTTTTTTTGTGGACGAGTCAAAATCAGTCAAAACAACAATCACCAAAAATGACAAATGATAAAAATGATTGAAATGATTTTAAACAAATCATAGTAATAATCTTTAAAAAAAGAAGTTAACACTTTCTAATGTCCTATAATAATGTCCTATAATCTGTCTATCTATCTATCTAGATAGATAGATAGATAGATAGATAGATGTTTATAATGCATTACAAATTGTTAACTGAATGCATTATAAGTAGTATTTATAAAATACAGTATTATATTGTCAAGAAACCCAGGCCCAGTTTGCTGGGATTTGCTGGGATACAGATTTTCTTTCTACTTTCTACCATCTGAATTTATTTCTGTGTGCAAATTACTGACAGACATATAGCATTATAACCTAAGTATAATAACATATAAGCTGTTTTTTCTGAGCTCTTAATAAAATTAGATTAAATTCATGGATGAAATGGACTGAGTGCACACTCAGACTGTTAAGTTAAGCGCTTTTTACAAATATGTTTGATATAAATCATTTTCAGACCACTGCAATCTTGTATACACCACTATCCTGATTTCTATTCTACTCAGTTAAGTGTTGCTCTTTCCAATCCAGCATGGCTGATGGTGCCAAATGCAGCACATCTCGGCCATTAATGTCTTAACTTTCCACACAAAAAGATCTAATCAAGTAACAGAAGATGTCAGACTGTAAATACCTTTAGTAGCATTTTGAATAAAATTTGGCAATGCTAAACTGAACAATGAATGTATTTTTTAATAAATATAAACATAATTTTTATTATAAATTTGAAATTATATATATAGAGAGAGACCTAATACGTCAGTTACACATTACAAACTTCAGTTAGTTGTTAATTTGGTTGCGTAAAATGCCATTTACGTAGACCATCTATGATAATAACATACCATGCCAAAATGGGATTTTTGTGGTATTAGCATTATAATTTGTTAGCAATTCATAAAACATAATAAATATTAATATAAAGTGCACTGTCATACATAATTATGTGTATAAATGTGTTCATAGATCATTATTGATATGGCCTTCATGACATTAAACCAAGTCTTGTGTCTGAGCTATGTATGGCCTCAGAAAAGGAAGGGTTCATCAAGAGTACTTTGGAGGGTTAATGGTTCTAGCATTCAAAAATGGTTAAACGTGGAAGTTTTTCTGAATTCAAAACTCTGTTGTAGGATTCTAGAACAATTTAGGGACATTTAGGGTGCTAAGAGTTCAGTGGCTTCACAAAGCTTATTTTCTTAGTCTTGCTATTTGAGTCCATGTTTAATCTCTTACCTGTTATTAAGGGTGTCAGTGGGAAAAGGCTGACACGGACTCCCTGCATAGTGGCTGACTGGTGTTGCCTTTTTCTGTAGACAGAGAAAAAAAACAACAATTCAGCCATTGCAAGCAAAAAGAACCACAGAAAAACCATAAAGAACAGCACTTCCTGAACAGTTCAGACAGTGTCATCCTACCTAAAGGGAGGTATTTATTCTTAATAGCACACAAATGTTCTAAAAGCAGTGTATTAAACAGCATCAGCAAAAAAGTGAACTTCCTAATGGTTCTCATCTTTTTTCTTTTTCATTAACTCCCCAAATTGTTCTGTGCTGATCCAAGCAGAGATATGAGCACACAGAGAACAACAAGTCCAGTTGGGGAACAACAAGTCCAATTCTCGCTCGACTACACACATGGGACTGTGCTTCAGTCAGTTAGTTACTGTCGCATTATGTTTCATCTCTCTGGCATGAATGAACTGTGTGCTGATCAACAATGTCACCTCCAAAAATATTCTGAAAGTTCTCTTTAGCAGGCATTAAATGCATAAAGTAAAGGAAAGATGAAAGATGAACAGGTTTACATCAACACAGGACACCAACTGAATGAGCCACCTTGTTCATTCAGAGTAAAGGTGGAACTGGCCATCCTGAAAAAGCTTGGGTACGTCCCTCATCACCTCTTTAAAGAAATAAACACTCATGTTTTGTGGATACGGGCGATTAGAATGACAACAATGATCCTGCCCTTGTTTAGATTTATTTAAAGGTCACTGATAGGGAGAGGTCAAAGGTGACAAAGGTCAGGATGTGTGTCAGTAAGTAAACCTGGCATTAAAGAGAAAAAAGAGAGAGAGTACAAGTGAGAGAGAGCTGCAGAGATAGAGAAGTAGTGAAGGAACAACCTGGATCTTCTGAGATATTCATACAAGTTTGAACAAAAGTGGATGATGTGGTTCAGTTGTTCAAGCTGTCTCGAAAAGAATGCAGCTGTGGGAACTATAACCCAACCCTCATCCTGACATTTTTTTTTGTATAAACTTCTCTCATCATCATTTTACATCAGCATTTGGTGCAGTGAGATTTAACCCTTTTGTGTCATCTCTACCTAATGAGAGCAATGCAGAAGCACTTTAGTCCTTTTGGTCTGTCCAGCACTCTCACCTCCTCATCTGTACACTCTGCTCAAATAGATATTTTCCAAAGCTTCCAAAAGTGTCATTCTGACACTGCCATCAGTGCCGTCATGTTTATCATGTCATAGATTGCTAACTAGCTGAGCCGGGCCTCTGCTGCAACTCAGCACAACTGCTTAAACTCAATCGTAACTGTGCTAGCAATGTCCCCATGTGACATCAGCACGGCATACAGCCATTAACATCTCACAGGATTGAAAATACAGTACAACACCAACCAACAACTTAACACCAAAATCGCTAAACACATCACAAATATTTCAATAAAAACATATTTAATGTGTTTCAGGGTAAAGTTTGATTTCAGGCCCTATAGACTTGAGTTGTGCATGTTGTTATGAGTTTACAAGTGTGAGAGTAGCGAGGGAGTAATCAGAAAAAGAGAGGTATGATTGTCGTGGGTGGAAAGAGATGAAGCAATAAAGGGTGGGGGATTGATGAGGTCTGGAAATAGTTAGAGCCGAATCACAGGCCTGGACAAGGGTGGGAAAACCAGTGAAGGCGGAAGAAATGGAGGAGGTGAAGGACGAAAAAAGTGGAGGAGGAATCATACAAAAAGGGGGAGAAGAAGAGCCAAGTATTACCTCACGGAAATGTTCTTAACTTGTAACAGATACAGCAATTCTTAAACTGCTATTTTTATAACAAAGTTGGCAATAAAGACTAAAAAAACTGACCCACAGCTGACTCTTGGTCTGGTTGTTATAATGCATAAAAGAGATATGAGCACAATAAAGCTCCTGGGATAAGAGCTCAGTGTCTCTCAGTGGTGACTAAACAAGTGCTGGGGTAAAGAGTTAAGCACGTTATTACTGCATGCGTATGTCTCAATGGCAATGTATCATCTACAAGTAACCGCTCAGATGGTAACTGATTATAATGTGATAACGTAGCTTCATAGTAATCTAATACTAAAAATAGAGATGATGTACTCTTGAAATATGTATTGGTGAAAGAACTAATAAGTAGGGAGGCATCTGGGATAAGAAGAATACTCTTATGACTCTTAAGACTCGTGAACAAGTGACTCAGTGGACTGCTGATTTGGCTTTAACATACATTTTTTAGCTCCCATTCATTGACCAAAGAAATGTCCTGATACTTTTTTTATTTAAACATTCTGATTAAAGTAAACAGTCTGATCACATCCTGTATTGCCATTCGTAGTTCCCTGAAGGACAGTCGCTTTTCTGTTTTTTTATTACATATGGCACTAATTATTACATATCATTGTGGCCATTGCATGGTTTAATTTACTGTCTTTCCCATAGATCTCACAGCAGATATCACTTTAATCACTCTTCCAATTGAAACACAGGCAGTTGAGCAAACCTTGTGAATGAAGCTATCTGTGCCCCAATAAAGAACCCTCTTTCAAAGTCACTCAGATCTTTTCCTCTTGCCATCTTTTGATTTTGGTCATTCGCCAATTGCCACCTATCACATGACAGCTACCAACCAGGGACGGTGGGCAAACATGTGCTTCCTCCAAGACACATAAAGCCAGCAACAGTATCTTTTTCAAACTGCTGCTCATGCTGTGTCACAGGGCAGCATACCACACTCAGAGAAAAGCACTATCCACCCACTTCCAGATACACGAGCTCATAGATGCAGACGATCGGCTAGTTTCACACCGATGAGAGTGAGTAATTCCATCCTGCCCACCCAGAGGGCATGGCCAATTTTGCTCTCTAGACTCCTGGCTACAGCATCGTTAGGATTTGAACTTCCAATCTCCCAACAGGGCGAGCTCTTTCCTGTTTTGCCACTTGGCAGCCCTTCTCTTTCCATCTTGATCCAAAATCCAGGTCAATTGTTCCTGCTCACCATTTTTATACATGCCACAGAACATAGCAGGATGTTAATTACAACATTACTAACATTATGCTGCCATTTTTTTTCTTTCATCATATCTTGTTGCAAAAATGACAACACATATTTTATCATTACATTTTGTCTATTGTTACACCCCTCATAAATATACTGCCAAATACTGCCAGTGTGATAACTGTATAGTTTCTCTGGAAACAAAACATCGAGTTCGAGCATGTTGGGGAATTAATATGCCTGGTGGTTTAGCTAATAAATGCATGATATATTCACTACTCATTTAACCATCAAATACACAGGAAATATTATGGGTTTTTAATAGCTTTTAAAAATGAGGTTAGACTGTATCAAGTCAGGAATGGAAACACACGCACACACCTCTCTGGGACTATTATCCAAATGCTACTCTAAGATGTTCGCGTCATAAAAATGCAGACTCTCATTGGGATTAAAAAACACGTAGAAGGAAGAAAGACTTGTGTTGTAATTATGTTTAAGAGAGGGGGTTGCAGGCCATGTTCCCAGAATAAGACTGAGTTCCTTTCCCATGGTCTCTGATACACATGGGACAAGTCAGGGAGCATGCAGGCCTTCGGGGTCATGCTTACAGTAATGACAGCACCCGGGAACACTTATCCTGGCGGGAAACTGTAAATCATCATCAGCATAATCATTAACATTGCCACTGATACCTCATTGTTAATTATAATAAAAATGTCCTTCTAATGTACATGTGAACCAAAAAAAAAATGTCTAGGATTTTCCATTAGGATTTTTATCAGGAAGTGACAAGAGTACAAAAAAGTCTAATCGAAAACATTAAGCATGAAAGCAGTCCATGTGGAATTCTGAACTTCAGCATCTATATTTGCTGTGGTGCAGCAAACCCAGCCACAGTGTCCCGGTGAAGTGGGTTTGGAGAAGGAGGGAGAAATACTGTTTGGATAAAAACAGATGAATAAGGTGGTATGTTCACTGCCAAGTGGTAAAGGCAAGGGAAATGAAAAGCACTTTGAATGGATTCCTTTCAGAGAAAAAGAAAGAGAAAAAGAGCATCAATGAAAGAAAGACACAAAAAGAGAGCGCAGTAGAGAGAAACAGAGAGAGAGAGAGAGAAAAAGTAGGAGAAACTGGGGGGTATGATGCATGCATGGTGCAGACTGTTGGCCGAATTTGACGTCAATGTCAGGAAGGGGTCTTTTGCATGTGCACAGATCTCACTCTGCTCACGTTTGTAGGTCTGGCTGAAATGAAAAGTGTAACCACAGCTAACCGGCTAACCTGTATGAGTGATTCCAGGCTTTCACAAAGCAGCTGACAAGAGCTGGCACGAACCAAAAGACACACATTCAAAACACAGCAAGTTCTTAAAGGACCCCTGAACGTGTCATTTTAAACCTTTTCAAAGTCTATGGAGAATAATACAATGATTAATTTGTTTTGGTGTCCAAGACACTACTAAATCGTGGTTAGCACTGCTGCCTCACATTTCCGGGGTTGTGGGTTCAAATCCCTCCTCTGCCCTGTGTGCACGGAATTTGCATGTTCTCCCCGTGCTTCGGGGTTTCCCTCCGGGTACTCCGGTTTCCTCCCCTAGTCCAAAGACCTGTGTTGTAGGTTGACTGGCATTTCCAAATTGTCTGTAGTGTGTGAATTGGTGTGTGAGCGTGTGTGTGATTGTGCCCTGTGATGGATTGGCAACCTGTCCAGGGTGTCCCCCACCTTGTGCCCCAAGTCCCCTGGGATAGGCTCCAGGCTCCCATGTGTAGGATAGGTGGTACAGAAAATGTATGTATGGATGGATGGACACTACTAAATCTCTGAGAAATATCTCTACATCATTAGCCTCATTAAAAATGCCAGGGTCTATGAGTGTACTTGAGTATGCAACTTGGAAATGCAAAATTAGCCAGCTAGTTACTAGTAGTTAGCTAGTAGCTAGCTACTTTGTGTTTGTCAGGTAATTCTGGGATTGCAGTAAATGAGTCTCGATTTGTCATATTTTCAGTTATTTATTGAGCCCAAAAGCCCAGTAAGAAGCCCAACTTGCCAAAAAATACCATAACAATTAATATTTTCTCCTCATCAACATTACTTAGCTAGCCAGCTAGTTAGGTGACAGTAAACTAGCTCACACTTGTCACAGGTTATTCTAGGATTTCAGTATCTAACTCTTGATTTGTCATATTTTTGGTATTTTTTCCAAACCTGTCAAGATACTATATTGTAACAATCAAAATTTCTTTCCTTTAGCAACATTAGTTAGCTAGCCTTCTGGTAAAAATGCTAGTAAACTAGCTTGCATTTGTCACAGATAGACGCAAAATGCTTAAAGTGGGATTTCAGGATCTGAGTCACGATTTATAACGCCATATTTGCATATTTAACAGTAGTCAATCCTGTCAAAATAAACCATAACAACCACAATTTTGTTAATCGCTAACATTAGCCAAGTTCACTAGCTAGCTTGCTTAGTACACAGCTCCTCCAGGTGAAAGTTTGGTACATCTGAGCCTATTTTTTCATATTACAAACTAAGACCACACAGAACACTCTCTTTTTTTTTTAGCCAAATAATGGAAAAGTCTCTGTATAAATAATTTAAGGGAGAAAAAAATACTTTGCACTATGCACTATGCACTAAATACTGCACTATGCTAGCAAATTTGACATCGCAATCAGCCATCCTTGAGAAATGAACCATTTTTCTGAGTTCAGGGATCAAATCATATTTCTGAGTTCAGGGATATTTTAAAAAGAGATCATAGTATTTCTTGAGGTTTGCAAAGCTACTCATACTTAAAATCTCATGCCAGCTAATACAGGAGGTAAAGCCGAAACATGATCAATGTCTAATATACAAAGATGCTAAGATTATGATCCCAGTGAAAGATCATAATCTGCTGCAGTAATCTTTACATCATTCTGCGTGTTCATAAACAGAGACACTCGCAATTCAACGTACTTGAGTGTTAGAGTGTGTGTGTATACATATATATATATATATATATATATATATATATATATATATATATACACACATATATATATATATATATATATATATACTGTATGTGCTGATGGGAATCTCTTGCCTGCCTGACCCTTCCCACCATCCTGGTCCCTGACTAACACGCTCAAACGTGACATAGCAACTGCACCCCGTCATTCCCACACAACAACACACCGCCTGAGGATATGCTGTGTGTACATATATGCGTCTATGTGCAACCTTTTACGCTCTGCGTAACCACTCTGGTGCTGTTGTCGTCTCCTGTGGGATTATCTTTATATACGTCAGTTTGTTTTATTTAAACATCTGGCACTGATGTTCGGTCCTGATGTGTTCACTCTGCTTTGGGAAAGAAAAGAGTGTGTGTAGGGGGGAGTCGTTTTAGCATTAAAGGTCTCCCAGAGAAAAAACATGACATCTTTGAGACAAGAGAAGAGAAACAGACCAAAAGAGAGAGGGGGGAAAAAAGCAGTATCAGATTTTCCTTCACACACAGCTGGAGAGCTTTAACTTCCTGTGAGAAACGTGTGTGAAAGACGGATGCAGAGCACCACCACAACCATCACTGTAACAATCACACCCACACACATACTAAACACACACAAACACTCATAGCCATGCTGTGTAAAAATGGAGCCTGAAAATCCCCGTCTGACACACTGCAATTCTTAGGTACACAACAACCTCTCATGCTTAGGTCTTTAGGGAACAATTCAGTTGTTCCAATAAAAGTCAACTTGTGGTCACTTAATCACCTTTGGGAACTCACTGATGTTTGAATTTACCAAAGCTGAGTTCGTTTATTTCAATGACTGGCAACTTGGAGCTCCTAAAAGGTTTATACACTTTTAGAAAAGGTGATGATACAGGAGTGGTTATGTGGTTAAGTTGTCTTTGGAAGGAAATGTATGGCTGTTTTTTTCCCACTGCAAATTCATATCCACAAGAACTGGCCCACACATGAGCCAACAAATCTTGTGGATCCAGTTTATTTTCCTCCCTCAGAAGCAATTAGAATGGTCATAATGACAACAATAACAGCAACTGCAATTACACCATTGTTATGTTAAACATTAACATGACATTTATGAAGGTGAAAATTCTGCACCATGATGAAATTTACATATATACCACAGCACTGCTGAATTTTCGAATATGATTGGTCAAAAGGTGTTGATTACTTTTCTATGCCAGCAACTCTGACTGTAGTTCCAGCTGTCAAATTATACATTACATTTATATTTATGGCATTTGGCAGAGACCCTTATTGAGAGAGACTTACATTTATCTCATTTATGCAACTGAGCAGTTGTGCTCAAGGGCACTCATCCTGATATGCTATTGTTTCTATAGTAACAACTTACACAGACTTGTGCTGCAGATGCTTCACATAAACAGAATAAACACATGTCTAATTGTTGATATGGTGAAGTTTTCTCTTTTCTTTGTTTAGGGAAGGAGTCTTCAGTGTCAGCACTTTGTAACATTCAGAAGTAAAGCAGTTCCTATAAGGTGTAAGACATGAAAGTCTTCAGGTCTCAGGACTTTTAAGTTTCTTGGTAACACAACAAGCTGCATTTTTTTAAATTTCATTATTATTATTGGTAGTAGTAGTAGTATTTAATATTATCTTATTAAATTTCGAGAATACGACAACATGAAACTGTGGTATGAGAGGAATAAAACACTTAGGACATGCTGTTATAGGAATCTCCATCATTGGCTATTTTCCTCTAACACCACACCCCATCGTTTTTATTCTTTACTTAAATATCAATTAATTGCTAAAAAAAATGATGAAATTAAAACAACACTGAAAGTATAGTATCTACTGGTGTTGCGTATTGTGATGCAGTTTGCCATAACCAACAGTGGTGTTAGTCTCACTTCCAAGTGCCATTAGTTCCTGTCTTTTCTGACTTCAGATCACACAACTGAAACAATTGGCCTGCAGTAGTGCACTGGTGGCAGTGTAAAAAGGACAGTTTCAGTTTTGTGGTGCCAAATGTCCTGGAACATTGTTCAAACAACAGTGCCCTTTGATAGATGTTTTCACTGGTGCATTTAACTCAGTGAACTAAAAGAATCTTTCCATAATGCATACATTTTAAAGCAAACTAAAGGAAATAATCAGCAAGCATTGCTACACTGACTCACGCTTGACTCAGAGGCACTCTTTTCTCGAACCAATGAACCTGGGACTGCTGACAAAAGCAGTATTCAATGAAACGAACATTGTAATCCTATGAGAGCTACATCTACTTAAACACTTAATCCATCAAAAACAATGATACCCAGTGATTTCATGTGTTGTAAATAAAATCAGCATATGGAATAAATCATCCAGAAAGATCTAAATCTGCAGACAATAATCCTGAAGAGGCTGCAATGTAAGAAGAAGCTGTTGGTGGCCAAATCCAAACAGAGAGGCAACCTGCCAAAAAACCTGCAAAACACACACACACACACACACACACATACTGGCTTTTTTTTTTATCCCCCCTTCCTGCAATCATTAGCCATTTATACATGACAGGGCTAATACAAGTGTCTGTTGCCCCCTACCATACAAAATTTTGGCATCGGTTGTGGGAAAACTGATCTACTATGTTCCTGTCAAAACAAACCTTTTTTTTCACCCCTCCATTCCCCTGAGACAAGACGTCTGCTATCTAGAAAGCTCTCTGGACCCCCCCTTCCCCCTTCCCCCCACGAGAACCGTAAACCCTGTCAAATCCATCACTGACCCAAAACACTTCCAACATGACGATCACGCTATTAGCAGCTCTTAACACAAATTCTCCAAATAACAGACAGCATGAAAACATTGTTGTTGTTGTTTTTTTCATTTGTTTCCTTGTTTTAGAGCTATGCTGCTTCATTGTTCACAACTATCAGCAAGTTATTGTATGATTAAAGATTTAGGAATAATATATTTCATACTATGTTTTAGATTTGCTTCTACATATACACTATTTACATATCAAGCCACAGAGACAGAGATTTCGAGTGGCCTGAGGAGCATCTCTAACTTCTATTCAGATAATCAGAAATGTAAACCACTGCGAAGCAAAGAGCAGGAGACGTGCATTGAGTACATTCCAAACATAGTTTCCCATTTGCAGGAAAAGAAGGAGATTTGTAGCTATGATACATTTTATTTTTCTTTTTGTGCAAAAGAATAAGAGCCATCTACAAACATCTACGACATCTGTAAAACATATCAAAGACATGGGCAAGCAGTTACAAGTACATAAATAGCCCGTAAGTATTTTCAGCTCATGCTGGAAAACACAGCAAAATCGCCAAAAAAAGTGCTTGAAGAAGGTCATTTCCTGTTAGAAGGACCACTTAAGACCTGACAAAGCACACCAAAACCAGCCGTCTCTCCCCAATAGCAACAGAAACAACAACAAGAACATAGCATGACATCAGCACTGCAGATTTTAACCAGCACATGAAGTAATTAAAGATTAAAAAAAAGAGGTTTGTTTACCCCAGGCAGGAGAACGAAGGGTTTTTCATGGCCTGTGTCTTGCTTTTCTGTCTGCCACATGGAATTCCTGCACATCTTTTCTATAACGCATGACTTACAATGCCCTTGCACAAGAAATTAAATCATGGATAAGCTGCATGCGTAGCATACCAGAGGAATGGTGCTGACTGGTAATTCCCATAATTCTGCTTTTTTATATTTCCAACAATAACTGACCTGATCACAGGCTACAAAAATTTAGCTTCCAGATGCTGTCACTCTGCAGAACTGACAAGGGCTGAACTCAAGGTGATGGTTAATACCTCTGACATGGACATGCTCCTACAACCAGCAGAAATTAGTTTGTGGTAGACCACAGCTATAGAAAACCTTTGGCTACAGATCTGCCTGGTGATAATGTTTAGTGTCTCCAAATGATTTAAATAAAGTACTATTCATTTCTGGACATATGTCTATTATCAATTTTGCACAGGATAAGTTTTTTGTATATGTATAACAAAACAAGTTAAAAAAAACTTAGTGACTGGTGACCTACTCATACACGGAACAGATGTTTTCTGGAAAATCACAGAATGATAAAATCTCTGTTTATCTGGAATACACACAAGTGTTTTTTTTTTCTTTTTGTTTTTTGTTTTTGCTCTCTCTACACATGCAAAACCTCAGGTTCTGTTTTGGAGTTGATAAAAAACTATGGCTCCTTTCATCAAACCTAGTCATGGTGTTTTAAACCAGTAAAGAAATGAGTGTGTGGTAAATCAGAGGTTTGGGTGTTTTCAGATGTGGCCGCATATCTGTTCCCCTCCAAGCTTGTTACGGATAAATTGTTGGCATGAAATGTGTTTGAGAACCATTTAAATTAAAAGCCCAGAACAGTTTAATTGCAATGGATCGTCCCTCCTTATTTAATAAAGTGCCATATATCTTCATATTTACAGCCACAGGTCATAGTTTCTCGCTCTCTGCTCTCTCTGACTGTGCTCAGCTGCTGAGGAGGACAGCAGCGCCAGAGACATGTCATCTGAGAATTACAGAAAGTTCCGTCTGTGAAGAAGGCACCGGATGCAGGGGCCCAGGGAATGAGCTGCACCCTTCAACCGCCGGCCACATCTGGTCCATATGACACCAGTTCCCAGAAAACACCCTTGCATTAGCGATATGTTGAAATACAGCCTTCAGTGCTTGACTTTGTTTATAAAATCACTTCATTTAGACTCACTATATAATAAATTTAGCAATCATTTATATACACAATATGTAATATTGCTGTCATAATTTTGCATATTTGTGTGACAGCTGTCATAAAATGGTCCTGTAGATAGTTAATCTTTTACACAGTTGTACATTCCTCATTCTTATAACAACACTGTGCAAAATAATATATAATCAAGTGAAAATATATTGAATATAGGCAAATGTGTGTGTATAATATGTCTCATTATGAAAGGATTATAAAATGTATATAAGATGATTATGTGTATTTCCTTTCCAAGAAAATCATATTGTATTGGCAGATCATTTGGCTTCTTTATAGAAAGAAGCAAGATGACTGAATAAGCAAAGCTACTCAATAACTCCTAATTCTTACTAAATAATATACCTGAATTGTACTAAATTTAAAGCTAGGACATTAAGGTGTTTAGGGTTCTTAGCTTTCTAAAGATGAACCCTGTCTGATGTAATCTTCTTTAAAGAGGGATCCTCCAAATGAACAAACTGAATCATGCTTTAGAGTTCTAGATTTAACCTTTTTGTCTATTCATTAGTAGAACCATTTCAGGTGGTTTAAGCTAATTTCAGCTCTTTTTCTTCACAAACAAACACACATTGAGCTCTAACAACAACCCCTCACAGACTGCCCTAAAACTCTACTTCTTGCCAGCACCCCGATAATCCTGTGAGAACCTCAGCACGCCCCCATGCATCAAAAAAGAGTGAGCCAGGGACCTAGGGAGTGAGGGAGGGGAAGAGGCTGAAAAAAAAATAGCAGCTGAACACAATTACTGCTCTGGCATTAAATCCCCTTTTCCACTTCCACAAACATAGCAAGGAAAAATGTAGGGAAAAAAATGAAAGATGAGGAAGTCGGGTTTTGCTTAAGTTATTCTGTGGCGCTAGAAATAGGTTGATGTGCCAGGTGATAATTAAACCCTAAAATATTAACCCCCATTTTCCGAGATGATCATTTATTATGATCCTATATTAATTTAATAGGTTGCGCAAAACAAGTTATTGATGTAGGTATGATAAAAGACATATTATATTATGTGCTCAAAATTTTCCATTGTGCACACATGGAGCTCTTCCTTGGTTAATAAAGCACATTGGTGACACATGCAAAAGTTATGCACTGTTATTGTCTCCTCAGAGTTTTGAGTTACACAGACATATGCAGCCACACACACATAAAAATACACAAACTGTCCTTTTGACACATAGTTACTTATCTCCAAAAGAAAGTCTGATAATATTTTCTTTTGGTCCGCCCACTTTGCTTTCTGACAGGCACTTTTTCTTCCATGTCCCTGTTTGATTTGGATGCGGTGCAGAAAAACAGCACAGCTTTAGACCGATGAGAAAGAGACACAATCACTTTTACAAAGCATATTTTTTGGTTCCAGAGGGGCGAAGCATAATTTTTGGTGCCAAACAGACTGGTTTGAGTATTTCAGAAACTGCTGATCTCCTGGGAATTTCACACACAACAGCCTTTAGAATTTACATAGAATAACTTGTGAATAATGAAAAAACAGACAGATGCAAGCTGACAGGAAGGCTATGGTAACTCAAATAATCAATTTTTACAACCGAGGTGAGTAGAAAAACATCTCAGAACACATGGGCTACAAGAGCAGAAGACCACATCGGGTTCTACTTCTGTCAGCCAAGAACAAGAATCTGAGGCTACAGTGGGTACAGGCTCTCCCAAACTGGACAGCTGAAGATTGGGAAAAGAGCAGGTGATGTTTTTTTCTTCTTCTAATCTACAACTGTCCAGTTTTGGTAAGTTTATGCATTACGTTGCTGCCATTAGTGGCTGACTGGATAATCGCATGAATGACCAAGTATATAGCTGTTTCTAATAAAGTGGCCAGTTATTGTATATCATGTTATATTCCACTGTTTCTACTGAAACCTTTGTAAAACTATTGTGATGTTACTCATAAGTGCCCAGTCAGCTTGTGTGTTTCCTGTCTCAAAACTTACATATACTGTGCATTAGATGGATGCAACGCTGATATCCTTTTATGGTTACAGCATTCAAATGTAATTTTTATAGATTTTTATAATGATAGCATTGGAATGTCCCATCTTCAGCATCTCAAAATCCACAAAGATAGTACAAAAAATAGAGGGAAAAACGATATTCGGTTATTCTGTTGTGCTAGATACAGTTAGATGTGGATACATCTACTCTTTCTAAATGTGCAAACTGTTAGCACTGGATTCCACTACCTTCAGCATCACAAAATCTTTTTGAAAAACCGATGATTAAAACTGACCGATTTTGACTCATTCAATTTTTTTTTGGAGTTATGACTGATGCTTAAAATCCAACATGGTCTCACACTTGCAGATTAATAAAGTCAGCATGACTCAAGACATAAAAAGTTACTAAGTTATGGTTGAGGTTAGCATTTGTACTTTGTCTTACAAATAAAATCCAATCCAAAATCCAACTACATCACCCTTGCTTGTTCGAATTCGTGTCAGTGTTTTTAAAATATCATGTTATGAAAGAAAACTGTCTTATGATTTCTGTTTCACTTAGTCTTCAAACTGTGTAAGCCTAGTTTTACAGTTTTAGTTCTTGTTTTTCTTACCATTCATGGTCATGCCTCACATGTGGATTATAAACGTATTATAGTATTAATATTCATTCGTCCAATGTATCCTGGTCAGGGTTTGTGGTAGATCCGGGAACAAAGGGCGTGAGGCAATAATACACACATATTCACACACTCACACCTAGTGCCAATTTAGACTAGCCAATCCACCTAGCAGTGTGTTTTTGAGAGCTGGAAGGAAAGCAGGGAACCTGGGGGGAGACCCATACACACGGCTAGTACACGCAAAACTCCATAGTGACAGAGCTATGAGGCTGCAACGCTACCTAGGACTATTATAGAACCACATAATGACACTGTGACTGCACCCTGGGAAATCCCTCAAGAAGACCTTTCCTGAAAATGACCAATTCAGAAAAATGACTAGGTATGAATGGCTCTTATTCACCACCTAGACAAATAAATCAGTAGATCCCAGCAAAGCTGATTTGAGTCAAATGTGGACTGCTTATGACACAGCAGAGTGCTAGCAGAGCAGGTCTGCAGAGTTGATGGAAAGCACATGGCGCTTTGCAGCGGGCACGCTGGACTGCTCTTAATGTGTAACACATGTTTTCATCTACCTGGCATGCAGCACAGCTGGGGGAGGGGGAGGGGGAGAGCGGAAACAGCTGATGACGCAGAGTGAGCATAACTCCCTTCAGAGACAAACTGACACCGCTTCAGCATGAGACGTTCTCTCAGAATTGGCATACCTATACCCTTATGTAAGTATAAGAGAATTCCTCACAGCACACTACCTCATTTCTGAGGAACTAACCCAGAAAGCAGAAACTATTAGAGTAAAATGGAAGAAAATGACTTCGGACATGTTTTCTATTTTAGAACTAATATCTGTGCAGCAGCATGACCCAAGAGCAGATTCTTAAACGTGATCCATTTATGTGATATTCTTTACATTCACAAGCTTCCACACAATGTTGACATTTCTCAACATGGCAAAACTCATCGAAGTTCAGTTTGAGGCTGAAGTGTAATTGTAGTGTAATTTTACTTGTACGAGTTTTTCTTAGTGATTTTGTGACACATCTGTGGAAAATGTTGATATTCCCAATAGTTTTGTCTTATTTTAACTGTCACAATGCCTTTACATCAGTGGTTCTCAAAGTGGGGTCCTCCAGGGGTCCATGAAGCCTAGCCATGGAGTCTGTGATTTTTTTAAATATAGTTACAACAGAGGAAACCCAAATTTATTATCAAGTTCTTTAGTTAGCCTGTTACTAAAGAATTCGTCATGTGACTTGAATGAGTTTAATCCCAAACCTCAAACTCAAAAACGAGTAGCGTTCCTTTGGTTGAAAATTCAGGATTAGAAAGCTCTATGGCTCTGATAACTATTATATACAACCCTAATGTGGTCTTCTGCTGCTGTAGCTCATCCACCTCAAGGTTTGGCAATGTTGTGTGTTCTGAGATGCGTTTCTGCTCACAATGGTTGTAAAGAGAAGTTCTCTGAGTTACCGTAGCCTTCCTGTCAGCTCAAACCAGTCTGGCCATTTCTCCTCTGACCTCCTTCATCGACAAGGTGTTTCCACCCACAGAGCTTTCACTCAGTGGATGTTTTCTTTTTTCTCACACAATTCTGTGTAAACTCTAGAAACTGTTGTATGTGAAAATACTCAAAAGCTATTCTATGTTGCTTAATAACAGCGTTCTAATGACTCTGACGATGAGCATATCGTGTTCACCTTCCTACCACAAATACACAAGTCCCTTTGGAATGCACCAAAATAATGAAGCCCTACCTTCATTTCTAGTTCTTCAAGAGGGAGTCAGAAAGAACAGCATGATCCAGGCAAAGGGGGATACGCATGAGAAAGCATGGCACTGCCAATCTCAAATCCTGGCAAGCCAGAGATCAGGTGCAGAACATCTGTGCCAAACATCTGTACTGCAGCATGCACAGCTCACGCTAGCCATGTAGATGGATAAATAAGTAAACAGGAAGATGCACAAACATGGAAAAAGTTTTCTGCAAGCAATAAAGTGCAAAATGAGTTCCTGCTGGGCTGGAATGTATAAGCAGCAGACGTTTTGAGAACAAAATATTGAATAAGAAGCTCTACCCACACACACACAAAAAAGGCAAGCAGCAACACAAACTGGCATTCTTCCATAAGGATCATCTTACATCTGTTAGTATGTAGTAGCATAGTAGCTATTAACCCATGCTCAGGACAAGGAACCAGTTAAGAAGAGGAGCTGTTCAAACAATTCATTAACACCAAAACGGTGTCCCATTCAAACTGGTCTGAGGTTGTAACTGCTTGCCAAACACACTCGTTTAGCGAGAGAGTAAACATCTTAAATTTCTCAGGCACTCCTGTGAAAGGGGAACATGTGTAAATGCACCCTACTGCGTTTACTCTCTCTGAGTGGCAAAGAGATGCCACATATTTAACATGCACAAACAAATACCTGCATCACAAATGATCCCAGCTGCCCAGTGTCCTGGAAAACTGTGGGTTTTCCCATCTACCAGAAGAAACAAGTTGCCACAACAACACTGACCATATACAAAGGCATCTAAAAAGCAACAAAGATTATTACTGTGTTTAAATTAAAAGTGTGTATAATTTCACTGTCGTAAAAGATGGCACTGATGCATCAAACAATGACACGCATTCTCTCAAAGGGATGCTATGAGTCAGAGTCTGAAACTAAAGTGAAGTTAGGTAGAAGAGTGTGAGCTGTCCAGATCCTTTCAGTATTCAGGACACATTTAAGAGTGTGCTCAGAGTGAACAATCAGGAAGTCCATGTTAATTCCTCACTGTGTTAACATCTGAATGTCTCTTACAGCTAAAATGTACCCCTGTTCTCTCTCTCTCTCTCTCTCTCTCTCTCCCTGTGTACCTGCTGCCTGCATACAAAGCATTTAACACAGTTCTCAACATGTGCAGTGATTTAAATTACCCAGAAACAGGAGCAGATTGTTCCAGTAAAAATAATGCACATAGGAGAGTTCAAGATGCTTACCTTAAGCTTCTCAGTACTCCGAGTCCTGTTAGCGCGTCAGATTCTGGACATGCCTCTGTCTCTGCCTGTCTCTCTGTCTTTCCACTACTGCTCTCTCTCGTGCTGTCTCTGATTCTCTAAAGTGCCCTGCCTCCCAGTCGCTCTTCTTACATGTGAGTAACGGTCTCCAATGCTGTGGAGCTTTGTAGCGTGGAGGCTGGGTCAAAGTCTCTGCTCTGTGCTGACGGAGCGAGTGTGTTTATCGTTTACACTCCTGAGCCCTGAGAAGAGGGGAGGACCAGACATCTGTTTATTTAGTAAGACGACCACTTAAGCTACCATAATCTGAAGCTCTGAAACTGATACTGGGATATAACACTGTTTCCTCACTCCAATGAATTTCACAGACGGACAAATTCGAACCAGATTGACAGAGAGAGAAGGGAATGAGAGAAAAATAAATGAAAATGCAAAAGAAAATTGAGTTGTGCACCGAAGCAGTGAAGACGTTTTCTTTACACCGAATGTTTATTTGATCTGTAGACACACACATGTAAATATTAATGTGGCTGCTTTATGCAATAATATACTTTTATCCAATCCTCACCTTAGTAACCAAATGGGAAGTTATTTTGTTTTTATTAAATCTGCAGTTTTGTAAAAAAAAAAAAAAAAAAAATTCCTTGACCAGCTAAATTTCCCCACAAGGTCAAAGTTATAAAGAAAAATTCTTACCCTGAATGATATGATATAATTTCCACACATGTCCACACACACACACGCACGCCCGCGCACACACACACACACCGGTCTCCTCAGCAACAGAGGTCCATTTTTGTTTCTTTCCCTGAAAGCACGAGTGGCAGGGAAGTAGAGTACTCCTTGGATACTGGCAAGTCTTAAAACGAAAGAAGGAAAAGAAAGAGGGAACATCTGAAATGAAAAACAGTCTGCATAAATCTCGGTCTGGTAGAAATGTGCAAAAGATGGGAGAAAAGGAGATGTTTTGAAGAGGAGTTTGTCAGCTGTGTCTTACACTGACTAGGGCTAGCATTCACTGCTCCAAACACACACATACACACTTTCTTTTTCACTCCTGGATTCTGTCCTGCCTGTGCACTCTCTGTTTCCTTCTCTCTTTTTCTTTGTCCTAGGAAGTCTGCAGCTTGAAAATTCATAACAGCATCCAGCAGCTGAGTAAGGACTTTTCTCTTTATTGGAGTGGCCAAAACAGGGCCAGACGTAGCAACAGAGAGAGAGAGAGAGAGAGAGAGAGCTGGCATGCTCACTCCTCTAATTGTGTGAGTAAAAAAACGAGGGCAGTCATGAAAGAACAGGCAGTAATTAGAGAAGAACAGGGCAGTCACTTCTTATTAGCACTCCTTGGATCTCTGAACCATTTTAACCCTTTCATTTTAACCCTTTCATCATCTGTTCATTTAATGCAGCTCTTTTGTTTACTGCAATCCAAACATGCAAGCACACTGCAGAACAGCTCGGTGATTTGTGCTTTTGCACTGCGCCTGATGGCTGATTAAAGATAAACAGCTTTGAGTAAAAAAGCCTCTGAAGGACGGAGTAAAGGCTGACTCTTAGTTTACATGCAGTGCGGTGCTTGGGGTTAAGTCTGCAGTCCCAAACAGTCTGGTGTCCTGACCACTCAGAGACATGACACACAGACACAACAAGGTTTATACACTCCACTCTCCCAAAAAGGCTAAATATCCTATTTAACCCTACAACAAATGGTTCCATATAAAGCCCATTTAGGATTCAATAATTCAATAAAAGACTCCTTTAGCATCCTCTACCATCCTTTTTCTCTTGCTAAGAACAGTTTTCACCCAAGTCTCCATCATTGAACAGCTAATAACTTCAGTCTGATACAACAGACTTTAAGTTAAAACTATAATGAATTCAGAAATGACTCTAATGCTAATACTCACGTTCCTGTTAACACAAGTAGCACCTTTTGACTATATAGTACACAGTTATAGAAGAGAAATGATTTATAATCACGCTATCAGGTGTCACCCAGATGAGGATGGGTTCCCTTTTGAGTATGATTCTTCTCAAGGTTTCTTCCTGATGTCCTCTCAGGGAGATTTTCCTTGCCACCTCCCCTCTAGCTTGCTCATTAGGGGCAAATTTATACATTTTAAATTTCTATCTGGAATTTATATATTTCTGTAAAGCTGTTTTGTGACAATGACCTTTGTTTAAAGTGCTATACAAATAAAATTGAATTGAATTGCATTGAATTTTTCTAACAGTATAAAAATGTTTCTTTTTCCACAGCACAATTAAAACAAGAACCAGCCCAAACACAAGCCAGACACAGTACTTAGAGTTCTAGCACTTCCTTGATCATCCTGAGAGACAGTGGTGGCGCAACTACAACACATCTTAAATTAAACATGTGTATATGTGCTTGAAATAACATACTTCCTAATTCTGATTGGCCATGTTTATTTTTAATGGGTTTATATTGGCTGCAGTTAAACTGCTTCCAAAATAATGTCTACTGTTAAAAACTTTATGCAAATAAAATGATTGAATTGAAAAATACTATAATTTATATTCTTTATGAAGCTAGCTAGCTTTTTACGGGCAATGTTCGAGTTTAACACTACTACTAAAATTTGGTAGTTATCAAGAAAGTTATATATATATATATATATATATATATATATATATATATATATATATATATATATATATATATATATATATAAAAATCTTTCTTGATAACCACCAAATTTGTTCATTTTTAGTAGTAGTGTTAAACTCAAATATTGCCTATAAAAGAGTACTACTAGTTCCTGTTGGTACCAATCTTATGCAGCTAATTAAAATTGTTCTGAAGACAACTCTACCTGGGATGCTTGAGGAAATTCATTTGGTTCAAACAGCCAATTGGTGGAGTTTACATTTCCAACATTACATACATCATTCATTCACTGTTAGTGACAATCTAGCAAAAATGGAGGATGTTGCACATTTTCTATAAGTGGCATTAAACTAGAAACCACAGATCAGAAAGTTGTTAACTCACTAGGTAGCTGGGTGGCTATAGATGTGAAAATAAAATCACATGTCCTACATTTGTGAAAAGACATGAATCATGAATGCAATGAATGCAAAAGTCACATGTGAAAAAAGAATCATATACAAAATTCACATAAGAAATTAAAACTACATGCACTACTTGAATTGCACATAAAAATCACAAAAAGAAAATAAAAACACATTCCCTACATGTGAAAATAAATGAATTATATATTTAAAAAAAATACGTGAAAAATTTAGCATGTTTAAAAATGACTTAAAAAATGAATCATAAAAATAAAATTGTGAAAATAAGTGAATCATTTATAAAAATCACATGTTAAAATATAGAAATCGTGTAAATAAATTACATCTGAAAAGAATTGAATCATGTGTAAAAATCACATGAAATTAAAAACACACACACACACGCCCCAAGTGTGAAAAATTTGCTTGTGAAAATGAAAGAATAATTTATGAAACTCACATGTAAAAAGAAATGAATCATGTATAAAAATTACATGAAAAAAAAAAAAAAAAAACCCTGCAGGTAAGAGGAGACAATCCCAGAACCTGAATCTCACTCTGTGGTATTCAGAATTAAGAATGTTAAAAAAACATCAGTGATTAATGAGTCTTGCAATGTTCTCTCTTTCAGAAACAAAAGATATGGTGGATAAATGTGGTGAAAAGTGCGTGTGTGTGTGCGTGCGTGATTCTAAATGATGTGCATGTAACTGTGCAGCTATGCATGACTCAACAAGGGAAGAATGCAGATGGTCAAAGATATAGTACGTTGGATTTTTAATCATCATAAGCCCAAGAGGGCAAACGGCATGGCGCATGGCACTTCTTCATAACCCATAAAGAAGCTGGTTGGAAATTTGTTTGGAACAGATAGAACTTATCAACAATCATCTGACAAGAGAGAAAATAAAACAGAGGATTGTGAGACAGGAGGCAGAGAGACACAGGAAATAACCTGACCTCAGCGACCTCTCCAGCTCGGACTGACATCTCTACAGCTTCTATGGATCATCTCTTGAAAATCTCACTCATGTTTATTCGGGCTTGTCATACCTGATCCCAGATCAGGCGCTATCAGGCTTGGCTTGGGAAGTGGGAAAAACCCGAAAGGGCTGAGTCAGAGGACATAGTCGTTAGGAAGAAGTGTTACATCTGTAGCATCTGCAGCTTTAGTGATTGTAATAGCTGGATACAATTTCAGTGTCTTTCTCATCACCGAGTCTTGACAATGCCTGATTTCAAAACTTTCTAAAATGTTTTTTTATTTTTTCATTGTAAGTTGCCTCAGTAAAATTTTACAGAAAAAAAGAACATTTTGTAGTGTCATAATTTTGCACCTAGTTATGTTCTCTCGATGGAGTTAGATATTAGCAACTACCAACTGTACTACATTAATATGCCGAAGTATTATTATGGTGTATGTGTACTTTACTTGAGTATTACTGAAATTGAATTCTTGTACTTTTACTTAAAAACATCCTTTGAGTTTAGCATCCAATCAAGTTCATCAATGTAGAGAAAAGCTATTAAGAATTGTGATAATTTGTCATCTGTGATGAGTTAAGCATTCTACACAGTGTACTTAGTGCTACAGCAACCTGTATGTGACTGAATATAGATGTAGATAAATTCACTGCACCGGATTGCAGTGCTGTAATTGCGTTTGAGTGGTTGATGTAGTGGTTCAATGGTTAAAGGCACTGGGTTACTAATCAGAAGGTCAGGGTTGGAGTCTCAGCACCACTGAGCTGCCACTGTTGGGCCCTTGAGCACGGCCCTTAACCATCTCTGGTCCAGGGTCGCTGTATCATCTCTGACTCCAGCTTCCTGATATGCAAAGAATTTCTCTGTAATGTAATGTACAGTACTGTGCAAAAGTCTTAGGCACCCTATTTTTTTTTTAGTACAAACTTTGTTATAGACTTTTATTTGATGACTTCTACATTATTGATTCAGTACAAAAACATTTTAGATTTCCAAACATTAGTTTTCCAGCACAAAATTAAATGTTACAGAAAAATGTTTGTATGTCAGTAAAGAAAGCAGCATATTACATAAGAGACACTTTTCAGACAAAAAAACATAATGAAGGCTGCTGGGTTTCGCTGCAAAAATAAGAAGCGAGTCGACAGTCAAAGTCTCCAGAAGAACTGTGGCTGCTTCTGCAAGATGCTCAGTAACACTTACAGCTCATTTCCTTATAAAACTGCACAAAATGTACCTGAGACTACTAATTTTTTTTTAAAAGCAAAGGATCGTCACACCAAATATTGACTTTGTTTCATTACTGTTTACTGCTCTTTATAGTATTTTTTAATGTAGAAACATTTAGTTTCATTATTTTTGAAGGCATTTGCTCTACAGCATTCTGGCAGCTGCAGGTGGAAAGTACATTCTGCAAGTACTGAATGCTTTTCTGCTTGTTATCATGTAGTGTATATACTGATCGTAAATACTGATCTGTACTACACTAGAAAAAGTCTGATTACCTACACTGAAAATTCTAGAAAAACGTTACTCTAGAAAATCTTAGTCATTATACATTAATAGGATGACCAAACCTACTCTTTTTGACACCTAAATTATCTGTATATATACGTAACTCCTATAAATCCTAAAATGATCAGGGGTTTTGTTTTGCTTTTAGCTCAAACGGTGTTAAAAAAAAAACAGAATCCCATATATTTCCGTTTTAAACTTACAGTCAAGTCAAGAGTCACTTTGCTTTTTAAAGAGAGAACTAGGAAGATGGAGCAGAGCTTATGACTGAACACCAAACAAAATATTGAATCTCCTAGCTAGATCAAGTCCAAAAAAAGTGCAACATTATTATTTGTGTTTTTACTGTTCACTTTATCGATTATGGTAGTGGAATAGAAACTCTTTAAAATGTTTATTATGAACCTAATTAAAAAAAAATTTAATAAAACCTCCACGCATCCTGTCTTTGGTCTTTTTTTTTTTTTTTTTGTACAGCAATTTATGATCACCCTGGGTCCTAACTGCTGTAAGATCACTAATTTTGCAGAGTAGTTGGCAGAATGGTGTGTGTGTGTGTGTGTGTGTGTGTGCGTATGATATTTTAGTGAGTCAGTGCATTTCACTAAGCTCAACAATGATTCTTTTCCTGATACACTTTTATTGCTGTGGCTCCTCTCATGCTCTGGACCCATGTGATTAATCCTGATGTGCTACTTCTGCTTAGAGCTTTAGCACTTGTGACTCACTTTCTGCTGTTGTAGATGGTCTCACATGGATTCTATTAAGATTTGCAGTTTCCAAAAACAGTTTATACCCTCCTCTTAAGTCAGACCCTTTCTTCAGTGGATAATCTCACTTGGTTACCACAGATTTGTAGATGCTGTAATTCATAAAGCCTGTCCTGTGCTCATACCAGAACTCTTATTCACAATACTGAAAATCTTTTCTATCCGCATTTCACATGATCTATTTGTCTAAGAAAATACACAAGTAGACGCCCAGCGTTCACCTAAAAGAGCTGACTCAAAGAGTCGACTCATTGGTAAATGACACATTACTACAGTGAGTGCATGCACAAACATGCATAGAGAGCTTACTACATGGCAGTGTGTGTGTGTGTGTGTGTGTGTGTGTGTGTGTGTCCATTCACATGCAAGAGAAAGAGTGCATGTATAGATTTGATTGTGTGAATCTAGTTCTTGCCTCCGTATTTATCAGATAAATAGTTTTTGATTCTGGACAGTTGTTATGTTTCTTTTGAGTGCTTTTGAACTGCATCCATAACCACAACAGCTCATAAGGAAACTCATTATTGGATGTATAAGCATTAGCCTTGTTTGCCAACGCCTCTTTAGAAATGTAACTGAAAGCCCTGTTCATGGTTTATGCTCTCTCAGGCCAAGCCCTCTGATATACGTAATGCAATCTTGACGAGCATTAGCACGCTCTTCTGAAATGACCCTACCTCTAAATGCACATTTACTGTCTGAAGGAGGGAAATGTGCCTTTTTATGAGGCACAGCTTCTGTTCCATGAGTTCTTTTTAAAGCATCTGCGGTTTGGATCGCATGAGCAGATGTTGAAAATACACACAGTATGAAACTATACCTCTGTACGTCTGTCACGTGTACGTCTGAAGCCGCAACTCTGCTCATAAAGCAGCTCAGGTAAATCCATTTCCCGCAGAACTAACAAACGGTGAAACTACTTTTTCCTATAATTGAAAGTCTGGTCACATGAGGTGAGGAGGTTTGGTTTCCAAAACAGACGATGGCATGGAAAAATCCAGCTTTTATACTCTTTGCAGTTAAATTCATTATTTTCGTAGCGGTCTGGAACCGCTGGCAGGGACAGGCCGGTCTGTGGAGACAGGATGGAGAACATGCTGTAATGTTGATGTCTGAAACAGGAAATGGTGGATAAATGTGGTCAAAAGGGTGTGTGTGTGTGTGTGTGTGTGTGTGTGTGTGTGTGAGAGAGAGAGAGAGAGATTGATAGATACAGTATATAAGCAAACAGTGCAGAGACATAAAAAGACAGATGGTTAGACAAAAATTCACTCAATTTTATATCATTTTAAAAACTGAAAATTATTACTAATCAAACGAAAGCCTGTCACTAGTCACATTCAAATCTAATTACTGACTTTAAAATTTGTGTTGTGTTTAAATCAATTACTCTTTAGCCTACACAAATATTGATTTAGATTAGCTCTTAATTTCCTTAATCAGAAAGTTACTCTCATTTGCTCAGTAAAATAGGCATGCTGGAGTCACACGATGCCCCCTACTGGATGGATGAAAATAGTTTCATAAGCTTGCAGTTTTTCATAAGTTTTCCATGTGTATAGTGGGAGGTGGGTGTCATAGTGGCTTAGTGGTTAGCACGCTTGCCTTGCACCTCCAGGGTTGGGGGTTTGATTCCTACCTCTTCCCTGTGCGTGTGGAGTTTACAAGTTCTCCCCGTGCTTCTGGTTTCCTCCGGGTACTCCAGTTTCCTCTCCCAGTCCAAAGACTTGCGTTGTAGGCTGATTGGCATCTCTGAATTGTGTGAGTGTGTGTGCAGTTGTGCCCTGCAACAGGTTGGCACCCTGTCCAGGGTGTCACCCGCCTTGTGTCCTGAGTCCCTGGGATAGACTCCAAGCTCTCTGTGACCCTGTGTAGGATAAGTGATACAAAAGATGTGTGCGCACTGACCTCCTTATTTGCCACTATTAAAATATGTTAATTTATTCATTCATTCATCTTCAGTAACCCAGGAACACTGGAAGAAAGAAGAGAGAATTCACCCTGGATGGGATTTAACATAGCCAGTCTGCTTGTCTGCATGTTTTTGGGCAGTGGGAGGAACCCAGTGAACCCAGAGGAAACCCATATGCACACGGGGAGAACATGCAAAACTCCGTACAGACAGTATCCTGAGTTCAGGATTGAAGCAGGAACCCTGGAGCTGTGAGGCAGCAATGCTACCCAGTGCACCATCATGTTCAAAAGATTTTGACTGGCAGAGTATATACAGTGGCAAATTAAACAATCTAGATTTAATCTAACTGGAAAGGGCCAAAAGCCTTTTATTCTATTTAAGCTCTTGCATCACACCACATATTTATTTATTACAGTTAATACTAGCACCGTTTATGAGTTATTTATCTATAGGCTTTACCCTCCAAGTGCACCTGCCTGTAATAAAACACTCACTTCTCAGTCTCACAGAGTCTCATTAGGAACTGAGAGTGACCCGTTATTAAATTCCACAAAATTTTTATAGTTTCCTTATTTAATTGCTATTCTGTATCATTTTGTTTGATCTGTGGCAATAATAGGAATAAAGCTGTAATAAAACATAAGAAATCCCAGGCTTTACATTTAATTATCTAATTATTTAACCATATATAGATTTATGCATGATATACGCTCATCATCCACTTTAATAGGAACACCTATACACTTGCTCATCTGCATAAAATCATGCAGTTACAGGTCAAGATCTTCAGTTAATGTTCACATCAAACATCAGAATGGGGGAAAAGTGTGATCTCTGTGAATTTAACTGTGGCATGGTTGTTTGTGCCAAATGGGCTGGTTTGAGTATTTCAGAAACTGCTGATCTCCTGGGATTTTCACACACGACACTCTGTAGAGTTTACACAGAATGGTGCGGAAAACAATAAACACTGAGTGAGTGACAGTTCTGTGGGTAGAAACGTCGTGTTGGTAAGAGAGGTCAGAGGAAAATGGCCAGACTGGTTCTAGCTGCCAGGAAGGACACAGTAACTCAAATAATCACTCTTTACATCTGTGGTGAGCAGAAAAGCATCTCAGTATGCCCAAAACATCGAACTCTGAGGTGGATGGGCTCCAACAGCAGAAGAACACATCTGCTTCCACTCCTGTCAGACAAGAACAGGAATCTGAGGCTACAGTGGGCACAGACTCACCCAAACCGGGCAGGTGAAGATTAGAAAAAAATGTATTTCACACTTATTATACCATTGCTAATTTTATATATAGAAAATGTTTCTACAGTCATTTAGTTTGCAAAAGGAGTGCTTGTTCAGATTTTTCATTTGTTTTGATGGTGAAAATATCTACAATCACATTTTACAGGACAGTGTAATCAACATTTATTTTAAGCAAAAAGAGAACAATAATAAAATTCATAGAGCTTTAGTTTCATAATTAACAGAAAACAGAAAATTTTTAAATACCTTTTTTTCTAGACAGGAAAAAAGTATTTAAAAACACATTTTATTGGAAGTACAATAGAAATATTAAAGTGTTAATGGATGGTATAGTTTTAATCTATAAATCTTTAGGCTTTAATGTTCCTATATTATATTAAGTGTGAGTATGCTATAAGTGAGATTTTTTTTTTCTTTTTCTTTTTTTTTTATTCTGATGCAGGTTCTTGGAAGAAAGATGTGTTTTTTGTGGCTTATAAATTTTATCCAGTTCAGTAAACAGATTTATTTAAGAGAACCTTAATATAAAGCATTATCAAGGATTGTTTTTTGTCTCATTTTCCAGGCATT